>NC_025699.1:24725146-24765836 GCF_000633955.1 Camelina sativa
TGTAGGCGAATACTGGGTCATCGGTAATTTACCTACCCCTCTAAACTGATCAAAATCATCTCATCTTTTATTCTCTTTTGTTTTTTTTACAAAGCTCTCAGGATTTTTTTTTTTTTTAATCAAAAGTTGTAGGCGAATACTGGGTCATCGGTAATTTACCTACCCCTCTAAACTGATCAAAATCATCTCATCTTTTATTCTCTTTTGTTTTTTTTACAAAGCTCTCAGGATTTTTTTTTTTTTTAACTTGAAAAAAGGAGAGGAGTACTATTTTTTTTTTTTTGAAATCTTACTTGTCAGGTATGAACAAGGAGTCAAACCCTATGAACATCAATCTCCTTGATGAGGTAAAAAGAAAAGCGCAGAAATTACCTCAGGCTTTTGTGGATTCTGTTGAAAATTTGGATGTCTCTGGTTTACTGGTCAGCCTTTGAATTTTTCATTAGTCAGATTGTGGATTCAATCCGCAACATTAATCAACCAAGGCATACACTAAAAAGAAAAATCATAGTTTCCAACCTAATTTTTGACACAATAAAACATTTTTTTTTTTATTTTTTTTTCGACTGAGTCTCAAAAACAAAAACGTAGTTAGTAACTGCCTCTCCCAAACTTAAACAACAATGTCCACAGTGTTATCAATCCTAGGATTGGTAAAAGAAAAATAAACAAAAATGAATGAGTGTTGAAAGTATGAACCAAAATCGGATTAACTCATCTGTGATGGTGGTGTCGAGCGATACCAATAGTGGTATTGGTCGGCACTCTCTGCGTCTGCAGAGTGTTCGCTCAGAAATCCCACAGTTAGTTACTGTTAATTTGTGTCCCTCTCAATCCTTGGATGTTAGCATTGCTATGAGTCACTCAAACAAAAGATTAAACGCAACATGATAGACAGAAGTTCATAATTCAACACTAATTCAAACTGACTCAAAGCAAGAATAAAAATGACTCAAGATAGAAAAAGAAAAAACCTATGAGTGGGTTGCCTCCCACTAAGCGCTTGTTTTCAGTCAGTAGCTTGACTGTGCTGGAGCTCAGGCATCCGGTGGATTGGAAATTGGCAATGTAAGCCTCTTAGAGAATGGCCTCTTCATCCAAGGGGGTGTATAAGCTTTAGGTGCATGACGTTTGCCAAGGATGTGAGGAACATGACCAGGGCGAGACGTAGGTATGAGAGGGTTTCCTTTATGTCCTGCAAAATCATCAACAGAAGAAACAACTGCTCTACGATAATCTTTTGGCTTGGTTAACTGCAAAACAGTTTTTGTATCTTTGAAACTCTTATCAATGATTTGAGGAGGATTAGGTGCAGAAGATGTGTACCTTTACCTTACCTGAGGACTCTGGAGCATAGAATGTGAAGTTTTCTGCTTTACTACAGCTTTCTTACTTGGAGCATAGAGAACATTCTGCAAGTCATCAGTTGTGGACAAGTTTGGACTCAGTCGTGAAGGAGTGTCGATTGACACAGAGGAGGTGTCGATCGACACTGAGCCTGATGCTCGTGTTGCAGCAACTTCCTCAACAGAAAAAGTTTGTCCATCAATAGTAGGAGCCCTCCTCAGCTTATCCATCTCAAAATTCATACTCAAACCTTCCACATTCAGTGTTATGTGTCCCTTCTGCACCTCTATGATGGCACCAGCTGTAGCCAAGAAAGATCTTCCTAAGATGAGAGGGTCTTTAGGCTCTTTATCATACTTTAAAACCATAAAGTCAGTGGGAATCATGAAATCTCCAATCTTAATTGGAATATCCTCTAAGACACCTTCAGGAATTCTCTGTGATCTATCAGCTAAGATAAGAGATATCTTAGTTGGCGTGAATTCTGTTATCCCAAGTCTCTCAGCAACAGAAATGTGGCATCAAGTTGATACTAGAACCAAGATCACAAAGTGAGTGAGCAAACCTTCCTGTGGAGATAGAACAATCTAACACAATACGTCCAGGATCAGGTAGCTTCTCTGCAATTCTACTTTGGATCACTGCACTCACATTCTCAGAAACAGCCACCTTCTCTTTCCTCTCTTTCTTCCTTTGAACAGGCTGGTTTAACATAATTGCACTGACATCCTTAGTTAGCAAAGCTCCTTCCTCAAGGCTCAAACCATTTGATACCATTCTCTTCACATACCGCTTAAGAGGTGGTGAAAGCTTTAATGCATCAATCAAAGGCATCTCAATCATCACCTTGTCCATCATTGCCTTGCATCTAGCTTCCTCCATCTACTGCTTAGACTTTCGTGGCTTGGCAAAAGGAATCTTAGGTTTGTACACCCTCTCAGCACCTGGAAATGGAGATTTTGTAATGTTGGATTCCGTCTGAGATGAGTGTCGACCGACACCCAGTTGGTGTCAATCGACACCATCATCTGAAGTAGAGGATTTGGTCTATTTCTCTCCCTATTCTGCAGAAGAAATTTCACCATACTCTTCATCTCTCACTAATATGGCATTGCAAACATGCTTGGGGTTTGACTCAAGTCTTCCAGGAAGAAAACCCTCTTGTCATTTGACAGACCCAGCAGTCTGTGCAACTTGACTCTCTAGCTTCTTAACATGAACATTCAGTGAATCAGGATTGATCGGAACATTGTAGACATTATCAATCTTACCATTGAATGTCACAGTTAACTGTTCCGATCAGATTTGATGCAAACCAGCTCGTCATTCAGGATTGATTCACTGAATGAGGATTGATAACCTCCACAGACTCCTTCAGAAGCAAGCTGGTTTGCATCAAATCCTCCATGCAATCTCTTCCTTTCAGCATCTGCTCTCTTAGTGCTATTACTGGAAGCCAGATTCTCAATCAAACCTTCAACATCTTCTGGAAATCTTGTCTTGAAATTCCCATGACTTGCAGCATCTAAAGCTAACTGATACTCCCAGTCACATCCTCTGAAAAAGATACTTAGAAGTTGCACCCTTGAGAAGCCATGGTGTGGGCAGTCCCTCTGATAAGCTTTGAATCTCACCCAGGCTGCCTTAAAAGCCTCATCTGGTCTTTGTTTGAAAGAGAACAGCTTGACTCTCAACTCATCAGACATAGCATCATCATAAAAATAATTAAGGAAAGCCACCTTAATTTGTTGCCAAGATGTCAAAGATCCATCTGGCAACTGTTTTAACCATTGAGATGCTTCTCCTGCAAGTGAATATGGGAAGACCTTGCAGTAGATGTAGTCTTCTGTCACACCATTAGCCTTGATACTGGTCACAAGATCTTCAAAGTGCTCTATGTGGTCCAAAGGCTTCTCATTGGGCAGGTTAGAGAAAGGTCTCTGTCCAACCAGCTGGAAGTAAGCAGGCTTCAGCTCAAAGTCATTCCTTTGGAATGGAGGAGCAACAATTGCATATCGGTTCTGATAAACTAGGTCAGCTCTGTTGAAGTCAGCAATGGTCCTGATCAAGTCTCGGTTGTGCTCCTATCTTCGAACCGGGTTATTAACGTGGTTTGCAGCTCCACGTTCGTCTGCAAGAAAGGGGTGTCGATCGACATCCTGTTGGTGTCGGTCGACACCATCAGCCTGCTCGTCGACAACAACAACTTCAACAATAACATTCCCTTCTGCATCAAGCTTTTGGCCCTGCTCATTGCGCAAGTGGCCCTCTTGATCCCTCAAAGCACCATCCTCATCACGAATCATAATGACTGTGTTAACCATCTTCAAGGATTTGGCTGCTTTTCGGTTTTCACGCTCTAACTTTCCCAACTCTTGGTTTGAAAGCTTCACAGTTGGACCAGTCTTATTGCTTCTAGTGTTAGGTCTGGGAGGCATGTACCTGAAACACACAAGAGAAGAGAAACAAAAGCGTGTTAGTTAAAAATAAAAAGAAAAATTTAGACAAAATCAAAAACTCAAATCTAATGGTAGATCAAAGAGTCTCCGGCAACGGCGCCAAAATTTGATAAACTCAAATTAATCCCTAGAGCTACTCTCTCAAATTAAGAGATCACTGCAGTACTTAGTGGTCGAATTTCACAAGGACTCAAATCTACACAATAAATTATAGAGTTTTATAATTATGCTAAACAAGTTGAATTAAAATTAAGAAAAGCAAAATATTAAATAAAAGCTTGTAAAAATTCAATGGATCAAAAAGCTAGGCTTAGGAAATTTCTCAGGAATTTATAATATATTAAATCAACAAATAAATAGGATTCAAACAATTAAGATCAGATCTAGAACTCTAAACTGTTTTGTAAAATAAATCAGTTCTCACTGCAAATATTATCTAAATTATCCAAATCTCTTTCTAAAATTCTAGGTTAAAAATCACCTTTGAAAACATGTTTAGATTGTTCACAAAATTACTAAATCAAATCTCTTTGCAAAAAGTAATTTTGCTCATCAAAATGTTTTATCAGGAAAATCAATTATATTCTCATATCAATTTATTTTTCTAAGTAATTAATTCTAGGTGATCAATCAAGAATTAATATGAAGAACAACCTAAGATGAAGATTTAGAAAGATAATGAATCCTAAATAAACAGATCTAATAATTCATATAAACCCTATAAAAAACCCTGAACCTAACAAGCAAACTACTCAGACATATTCAATGAAACGCAAATCATCTTTCTGAATAATAAGCAATTGAAATTAAAAGAGTAAAGAGGGAGTTTATGATTTCTTCTCTACAAAGCAGTTCAGATCTCTCTCTCCCAAAAGCTCTCAAAATCTCATAGGGTTGCAGAAAATAAAACTTTCTAGAATAAAACTTTAGGGTTTGTAAAACCTAAAAATACTATTTATATGTCCTAAAACACGTCAGGGACTTGTGTTGCAATTGTGGAAAACTTTGGATAATTTTGTAAAACTTTCAAAACTTGGCTTCTCGTGTAGACAAAAGGTGGTGTCGATCGACACCATCACTCTTCATCGGCTCCAAGTTTGTTTCCTCCGGTTAAATGCTCCAAAATGATCTAAATTACTCCACTTTGCTCCTTCTGTGTCAAAGTCCTAGAAAACCTGTAAAGACTCCAAAACAAACTAGAAAACAAATCAAAAGACTCAAAAAGCACACTTATATCATGGTTAAAGACCGTAAAAACCATGATATATCAGTAGTCTCTGATCCGGCGAGGCTAAGCCACCGTCGAAGGTCTCTTTATCTACTCCCTCCTGTCTTTCTTCTTCACGACTGAGCAAGAAGCCTCCGCGACAAAGACAAGCTCGGTTCTCTTCCTCCTTCTCAAAACGGCTCTACGGTGGCGGAATGGAAACGGATCTTGGATCACCATCTCCGTTCGGCTTGCGTCTTCCAGGCTTACCGGAGATCCTGTTCCGGTAAGCATCCGCAGATCTGTTGGACGGCGGCTACAACACGTTGTAGATTAGGGTTTCAGCGACCGGTTTAGTTCGGTTTGTGAACCCGGTCGGTTTTAGATTCCAATGGTTTAGTTTTGGTTTAATGTATATGGGTTGGACCCTAAGGGGATTTTGTATGGTCATAATCCGGAAATAGCCCTCTGGTATATTTTTTACTTGAATACCTTTTAACAAAAAAAAAATAAATAAAAAACAAATTACAGTAGAACCTCTATAAATTAATACTTGGTAAATTGATAATCTCTATAAATTAATAAATTTTTCCAGTCCCAAGTTGATACTAGTGTAATTTTGGATACAATTCGAAAATATAATAAGATAACAATTTTTTAAAAAATCTTTTGTAAATATATGGTTCTATCAATAGTATAAATTAATAATTACATAAAATTATCTAAATATATGTATACACATTCATTTTCATTAGAGTTTATTTTAATTTTTTTTCCTATTTAAAGATCTTTGAGCGTTATCTTCAAAACATGATAATTGTTATTTTCATTGTAATTGATTTTATAAAATACTATTTCTAACAATTAATTTTTATTGTAAATTATTTTTTTACCAAAGTTTCTCTATAAATTAATAATTATTAATTTATTGATAAATTAAAACTTCTATAAATTAATAAAATTTCATGGTCCCGACATTATTAATTTATAGATGTTTTATTGTAGTATGAATATAAAATAAATTAAAAGAATTTGTAAATTTGATGACTAAAAAATTTGTTAAAATTAATTATTATATTTAGAATATTTCACTGTTGAGTTAACGTTTGAGTAATACGCCATAAACAAAACAAAATCTTCATTTTAAATTTCCAAATAGAAAAATGGGTTTTTGATTTGTCAAATAATGGTTTGTCCAAAAAAAAAAAAAGAATAGTCAAATAATGGTAAAAATTTAATGAATGTTGCCGTGTAAGTTGCAGAAAATGGTGGGGATAAGAGAGAAATAGATTGATAAAGACGACTCTCTATCTACCGTAGTTGATAGTACCATCGATAATAGAGACGTATTATTTTATTAGCCATTGATTCGATTTGCGGGAGAGGTTATCACAATTTGCTTATCACATTCGAAAAAGACAGAAACTTGCACTTCGAAAACTTTATCTCTTTGGTACGGGCGTTCGACAGGCTGTCTTAAAATGATATGATCTGATCTGATCTTAAAAGTGATGGATCCAACGGCTGAGAGAGAGATATGTGAATTGTACCATTGTTATGTAGTGTAGTTTTTATGACCAATAAGATCATAAAAATTCATAAAACCTAGGACCAATAGATTAATATTATTGGTTAACAGAAGCTTAGATGAAACTCACGAAATGCACTTCTCGATATTTTGATAGCCCTACAATGTTCTAACAAAAGTTTCTTAAGTAGCAATTTTATCTATAGCTAGAGAAAAAATTAAAATAAACTTGGCTGTTAATAAGTAGTATAAAAACCAAGTGTACAGCTTCGTTTGCGTTTCCTAATCTGGAAAGATAATATATAAATTGGCTGTTAACTATAACTTTATAAGTTTACTTAAGTAGTATAAAAATCAGTTGGAAGGCAAATCTACATGTGGCCTTAAGTGGTTTCCAAAAGCCATTAGTGGGATTATTACGTTTAATAATCGTATAACCCATGTTGCACTTAACATAACAATAAAAGAACCAAATCTTAATTAATGCTTGAGCGAATCAAATGTGTCGAAATGAAAAATGTTACTTCATGTTACCTTTTCGACTCAAAATACTTTTGTGAACCAAAAAGAAGAATCATACTCAAGACTACTAAACTGATATCTAAAAGTTATAAAACCATCCTTGAGATTACAAAATGTTGGTCATTCAGTCGGAGAGTGGAGTCGTCACTACCACCTTTGAACAACTCGTCTCCAAGGCTTGAGGTATATCTCAATCATGTGTCGCATAATGTTTGACTTTCCCTTATATTAGGAATTTTTCAATTCCGCATGAAGAGGAAATACAAATCATTTGTTGCAACTTGCAACTATCAAAATGTCAGCAATTTTGTTTATTTCAACTGTCTGAATATGAAATTCAAACTGGAAATCAAGAAGCCTAATAATCTAAGATAAAACCGAAACAGAAAATCTATATTTGAACGAAGAAAAATGACAGAAAAAAAAAAAAACTGATAATGTCTGAAAAGAGTTAGTGACATATCACATAAGAAATATCTTACCTACATGGAGGAACAAGCCAAAGCAGTAGGCATTAGGCAAGTGGGTGAGCTTGTTTTGCGGCTGAACATGTTGGTGTATGATTACTTAATTTAATTAGTACACTGAAACAAAAGTTCTGGTGACTGACAATGACTAGAATTAGCTAAGCTGTGGTGGACTGGTGGTTTCGTTTAAAGTTTTGGAAAAATCACCGCATCGTAGCTAGCTATAGCTATCAGTAAACGCTTTTGATGATGATAAGAAAAGTTGGATTTATATGAGTTCTGAAAATCTTTTGGCAAGTAAAGATTACATGCATCTGCAATGTCTACTCTGGTATACCATGAGCATCTGAGTATGTAGCTGGACACAAAGTCATCTTTTCATCCGAAGAAACTCAACTGGTCAAAGTAGTGGAAAGACTAAAAGCTTGGTCCTTTTTACTTCATCAATTCACTTCAATGATCCTTCATCTACGATAGGAGCTTCTTTCATAACTTTAAGTACAACAAGAAATGCTTTAGGCCAAAAGTTATCTAGATTGGTTGCATGATTTATTTGAATGTGAGTGAGAAATTTTTAGCCATGTGCATTTGGTTTGTCTCGTTAAAACTTGTAATTAGTCTATTTTTTGGAGGTTAGTGCAGCTGTATAAACAACACTAACGCTAATGGCGCAAGGTTTCTTGATGTAACTGTTACTATTAATAGAAATTTCAAATGACAAAAAAAAAAGATATACGTAATGATATGGGTACGTGCTCTTTGATCCTTTTAATTATTATAATACGCTATTGACAAAAAAAGAAAAACATTCATAATAAGAAGAAGAAAAAAATGGCTTAACAAGTGTACAAATTGGTTTGCTCTTCCTAATCCTAAAACACAGATAGATATTGGCAGTTCATGAGTGTACGCCATGAAAAGGACGAAGTTTTTCTTCTCTTTGATTTGAAGGCAATCTACAAGTGGCCTTATGATGTCCCCAGCAGCCATTACTTTACAAAAGCTATATAAGAACAGCGATGTGCTTCATGCTCGTCTATTTAACAATGACGCAAATTGTATCGTCCAAGTTTTAAATAACCATGTTGCAATAAGATAAAAATTAAAACATGTCGCATCGCATCTAAATCAAATCTTATAATGCTTGATCGAGTCAAATGTGACAGCCATATAAAGCTTTTATATTACTTTTTCTTTTCTTACGATCAAATATTTAATTAATACGAAAAATGCTGAAAATAAAAGCAAGAAGAGACAAAGAGAAAGTTTGAAAAAAGTACAAATGAATACGAAAAAGAATATAGAGAATGTGTCTAGAACAAAATTAAGTGACGTGAAGAAATATCTTACCTACCTATACAGGTACAAGCCACAGCGGCAGGCTGGTGGTGACCATTGATTTGGACCTCCACTTGAAACCCATCGTTTGCTTTTTTCTTCTTCTATTGTAGTATAGTACATTAGTAGTTTAGTACCATTTTGACTAGTTAAATGGAGTGATTTAATAAATTTTGAACTCACTATTTATACGCTTTTTCTTTAGCTGTGGTACAATACAGCGTGTTGTTATTAACAACAAAAACAAAATAACTAGAGATTTCAACATCTGCTTTTCTATATAAATCGACATGATGTGAGAAAAGACAAACAAAAGTTTAAATTGATGATGATATAATCAAAACCGGGGTGAGTAATCCCTTTTGATTCTTTACTTTAATGAGATAGCTCATTTTTGTGTTGTTTTTCAAGACTCGTTTTTCAAGTAAATATTTTACTATTATTTTTAACAAAAATGTTTTCTCAAATTTTGTTGCTAGCTACCTACCTCTAAAGAAACACTTTCGCACATACGTTAAAAGCAGATTGAGACAAAAGTTGTGTAGCATAGATGCATGAAATGTCACGGTAGCAATTTATATTAGAAAATTTAGTTAGAAAAAATATTAAATGGGAAGAATTGACCACATTTTAAATTGTCGATGGGATTGATATTATTTTAGTGTGATGAAAAACAAATTAAAAAATTTTAAAGTAATATTGTGAAAGTATCGGAACTTATGAAAGTGTCCAAAATAGTATGAAAGATTTTCATAAACATACTAAAATCACTTAAAGATGTTTGGTCACTTTAATATTTTACAGGAAAACTAAAATCAAGCACTAGTTTATGATCGCCAAGAAGTAAGTATATTTCAAGTTGAAATTTTCAACCATCCAACTAATCACCGAAAGTTTTCAAAAACATTATCCAAAATGTGTAGGCATTATATTATACAGAATGCAAAAGGCCCACAAAACAATTGGTATAGTTTCTCCACAACTGATCAATAGCCCATAATTCTTCTAGATCCCAAAAAAGTAATACGACTCGACTGGTGGATGTGGTAACGACTAACGAGCTTTTGGATTAACTGATTAAAAGTATCAAACACCAAATGCGGCTTATCACCTAGAAGCAATTAAGTCTCCACTCCTAAGACAATTCAGTTCATATTCGGTATTCCGAGTAAACATAATTTTTTGCATGATTTTGATGACTTTGAACTTTGTGTTTTGACTAGTGCTAGTTGGAGAAAAGGGATATAAATTTCAGATAAAAGTCATTAACAAGGCTGGTTAACAAGGTTGGTTAACAAGGTTAATTTCCTAAGTTCCTAACCCGTGAAGTAAACGGCAAACGACGACCTAAATTTGGTTTAGGATCAAAATGAAGATGAAGATGACGATTAATTAGGTCGATCTGAGAATATCTTACACCACCTAAACCTAGCGGATTCTGGTTAGTTGACTGACCATCGTAGTATGTGACTTAGAAATCAAATGGAGCTAAAATTAGACATGTTAGTTTTATGTTTAACAAAGTGAATCAAATGGTTAAGATAGGTCAAAGCGAAATGTTGTATTTGGAGTGTAAAAAAAATAATATAAAGTGTTGTTGCATCTTTTAAACTCTCTCAGGCCCAAACATCGAGACATCTCCATCGGCTACCTTTTTCGGTGCCGGTGGTGCTTCGGCCGGCGTCGGGAGATCCTTCATCCCGCTCATCTCTGTTCCAGATCTTCTTTGTTTAATTTCCTTTTCATGTATTTTCCCCATTTTTTTAAGCTTTTATCACACTTCTCAAATCCTTTTGAAAGTAAAAAATCTGGCTAATTTCCCACTCAACGGTTGGAGATGGTTTCCGGCAAGCCTCAACAACCCCTTTATGAGTCCAGACACCATGATAGCGGATTGAGAATCCATGGTTGTTTACAAGTCCCGATCTGGAGCTTCATGGCCACCTGAGATTTGTTTCATCTCGGTTTCATCGATGGCAGGAGAGATCCCTCTTGGACCATCAGATGCGCCTTGCCAGGAGGAGATGCCGACGGCGCACGGTGAGCCTTTCTTCAGGTTCATGGTCTCCTCTACTAATTGGCTCTCCGCTTCAACCACACATCACTGCCAGAGCTTGGCGGGACTGAACCTGCTTCACCTAGAGATGCACCATTCACTGAAAACCACAATGCTCTCTCCGCACACCAATTTTCCTTTGGTGGACAAACAAAAGCTTAGGTGTTTTCTTGATGGACTTGAAGCCTGAAGTTGGCCCATTAGCATTTATCAAGCTTTAACCCATTATGGAAAAAATTAGGTCCGATTTATCATCTCTTTGGTCAGTTTCTAGCTTTTATCTAGATCTAGGTCGTGATATTCTCATAGGTTGAAGACTCCTCTTGAGAAATAATCCGACTAGATTGCTATGTCTGCTCAATCATTATCTTAGATCATGGTAATGGCTCCTTATGTGGTGTTTATTCTTGCTCCCATTACCCTGAAGCCTCCCATCGGTTTAGTTCTGAATTCAAATTATCTTCTGCTTGATCCTGATGTTGGGAGACCTTTGGCTAACAATGATTCCATGCAAATCCTATCTAATGACCTTAGCCATCAATACGCTGCCAACAGTTCTAGTTATTGTGTCTCTTTCCCGACACCATCAGATCCCTACCCCCAATATTTTCAACCAAACCTGAAGTTCATGTCTGCTCATGTATTACCCCTAAGACAAACAAGTCATCTACGTACACTGCAACTACAAGCAGATTACCTCTTACTTCCTTGCGATAGACTGATGGTTCTTTTGAACACTTCTTGAACTGAAACTCAATAAGAATCTGATTTAACTTGTTGTTCCATGCTCTCAGAGCTTGTTTTAATCCATATAGTGTTTTGTTAAATTTGTAAGCCTTGTCTTTGCTCTCCTTTATCTCAAAACCTTCACGCTGTGTGACATAAACATTTTCTTTTAACTCGCCATGTAGAAACGCTGTTTTAACATCAAGATGATGTATCTTCCAACCGTTAGACGCTGCAAGATTAAGCAACAGCCGTATAATCTCTATTCTGGCCATTGGAGCAAAGACTTCCTCAAAGTTAACTCCATACTACTGCACATATCTTTCACCAACCGAGCCTTGTATTTGTTGATACTCCCATCCGAGTTAGCTTGAGCTTAAATATCCACTTTAAACCTGTTGGTTTAACTCCAGTTGGCAAGTCCACAAGGTTCCACACTTGATTTTTCTTGATCAAATGAAGTTCATCTTCACACGCACATATCCATTCTTTTACCTCTTTCGCTTCATAGTAGTTTCTCGGTTCATTGTTTAAGCACATAAGTAAAATCTCCCCTTCTTGTTTAGCTAGTAAAGCATAATCTTGGAGATATTTAGGCTTTACACTCTTGCCTTGTTTTCGTCGTAGAACATGTTAATTTTGAACATGTACTTATTCATCCTCTTTGTAATCCTGTGAAGTTTATGAGCTATTGTCAATGTTTTCTTCATTGTTTAGATGATCTTGATCCGCATTAGTACCATGGTCTAAAACAACTGGTTGATCTCGAACATGCTCTTCATCATTCTCCTCTTAGATGCCACAATTTCCAAACTCACCAAACATAACACTGAAGCTTCCACTCTGTTCTGGCTCTTGGTTGTTAGCACACCAATTCCAACCCTCTGTCTCGTCTAACACAACATCCATGCTTACTAGTATTTTCAGAGTTTGTGATTCAAGTAGTCTATAAGACTTAGAACTAGGCTCTGTTCCGAGATGAACAGTGGTTCGTGACCAATCATCTAGTTTTCTAAGATGAAGCTTGTGCACTTTAGCATAGCCCATGCAACCGAACACTCGAAGATGATCAATATTTGGTCTCCGTAATGCTTCATATGGAGTTTTATTCTCAAGAGAACTTGTTGCTATTATGTTCAAGAGATAAGTCGAATGTCTGATGGCTTCTCCCCAAAGGTAGTTTGGAACCCGCATGTGCTTCATGATGTTTCTTGTCATTTCCAAAAGCGTCTTGTTTCGTTTTTCAACCACACCATTCTGTTGCTGAGTGTATGGAGCTGTAAGGTGTTTCTTAATGCCTTATTTTTCACAAAACAAGTTGAATTCCTAAGATACAACTCTCCTCCTCTACCTGTTCTGAAAGTTTGCATAGTAGCTCCTGCCTCTTGTTCCACATGTTGCCTGAATGTTTTAAACTTCTCAAAGGCTTCACTTTTTTCTTTGAGTAAGATTGTCCACATATTACGCGAATGACCATCTATGAGAACAAAGGCATACTTGTTACCTGCAACAGTGTTTGGCGAGATAAGTCCACAAAGATGATCGTTGATGAGTTCTAAAACCTTGGCTGCTCTGTATGAAGTGGATTTGGGGAATACCTTTCGTGTTTGCTTTCCAAGTAAGCATGATGAGCAAACTTCTGAATCAATAATGAACCGTGGTAGTCCTTGAGAAACAGTTGACGAGGACGAGGATGAGGAAGATGTTTTTCTTACCGAGGAGGAGGTCATGGAAGATCTAATGGAGGAAGAGACACATCAAACGTAATGTGTTTTCGCTGTGACAAGATTGGACATTACGCCTCCAGTTGTCTTGATCGCCTGCTAAAACTGCAGTAAATTCAAGAACCAGACATTAACAATGACACAAAGGATGCATATGCTCTTATGATACACAAGGTTATCTACTTGAATGAAAAACATTGCACACCAAGTCAATTTGAACCAAACACAAGTGCAGAGAATGTTTGGTACCTTGACAATGGTGCTAGTAATCACATGACCGGTGATCAAAGATATTTTGATCAGATTGATGATTCCATCACAGGAAAGTTAATATTTGGTGACGATTCCCGTATTGATATCAAAGGAAAAGGACCAATCTCCTTTATAGATATCAATTGGGAACCAAGAAAGATGATGAATGTCTACTTTATTCCGGACCTCAAGAATAAGATCATTAGCCTCGGACAAGTTACGGAGGCAGGATGTGACATCAGAATGCGAGGAGAACACCTAACTATGCATCATCACAATGGGAAGCTACTTGTCAAGGCAGAAAGGTCCAACAACAGGATGTATAAGGTAATCATGGGAGTTAAAAACACTACATGTTTATTTTCTAAGACCATAAGTGAATCAAGTAGGTGGCATGCAAGGTTGGGGCACATAAACCTTGAAACTCTGAAATCAATGGTGCAGAAAGATCTTGCTCTAATACCAAATATAGAATTCAAAGATCGAACCTAAAGTAAACTTCAAAGATTAAAGAACACAAAAATTAAAAGAATCACTCTCTTTTATTAATCTTTAGGAAACTCTCTCAAAACCTAAATAATATTTTCTTGTTCTCTAAAACTTGATAAGTTATGCAACATGCTTGCATCTTCTTATATAGAAAAACCCATAAACCAAATTCTATTCCTATTAGACTTTGTATATCTAGATAACTCCTAAATATAACTTATTCTTATCCTAATCCTTTTAGAAACCACAACTTGGTAGGATTAGGATTACTTATAACTCAAGCTCTCTTCAAGCTTAAATCAACAACCTTTACAAACATGTTGATGCTCGCTAGAAATATTTATGAGACACCTTCTTGCATTATGCCTCCTCTTCTGTCACATGTAGTTGCTAGCAGTACCTTGCCATGTGTCCTATCATGCAACTTCACAACCACCTCTTGCGGCCCTAAAGACTCAAGCGGCTCCCTGGCAGCCTTGAGAGCCAACTCTTCTTCGTATCTTACAAGAGTTAACGTGGCTTTGACTTGGCCATCACGCTCCGATCCCCCGATCCCCTCACTCCTCTTGTCCTTCTGAGTTCTGACCTTGGTATTCTCTTTTGGTTGATTTCGTCATTATACTAAATTAGTTATGTAATCCTTTTCTTGTAATAAGAAAAAAACCTTAATTGACAACTCATGTTTGGATCTACAAACAAGGACTAATGACTTACTGTTTCTCTTGAAGTTATTTCAAACGATAACTCAACAAGTTTTGTATGAATAAAGGATTGAAAGAACTGTATAAATAAACTTTTGAAATATATATATATATATATATATATATATATATATGTAACATAAACCAAATCCTACACGTACCATAATGAGAAAAATAACAAATGAAAAGAGAAAATAACATACTTCGTAAACTATTTCAACCCAAAATCACATTGTAGATATCAAATCATTAGTACCATATATATTATATATATACTAGATAAAGACCCGTTCGATGTACGGGTTTAAAATTTTGTAAATAAAATTAAATTTAACAAAATATATTAAAATTTGTTGTATGTTATAAATAATTTTTTTTTTGCTATAATACACTGATTTATATCTATTTACAAATTTTTTATGTATGTTATCATTAAAAATGTATTTTTTACACCTAAATATATTTTATGTTACAAATAGTTACCACCACCTAAAAAATGTCTATATGAACACATTAAGCCAACTATTATATGTCTCTTTACTTTCACTTTTGCATTTGCACAGTTTTTCTAATTACAAAAATTATTGGCTCAAAAAATATTTCAAATAAAAAATATATTACATAGTATACTAATCAAGTATTGTTAAAAAAGTATACTAATCAATGATGTATTATCACAATAGTGTATTACCAACTATGGAGAGAACTTCGACTCCGCCTTCCTCCCTCTTCTCTCCTTTATGGAGAGAATCTTGTGTCCAACCTCATCTACCATGGAGAAAACCTTGGCTCCGCCTTCCTCCCTTGGAGAGATAACCATGCGTCCAACCTTCTCTACATTCTTTCCTTGGGAAGATAACCTTGCGACCAACCTCCTCCACTATAGAGAGAACCTCGGCTCTGCACTCCTCCTATGTGGAGAGAACATGTTCACATTTTTTAGCTATTTCAAATTGGTTTGCTTCGACAACTAAAGAAACTAAAGACCATTTTCTAACGTCACAAAATCTTTTGATAAAAACTAATGTTAAATTTACTAATGTATTCGTGGAAGCTTCTTTGACATACCATGATGTAGCCTCTGTCTTTGTAACGCCATGACATCCACCTTCCTTAGTGGGCCCACGTCCACTCCCGACCCGTGGGCTCATATATCCGACGGCCGGTTTGTTACATCTGGCAGGCTTTAAATACTTTACGGACCCTACAAATCACCACATGATATTTCTCTGTGTTTTGTTCTCACTCGTGCAGTTTCTACAATCACTTCCCAGAAGCTCACCCATCCTAAAACTATTCCAACTCAAGCACGCTTAACTCTGTAGTTCTCTCAGGACCCTTGACCAAAAAGATAAGTACACTTTGGTGACATAGATGGCAAAATATATTTTTTTAAACCTTTCTACAAACCAGGGTGTCACAGTCTCCAAGCTCCTATGGATCTTTCAACAATGATTTATGTATTTCCAATCTATCTATCTATCTATTTTTGTTGTAAACTTGTATTTATTAGCCTATTTTATCCAATCATTAGGTTGATGAGCTTCTACTCGTTATCTCCTTTTAGGATTTGAATGAATGTTAATAATTATGTTTGCACAAAAAATAAAGTTTCAATGACCAACCAATCAAGGTTGAGAAATTAGAAAAAATTGATTTGACATAATTAAAGAAATAATAGAAAATTATAAGCACGGTAATATATAAATCCCAAGTAATTCAGAGATGAAAATATAAATTAAATAAAAGAATAAAAAATACTATAATAAATTTTAAAATAAAGTATTAGAAAAAAAGACGCATATATTAATATTTTTTTTAGGTCAATATATTAATCTTATCTATTTCGAACTGAAAAAGGAAAAAGTAGAAGAAAATTTTGGTATAAAAAAAGGAAAATTTTAGTTTTCCATTAAAATTTTTTTATAAATAGAACAAAGTTGAAAGCAGTGTTTTTGAAAAATTATTTTGTTAGATGAAAAATATGAGACAATCTATGTTTATATAGAAGTGAGCATTTACAAAATTTAGAATAAATAGTTAACTGTATATTTTCTGTAATCTTTTTTCTATTGTTTTGTAAAATTAATAATTTAAAATTAAAAATAAGTAAATAATGTTATAATTTCGAAATTTATGAAATATTTTTATATAGAATCTTTTTATAATTATTTGTTTTAAAAAAAAATTTAAAATTTTGTATTTTTTTGATAATTATCTTTTTACATTATTAATATTGTTTAAAACAAAATATTTTGTTTTCTTTTGATATTTGAAATCTCTCATATTATATTAATTTGTACACATGTCAAAATCTTGTTAATGACTAACTTTCAAAACCTAACTTTATATAATAAGATATAATCATATTGAAACAGAATCGTATTTGTTTTTTCTTATAATTTGATTTTATTTTTCCTATAAAGCGAAAGTTTAAACCCCGGAAAAGGATTGGAGGTGAAAAGGCATGTCGACCTTCACGTGGCCATATACCTAACAGGCTGCATTAGGTTTAGTGTCTGGTCTTTTGGAATGATCTTTTACGTCCCCATGTATAGTACTTTGATTTCCCTGAACATTACGTGAGCGTGCACGCACACTCGCGTACTCAAAGTCATATATGTACACAAATGATAGATATCTATTTTTAAGTATATATACTCACACTGATCACACACACAATAATACAGATATTGTGAAGTTGGTCAATTTGTACCATTCAATCATCGGACAATAATATTATGGGAAAACTAACAGTTTCGGGATTGAAAAATAACCTTGGAATTGTCTAGTGGCCAGGCCTTCAACGTTTCATTGGCTTATAACTTATATTCTATGGACAAATTAATCAAGATCAAGTATTTAAAATATACACTGAACTGGGGTAATTCTTATAACCAGAAGCTTTACAACTGATCATGATTAATTTGATTATATATATATCAGTAGATCTTGAGAGTGCTTTATATAAAGGTGACACAATCAAAGTCTAGTTTTGAAACAGAGGTTTTCAAAGCTAATGGTGTGGATTAGGCCTGGGCACTAATACCCGTTACCCATACTCGACCCGTTACTCAGCTCGTACCCGTCCCAAAAAAAAGGGTACCCGCAGCTTTAGGGTCGAGTAAAGGGTATTATATTTATATTACCCGTGAGTAAGGGACGAGTATAGGGTATTAGTTTAGTTTTCAATACCCGTCCCGTTACTCGGCCCTTTACCCGTTTTGCTACCCGACCCGTAAATACCCGTTAATATTTTGTATTATTATTATTATTATTTATTATTAATTTATAGAGTTAGAGTTAAAACCTAAGTTCAACTTAGCCTAACTGAATTAATATATTATTTTTATTTTCAAAATTCGTAATTTTATAATTTTGGAACTATATATTGCATAAATTTATGAATTTTTCATTTTTTGGATTTCAAAAGATAAAATTATTATTGCGATTATAACATTTTTTTATCGGGTACTCGTTTTCCGGGTAATAATAAAGGGTCGGGACGAGTAAAGGGTCAACTATTTTTTACCGGGTACCCGTTTCCCGGGTACCCGTTATTTAAGGGTCGAGTATGAGTAAATTTTTTCTGTTACCCGTTAGGGTCGGGACGAGTAAAGGGTCGGAGAAAATTCAAGGGTACCCGTCCTGTAGCCAGTACTAGTGTGGATAGACTAAGCCCAACAATGTTCAAACGGAAAATCCCACCAAGCTGCACAACTTAGCAAAGAAGTTCCCGCTATTCAACCAAAATAGACATAAAATAATTAAGAAGACGTTAGACCATCTCCACTCCAGAAACTCTATTAAGTTGTTCAGAAATAAACCAATCATATAATTAATACTAAACTAATCAAAGCTACCCACTTGGAACTTTAAACAAAATTATCCTTCCACTAGAGAACTCCAAAGAAGTTACTCAATCACTAGAGAACCCCACACAATCGCAGCAAAACGCCGTTCTAGAGATATCCGTGTCTGTTATCATCAGCAAACCCAATTCTCTGGTTTTGATCGGAGATTACAAGAACCTCAATTCTCTGGTTTTGATCGGAGATCGGAGATGATGATGAAACTAGAATTTTCATTGATGATGTTTTACAGCGATTGATTCGCCTTTTCGATTGAGAGAGAAAAGAGAGAGAAAAGAGAGAATCGGGGAAGAAAGAAAGAAAAAATGTGATTTTTTTTTCCTTTTATATTTATGTATCTACGTATCATAAAACGCCACGTAGCGTTGCTACTTGATACTAGGTTTTTTGTGTGTCTATCCTAGCAGGTTCAATTAACCTTATGTAGTTATAGTACTTAAGGTGTCAATCCAATTGGGAACCTTTACTATCACTCAAGATGCAATCAAGAAGTCACAAGTTAAGCCAATTCAAAAAGAGTGTTTTTCTAACAATCCTAGAATGGTCAAAATACAAAACGGAAACGAGTCACAGAATCATAAACAAAAATGTATGACAAGTACCGAACAAGAATAAGTGAAACCGAAAATGATTCTAAGCATGAACAAATGAAACAGTTCCAAGAATGTAATAAAAATTAGAAAGAAAGAAGTCCTAAGGATGGGGTAATTGATGTCGGTGGAGTATCATACTCTACAGAGTGTTTAACATACCACAAGCAAACTATCCCTAAACAATGAACATCACAACTTAGCTAATCCAATCTCTTGGCAAAAGCTACTCAGACTCAACCACTTCCATACCTAGCTCTCGCTAGAGAAACGTGGTCGAGCAGGCATGACAAACAAGTTCATTCACGTCAACAAAAATCCTAGACAACTAATCTCTTAGGCTAGGAACGTATGTCTCTGGCACTAGTTGGTCAGACATTTCATCGAACACCTTTTGGGTGTGGAAATGTCTCGAACCTAGTTCCAATTGATCAGAGAGAAACTAATAATTCTTACTCTAGTCCAGAAGGGAATCATACAAATCAACGCTTAAACACCCTACATCCTAAGATCCTCCACCTAATCTATCCCATCCTCAAGAACTACCACACTACTCGGATCCGAAAATCATAGTCAAGGATGCAAACCCATAAAACATTGAAAGAAGCATTCTTAGATAGATTAAAATGTGAAGAACAACTTTGTCGAAGAAATCGAATCAAAATACTGAATAAATTCAAAGATATCGGGATACAAAGTGTGAGAGCGTTTTTAGTGGCTAGGTAAACCTTACAAANTAAGGACTCTAGACATCTTAAACATTTTACCTTCTTTTCTTTGTCTAATCTTTTCATTTTATACCCAGAACCAGTAACTCATTATTTTGCTCAACCCANTAAAAACTAAGATGATGTCCGCCAAGACTTAACAAAACGTATTTATAGTGAAAACATGTAAATCCCTAAAACTTAAAACGACAAGATANCTTTACTAGACTTGTAAACTTTGAAAACACATCCCCCTCCTTAAGACTTTCTACCCTTTACTTTTCTGTACAGATCCATACCCAATACCCCAAATCGAGTTTTCACCTAGTCCTACTAGTCCGGATAATGCGAACTAGAAATACATNGGGTCGAGTCGACGGGCAGCAGCTCGAGCTGGAGGGTCGAGTCGACGGGTGGCANGAACCTAACACTTTCTAACAAGCTCAACTCGGAAAAGGCCTGACACTCAAGAATACAATTGGCTTGAAAGAATGATTGGATAAGGGTGCGGAGAACTGTTCTAGAGATGGGAATCAACTACTGACAAGGGTGGTAAAAATGCNATTGGCTTGAAATAAACGGCATTGGAAAGATGACTCAATTCTCTACAACTTCTATGAAGACGTCGAAAGCTAAATCCCACTCAGGGGGAAGGAATCGAACGAGGTGTCTCGAGTGGAGTGACTCGAACGACTAGAGTGGTGCGACTCGAACGACGTCTTGGAGGATGGCTCGAACGAAGACTCAAACGGTGATGTTGAGCAATGTGTTTCCGACGTCTCCTAAATACCTGAAATACTCCTAAATGCACAATGTATTCAAGGATGATGCAAGAACTACCTAGACATGCAAAGTGTATGGAAAAGACTAGAAGATGTTGGAAAACAATCAGTTATCCGAGCTAAATGCATGATAAATATATGCTAAAGAGAGACAAAATATAGACATATCAACTCCCCCAAACTTATTCTTTGCTTGCCCTCAAGCAAACAATCAAGAACAACGTATGGAGAAGAGGTTTGAAAATGGGGTCTCAGAACCTAAAACATGCTAAATAAAATAGTTAGAATCAAGGTCCTTGTTTTTAGTTCTATGATGCATGGTGAAGGAACTCTATATTTTTTCTACACATGCAATCCTATCAATCATTCCCTTTAACATTCATTAACAGAGAACCGTGAATCGAGCTAAGCAATGTCGTTGAACTCATTTGGCTAGGGTAAAAGGTTAAAGACTTAGATGGTCTCCTTTTCAAGTGGTTTCATCAATTCAGNTTTTGTGGAAATTTTCAAAAAAATTTCAAATTTTTATGGTTTTTCTATGTTTTTGTGGAAATTTTTTCAATCCTAATAAGCAAGTGCAAACTAATATGCAAGGCGACTCGAGCTGGATATATACGCTTCCACTAAAACGATGATAACTTNAGGCTAAAGGTTGAAACCAACTGATACATACAAGAGCAGCGCCCTGTCTGCCCAAAGAATATTCCAAACCGAAGTTGGTCCTATCTCTACCCTTCATCCNTGAACCACACCTCTGATTGGCTTGAAATAAACGGCGTTGGAAAGATGACTCAAGTTTCTACAACTTTTATGAAGACGTCGAAAGCTAAATCCCACTCGGGTGGAACGACTCGAACGAGGTGTCTCGAGTGGAGTGACTCGAACGACTAGAGTGGTGCGACTCGAACGACGTCTTGGAGGATGGCTCGGACAACGAATCGAATGGTGATGTTGAGCGATGTGTTCCCAACGTCTCCTAGATACCTGAAATACTCCAAAATGCACAATGTATGCAAGGATGATGCAATAACTACCTAGACATGCAAAGTGTATGGAAAAGACTAGAAGATGTTGGAAAACAATCAGTTATCCTAGCTAAATGCATGATAAATATATGCTAAAGGGAAAAAAATATAGACATATCACTACTGCATTGCTTAAATTCCTTCCCATAGAATCAATACTCTTTGTAACGGACCGAAAAATAGGTTTTTAATTAGTTATAAGAGAAATTGTGAGAGCAATCCCCAATGGAAATGCTCTTACTATATAATTATTGTTCCCTTTACAATGCAAAAGTGATAGCCATTGGTTTAAACCAATTTTAGACACGATAAATCCCCATGGAGAAAACTCCAAGTTCGAGTTAAAACACATAATATTAGTGTACTAGGATTTACCCCGTAGTATACCACGGGTTAATTTTTTTAAAAACTTTTTATATAAAATTTAGATAATTTTGTATTATTAGGTAGTTCTAGTTTACCCACGGGTTAACTTTTTTTTTTAAGACACTTACTCTCATGTCTTCAATATCAAGCAATCTCTATATTAGTAAAAGAGAAGTACAAAATATTTTCTGGGTCGGGTCAATAAAAAAAATTACCCGAAATTGATTTCATCGGATTTGGGTTGTTAACATCCGAAATCTACAAATGGATACTTCTCATATCGTTCCATAATCGTTCCATAAATCTTATAAAAAAACAAAGAGGGTCGGATGTATAATTACAGTTCCTATAATTTAGGAAACAATCAAAATTAATCCTCTATATATTAATAGAGAAGCATTTTGTTGAAAATGCTAATGTGTCGTCACCAGAACGATTTGGAGATTTAATTGCAATTAAGCATCTCAAGATAAACATATTTACAAAAATGTCTTTTGATTTAGGGAAATTACCTAGAATATTACATAAAAGTAGGTTTATTACTAGACTAACATGTTGAGATTTCTGTTTTACTAGAATAACACATAAAAGTTTGCAAATTACTTCTATATCTGAATTGTGTGTTTTATTACGATTTATGTCATTTATAATTAAATTTGTTCTGAAAAAAAAACTTGAGATCTTATGCTCTTGCTCTTGTTTCCCTGTTTTTGTTTCTTTTTGAATCGATGTTTGTTTGATTTTTTGTCAAATCCTCCTTTACTCTGATAAATTCCCGGATGCAAGAAAAGAAGCTTCACTTCTCCACCAAATAAAGTTACAATTTTTTTTCTTTTAGGGTTTCCTCTCTCTCTTTTCTTTGGGAGATGTCAATCAGAGGAGAGATTTCAACCTTAAAGGTTTCAATTTTTTTTTTTCAGTCTTTCACTTTCTTCGCCGACGTTTCTCTTTTGACCGGAGGAGTGTGACTATATCTTCTCTTCTGTTCTGTTCTTGATTTACAGGTTTTTACCTTCTTTCTTTCTTGTGCACACTTTTCGTTTCTATCTCAGTTCGTAACAGTTCAAGATTTATCGATTAAGATTTCTGAAAGTATTGGTTTTTAAAATAGTGATTTAGACAAAGTTTGAATCTTTGTTATGATTACGTATTGGGTTTGATCAGTCTTTGTTTCGTTTGATGAATTAAAACCCTTAATTGCAATTTTCACAGGAAGCAAAAAGCTAAAAAATATGGACTTTGATGATGAACCCAAGCCAAAGGAGGTTGCTAAAACCCGTAGATTCGCACCTGGCCGTGCTGGGAAGACTAAACCGAAACCTAAACCGGAACCCCCTGCAGCTAAACCGGAGCAGCCGGCATCGTCACAAACTGAGTCTGTGAGCAAGAATGAGCAGCCGACGTCGTCAAACCGTCTATTGATGCTAATAACCTCGTAAGCTCTGTGGTAAGTGAAGTCAAATCAAAAACAAGCATTGGAGACAGTGATTTGTCTGATGCTGATGTACTAGAAGCAATTGACAGAGGTGGCAAAGATGCCTATGCGTTTTGCAACAAACCAGCTACTTATTGGGTATGTTATACGTAGCATAGTTTGAAGGTTTCTCTAAGTTTCGTATGTTGTGGTCTTACATAATATCTTCAAAAGATAAGACCATATCATCTTCCGCCATTAGCTTTTTTTGTCAAAGGTAATCTCAGTAGATTAGATATTTACCATCCACAGTTGATTGTCATTTTGAAGTTTGTAAATCTTGGAATGTTAGACTTGAACTAAGAAATGTGTAATACTCGATTTATGTGTCTTTGCGAAGTCGAAGAATGGAAAATGATGCACATATATCTTTTGTGCCTAGATGATACGATAATTTTCCATACTGTCTGCAACTCACTTCCATTGATTTTCTGCAGGCTTTGGATCCAATTGATGGCACAAGGGGGTTTCTTAAAGGAGATGAAGCTTTATATGTGGTATCTCTCATATGACATACCTCTGTGCTTTTCATTTCCTTTCAGAGTCTTAAAAAAGTTCCGTGTGAGAGTTACAAAAACCATCTTTTGGGATTGATAATTTGATATATCCTCAAAAAACTTTCTTGCTTAGCTTTACTTACTTTCTTTTTGCAAAAGCACGGCTGAGCAATGAACAAGATATATATTTCTCTTATGCATATATATGAGTTGGATATGAGGTTTCATGTTGTTTTGTTCTGTTTCTGATATCTCTTCGTCGTCATAAATTTCATATGCATAAATCTCAGGTAGGATTGGCCCTTGTTGTAGATAATGAAATTGTGCTAGGAGTTATGGGATGTCCAAACTGGCCAGGAGATTTATCAGATCAATCCACCGGAACTCTAATGATCTCGCATATTGGCTGTGGAACGTGGACCAAGGGGTTACAAAATATCTCTGGCAAAGTAAGCGGTGATTGGACAAGGTGTTTTGTTGATTCCTGTGATTTAGTGAACAAAGCAAGGTATTGTATACAAGAAAGCCAAACCTGGGAATCACTTCCTCTCTCTGGTTTCTTCGCTGCAAATATAGCTTCAGATGACTTACAGCATGAAGATATCATTCTGGTGCCCACATGTTGTGGAAGGTATCTACTAATTTTCTATCTACTAAAACACACATTAAAGTTCTTCATACAAAAAAAAATAGTAATGAACAATTTTACCTCTTTAGAGCTGAAACTATCTACGAGTTGCTTGTATGCAAATTTTTAACATTTCCCACTCAGTTAACTTTCCCTATTTGTGTGTACAGTTTGTGCAAGTATATGGTGGTAGCTTCAGGCAGAGCATCGGTTTTCCTTCTCCGAACCAAAACTCAGCGAACAATAAAGGTACTCAGATTGTTTGATCCGGATCTACGCACAGCAAAATCTCTTTCTTATGTTGTTGTATCGAGTATTATTTATCTCTCTTTCTCTTAAGAGATTGTCTTGAAAACATGTAGTCTTGGGATCATGCTGTTGGGATGATATGTGTTCATGAAGCCGGAGGAAAGGTTGGTGAAATCTTTATACACTGTGTCTCGAAGCCATTCTTGTTACCATATCATTTCATCAATAAAGAGTTCTTAAAAATCGGCAAATAACAAGATAGAGCTTGCCTAGGAATCTAACAAAGCCCTAAGTCTAATGATCATGATCTCTTTTTAAAGTTTATTGAGAGAACGAGTCTCTATCTTCTCAGGTAACAGATTGGGAAGGAGATGAAATCAATTTGGAGGAAGATCAATCTGAAAGAAGGATCATTTTCCCCGCGGGTGGTGTTCTAGTTAGCAACGGACGTTTACATAATCAGCTTCTTGAGATGACATCTTCTGCTTCACCAGCTTTGATTCATATAATTCATAATCAGATTCTTGAGATGATCTCCATTCTTGTTCTACTTTGGAGTATGTTTGTTTATATATTGTATTATTGAAAGTACTGTATATCTAGTTGGTTTTCGTTTATCCAAAAGATTGGTCTTCATTTAGAAACGCCTCTTCTCTAATCTCTCTTTCTCTCCCAATAGCACTGAAAAATCAAAATCAGCACGGTCTTGTCCGATTAGAATATAGTTGAATGATTCTTGTTGTGTTCTCATATTGACATATAGAATCTACTATAACCCTTGTATAGTTTAGGAGGAAAAGAAAAAGAAAAAAACAAAATTTCACAATTCAGATCTTCAACTTTTTTAGTAATATCTCGACGAAGAAATATGTCATTATAGCATCACCTCTATAATGGAACGTAACGAACGAACATCCAAGAATAGAAACCACTACTTTTTAAATAATTCAAATGTATATTATAATAGATACTAACTAAATACTTTTACTAATTAATAATATTAACTATAACGTGGATGTAATTTTGTATGGTTATTGTTCATTACCTCTCGAAAATATGATAAATAAACAATTACGAATTACATAGGTTGTTCTAGTAACATCTCTTACTTTTTCTAGTAACATCTCTTACTTGTTCCATTTCCGGTGAACAACAACGACAATATTAGCTAGGGTTATAGAAGAAGATATGTTGAAGATGACTACAAAATTACAATAATATTGTTCATTAAAACGGATTTATGGACCTACACTAAGCAAAAGAACGTTATGTACGTACTCTAATCTCAAGAACATTATGTACGTATGCGTTCATATGTACGTACACGTTTATATGTACGTACACGTTCGATTTTAGGTTTAATGAACCCGAAATTACCAGAATATCCTCGTCTTCTACCTCTAACATACGACTGAAAACCCTAATTTTCCCTGCCTCACTTTATTTTTTCACGACTTATGTCTATTTTTTTGGTTTCACTTGTGGGTTTTTTACTCAACTATTATAGATTTTCATCTCAACATCTGATTTCTAAATTAAAAACCTATAAAAAGTGAGTTATATAGATTTTCGAACAGATATCTAGCTCTTCCATGGATGAACCCAGAGGAAAGATTAACGAAACAGAGTAGGAAAAAGACGTTTGCTCCGGCCGACAAACAGAATACGATTGATGAATCTGCTACAAACGTTATTACATGAACACCATAGATCGGAAGAACAGCAAACGTGTTTAGATCTACCTCCAATAAGTCTATCGCAACGCTAGACTGTCTTTGACAGCTCAAACAAATTCGTGTTATTCTGGTAAGACTTTACAGCTGTCAAAAATGCTTACTAAATCTACCACGGACAAGAAACCTACCATCACACTCCGAAAACTATTTCAAAAAAACAAACAAGTATACCAAAAATATCTGAAACGAGAGAAGGCTGTCGAATAAATCTGTCGCAACAGGCCATTAGTCTACCATAAATATCTTTTGGGTCATATTGACTGTTGAAGGTGTACATCAGATATTTTTGGTACACTTAGTTTTTGATACACATATACGTCCACCGATAAGTGTACCAACACTACAACTAAGTGTACCATCTACGTCGACGGCAAAGTGTACCAGCACTACAACTAAGTGTACCAAAAATATCTGACGTACACCTTTAATCAGTCCACGTGTATAAATCTATCATCAAAGGATCGGTAGACTTAGTCCCAACTTCCAATGTTTTTTTTTTTTTCTAATGGCATTAGCCGTAATTACGTTTTTTCCCAACACTAGTTTCAGGGGTAGTATAGGTACAATGGGTTAGTCTAGTAATAACAAACAATTGTATGTTACCTTTGTAATAAGGAAGCTTTTATGCAATATTCTAGTAACTCACCCTTTGATTTATTAAATATGCCATTAAAATATATAAGGAAATCTTTATTTCATTATTATTTACATAAATGTGTCATTAGAATATATAAGGTAATGTTTCTTTCTATCCCCTATATATTAATAGAGAAGCACATTCTTGAAAAAGCTGATGTATCGCCGCCAGAGAGCTCTGTGCACCTTTTAGCAAATTACCCTTCAATTTACTACTTAATTACATTAACATGCCATTATATTTTTAAAAAAGACAATTAACTGAATAATAGTTAAATATGTCATCATTTTTGACACAAATTTAAATATCAAATACTAATTAAATAACTACATACTATTTTAAGGTAAAATTTTACTATAATTTACTTACAAATATACAAGACAAAGTTATATTGATTTCTTAGAGTCAATATAAGTAAAATATTCTGAAAAGGCTATAAAAACATATCAATTAATATAAAGTTTATAAAAAGAAAAAACATATAACTTATGAACATAATCATATAAAAACAAAATGTTATTTTTATGTTAGTATTATAACCATAATAATTTAAATAACAGCCTTTTAATAGTTATTATAATTGATTACAGAAAGAAGTATATTATCCCTAAATTATCTCCAACTCATTAAAAGAAACTTGAATCCTAATAAATATAGATTTATATATATTCATAAATAAATATAAAAATGACAAAAAATTAGGGACTATCATGATGTGTGATTATTTATATATATCTAAAGTATGTAAATTAATTAATTTCAACATTTAGTATCATTATTCATTAAAAATAGAAATATTGATAACCGAATAAGAATATATGTTCTAATTGTATATTCCTCTATGTGCTATTAAAAAGGAATGAGAAAATAACTCTTATCATTATAAATAAACTTAGTACCCAAAAAATATAATATATTTAAAATGAGTGGCTATTACATTATGCAAAATTGTTATAGTCGATAAACCATAAATATAAATTTGATTTTGAAAATATAAATTATTATTTACTTATAATAATTTTTTTTAAATTGATTTATTCCGCACATAGTGCGGGTTGTTACCTAGTGGGATATTATTCATAAATCCAAAATTACTGTCAAAGATATCATATCTTTACCAAATATATTTTCGGTAAATTAATCCTAATTTTTAGTCTTCTAATTGATTTTGAAAACAGAAATCGCATAATCATCCTCTTAAACTAACAAAATCCACGAAGGTTAACTTTCTAAAATTATCAAATCAATTATGAGAATATACTCTAAGTATAAATACGCATTTGTCATACAGCTTTCAATTCATACATTTGATATGTGAAATTGGTTCTGGTTTTTGTGTTTGAAATTCTTAGTTTAACTCATGAATGTCTTTGCTTATAGTGTTTTAGTGATTGTTTGTCAAAAAAAAAAAAAATAGTGTTTTAGTGATTAAGGTTCGTAAGTTTCTGTTGGAGAGCACCACCACGATGACAATGGTGTGTTGTTGGCGATGATGCTCGTGGTGGAAGATTAAATCGGAGCAGCTTAACAAGGGTTAATACAATTTACTCAATTTCAAAGCAGATTTATTTCAAATGATTTTTTGTCATTTGATCTTTAAATTTTTTTTTTTTTTTTAAATAATTTGTTAATTAGGATTTAAGAGGTTTCAGATGCTTCTGCATATGCAGAAAAGATATGCACAAAAGAGATGATTCTAGAATTGGAAAGCCTCTTGGAAGGGGAACATCTTCCTCGCGGGTCAGTATGCCTTTGATTCAATTAGTCTCTTTTGTAGAACAATCACTAATCTCCAGAATTTTATATTTTTGTTGATTAGTTCTAGAAAATCTGTTTAAGATCGTTTACTGTTTTTATTTACCAATCTCACACACTTACAAAAATATGACAAAGGTAAATCAAATTGTTGCTCTTAAAGGTTCTTTTCAAGAGCCAGCTTCAACAATCATAAGTCCAACATCTTCTCAGGAGAAAAGTAGAGATAAAGTCTCTCATCTTCAACATGAATAATCTACAGCGTTATCAAGTAAGTTCAATGTTTTTTTTTTTTTTTTCATTAACTAATAAAATTATCCAAGCTCTTGGCCATAACACACTTCCTTTAGTATGCTTCTAAAGTGATAAAAATTTAAGAAATGCAGATATATAAACGAGAGACGACGACTTGCAACAAAATGTATAAGTGTAACTGCTTAAATAATTTGTAGAACAATCTAATCTTTATTATCTTTGGTTTTTGTTTGTGAAGATTATAAGATTGGTGGTGGTAGATTAGCCAAGAAATTTTAAATCTTCATGTGATAATAAAGTTGTATATTTTGGATTCTCTTCTGCAGGTACAGTTGTACTAATGTGACTTCACATTTGGGTTCGGTGGTTCCTTTCCACAAAGGTGCATCGCTATTGAACTGCAAAAATATGGAGAAGATTTGAGAAAGTTTCAATACAAAACTCTTAACATAATAAAGGTCCTGACCTAAAAAAAAAAAAATTTGGCCTTTTCCCCTATGTATTTTTGGTGAATTTTTTTTTTTGGACCCTATTGTTAACCAAAAAAACCAAAATAATGAAAAGACCCGGTGCTATGGCTCACCTAGCACATGTCTAGAGCCTGGCTGAGTAGAAGGGAAGCAGATAAGTAGAGAATACGTGAAGGTGACTTGATGAGACATAATTCCATGTAGAAGATCACCTCTTTTATGGACATTTGTTCTCATAATGTATTGGCATTATGCAATACTTTGAGAAGTATATTAGCTGCATGTTAATACTGTACTAAGCCCACATAGTTTACTTAGACTTAATATATTTAGTCCATTACGTATATAAATAATTAACCAATATATATATATATATATATATATATATTTTCGTGTATTTATATTGATCATTTTTAAAAATGTATCTCAAACTTAATTATTTGCAAAATATTTACATGTATTTATTTTTATACATTAATATCATTTACTCATTATTTTTATTCTTTTTTATTCCAAATTTATGATAATTTTTGTTTTTCATATATTTTATTGTATGAAAATTCAGTATATTATCATTCTTTTATTTGTTTATTTCTCTTCCACTATTTCACCATAATTATCCGTACTATAGTAAAATAAAATATAATATATATATTTCAATATGTAAATTATAATATATTTTAATTTGTTATAAATTGCATGTATTTGTAAACATTCTCTCGCGCTGTAGCGCGGGTGCGATCCTAGTATTTGGTAAAGAGATCTTTGTTGTTCTATTTTTGAGAGTTTTGCGCTTTCGATTTTGTGAAATAGTGCTTTTAAGTTGGAAGCGATTACATCACACTTCTGGTCGCGTGATCCAATTGCCTAACAAACACATCCGTACAACATTACGAATGTGCAGCTCAATATGAGAAGTCACCGAGGTAAGAAGATAATTCAATTGTTTTCCACGTAAATATCGATGTTCAAGAAATTAGCTTGTGACGATCATGGTTGAGTTGAAATAGATACCTTTATTGATTCTGTAATATCCCAACATTATTATGAATTGCCCTTACGATCCAATATTGGTCTTTGCTTTTTAAAGATGTGGGTAAAAGCAAAGACCTATGAATAGAGGAATCTCTATTTTAGAGGTGGAAATAGAGGATCATTAGAGTAAAATCCACATCTATTATAGAATTCCTCAATTATAGAGGCAAAAATAGAGAACCATTAGAGATGCTCTAAAAGAGTTTGCTTTTCTCAATCACAGTCACAAAGACCGGTGATTTTAGTAAGATGTGGTAAAGTGATTATTTTTCTCATTCTCTGGTCACATAGAAAACTGATTTCCTCAATACTATTTTTTATAAGACTTGATAAAAGTATTGTGTTTTCTCCAAATGAGACTTTTAGAGACTTATAATTTATTTTAACCCGTGGGTAAAAATATTTGGTTTTTCCCAAACTTAGTCACAAACACTAATGATTTTTATATAAGTTGTTGGTAACTTGATCTTAGACCAGCAAACTAAACCAACCTCAAGTATAATTGTCTGTTGAGATAATTATATTAAATCGTGGGCAAATATTTTTTATATTCATGTGGAGTATAATATTAGTGTATTAACATGAAGTTTACGCTTTCTCTTTTTCTAAAAAAAAATCAATGGCAACATGAAATGTTTATGAAATATTTTCGTCAACAGAAAAATTACACACATATATATATATATATATATATAACGTACGAAAACATTTTTGCATTGTACTCCACATGAATATATTAATATTTTCTTATTTTAGTATTATTGTTTTCAATGCCCCATCTCATTGTCATTGGTGAATTATACGTTTGAATTGTCAACTGATATAATTTACCAATAGTTGAAGCTGAAAAATCTAACGAAAACAAAAATGGAACAATACTCATCTATATCTCAATTTCTTAGCTTTCACGTAAAGGGTGAGTTTTGAGTAACACGAAATTGTAGAGATCAATGGAAATTGTGGATGTTGAGTAGTTTACTTGGAGATCCACTTCTATTCATTGGGACCACCCTCTCCATTCCTAACGTCACATTTTTTTTTTTTTTTTTTGTATTTTAATTGCATATAAGCAAGCAAGCATTGACCTATTATTTCTCTTGTCCCTATCCTATACTCTGATTTTCTTTGTATTTAACCCATAATGTGTTTAATCGATTCTTCAAACTTCAAAGGCTTGTCCAAACATTCTCGTCGCGTCGATACGAAAATGTTCAACTATGATCTTTTCCTCTAAAATCTTAAAACCTTTACTTTAAATATCTTTCGAAGGATTTCAGAAACATTTTCGTGGGTACTCTCTAATTCAATAATCCTTATATCCTATAATATAAAATGTTTAAGAAGTTTATTTTTGTTTGTTTCACTTTATAAGATGCTTTACAAAAAAAAAATGCTTTACAAATTTTAATGTTGTTTGGTAATTTTGACTCTTTAAATTTTGCAGTTTTTTTCATGCTTAGTTGACTTTTATTTTTAATTAATTATGAAATGATGCTTAGTTTTTTTTTTCAACCACACGTTAAATTAGAAAATAACTCCAAGGTTGGTTGCCCAAACCGAAGGAAAAGACTTTACAAATGAAACGATCCGACCCGTTATTTTTTTTTAAATAATAAATAATAAATAATAATTATAAATAAACTATAACTAGTGGTCCCATACCCAATAGCCACCAAAACCACATTCACAATCAACAACGGAAATAACCAACACCAATAAATATCCAATAATAATCCAATAATAATCCAATAATAAACCAATATTATAACATAACAATATCCAAATACCAAACAACAGGAAACATAGAACTATCAACCTAGCAATGTTTCTAATGACCCAATTCTAGCAACCTAGCAATGTCAGACAACAACCANCAGACAACATCCAATCGAGTCCCTAGAACATCCTCCTCTTCATTGCCTTGATTTCACGATCACACTTTGCCTTTACCTGCACCACAAACACAAATTGAGATGCATGAGTATTTTATAAACACTCAGTGAGACAATCCTCCCATCTACTGGGCTATACACACAAGCAACTGTAATTCCAATGTTCCAAACAATCAACAAACAAAGCATACAAACTAAGAAAACAAACATCGTCTCACTGGAAGGGAGGTGTCGACCGACACCATCCAAGTGTCGACCGACACTATCCAACAGTGTCGATCGATGCCGCTTCACTGGTGTCGACCGACACCATCTGGTGTCAATCGACACTACCTCTGCAACCGCAATCCTCACGAAGCCGAGAGTCGAATCTCGCTCCCAAACTCCACCAAATCGTCCAATACTCGAGACCCAAGCCATATACATCCGTAGGAACCTGTAGCAGTCAATCTCAGCAAGAAAAACACACAAACACAGCAACAAACAAGCAAGAACAAGGAATCACAGGCTTAGATTAGCCATGGTCATGCACTCACCTCTCTGCAGGAAGAATCTGACAAACAATGATGAATCTCACACTCCCAGCAATCTTCTAGCTTCTTCCTAGCTTCCAATCTCCCAAGAAAAGCCAACAAATCTCCCAAAAATCACCAAAAAGCTCAAGAACACACTTTCTCTTTGTTTTCTCTCAAAACGATGAGAACGGTGACCAAACAATCTTTCCAAAACCCTTATGGTCGACAAAACACTTAAATAACTTGGTTTAATGGTTTTTCCTAAAGCAAACCGGTCCAAATCGATAATTAAATCAATCTGGTCCAAATCTAAAAATTAACTTTGTTCCACTTGATAATACACTACATGAAAAACGCACCCAACTTTTTATTTTAAGGTCTTGAATGGTAACACGTGAAAAAGTGTTTTTCAATAGAGAATTTTATTAGTTCTACCAAATTCAGAAGTCATTCTTTCCGGATGTACCACATTGCAAAACAACTTTCAAAAATTACCACACCTCTCTTTAAAAATGACCATTATAACCCTCCAATTTGTTTTTTTTTTGCAAAACCACAGAAAATTGTTTCTTTTTGTTTTTTATTTAATAAAGAACAACTCTGACGAAAGTTTTTGTTTTTTTTTCTTTCTCTATTTCTTTACCTTTTTCTTTATTACAACTACATTATTTTTTCTAGAGATTCAAATATAACGGTGGACAAGTTTACATTATATATAGACAATTATAGCAAAAAATAAATTTAGTCCACGAATATAAAAAATACACAATGTTACAAAATTTTAGATGGACAACTTTCATGCTTTTACAAATTAAACAAGTTAGATGAGTTATCTCAAGTAAATAAATTATTGTGAATAATTACTATAAAGTTATTTATTATTTTCTTAGTTTTAGCAGAAAATAAATTTTGTCCACCAATATAGAAATGCACAACAATGAAATAAATCTTGGTGGATAACACTGAAATTTTCGGTGGACAACTTTAATACTCTTACATATAAAACAAGTTATATGAGCTCTCCCAAGTTGTATTACGGACACAAATTTGAAAAAAAAAACTTATTATATCTGGTAGACTATAATTATTGTTCACGAATTTTTCATTTAGCTATTTGTCTTTTTGTACTTTGATTCTTTCTTCTAATATAGATTCATTTTGCTTATACACGCGATATTTATAGTCCATTACATGCAGATCAGTTTGGTCATTTTCTCTTCATATTATGGTATATTGAAAAAAATGTTTTCGTTTGTGGTAGAACTCGAAAGTTTGAAAACAAATATGGTAAATTTAATAAAATTTCCTTTTCAATATTTATGAAAAAAATAAACCATGTCACCAATCACACCACCAAATGAAATTTGTGTTATTGGGATAAACATAAAAAGTATTGTTTGGGTTATTCCAAATCTGGTAGTATTACCTTATGAACCGCACTTGTATTTCCAACAACCAATTATCATGCGGTTTTTAACAAAAACGCTTTGGATAAAGCAAATATTTGATTTATTTAAATTATAATTAAGAAAAAAGTAATTATCAACATAAGTTTGAACAAATGACTGTATGCTAAAAAGATTTTTTTAATTATTGAAGATTTTCATTGATGAATTATTTCTTAAATGTGTATCTTTTGAAAAACAAAATTAACTTACTTCATTATTTTTCATAAATTATAAAATAATCAGTTTAAATATAGAAAATAACAGATTTGTAAAAACAAAAATCTATAGTCAACTTTATGATGAAAAATATGATTAATATATATATATATATATATATTAATAGATGTAACAATTTCAAAAAAAATATATAGTTTTTGTAATTATGAAATTATTTTAAAAACATGTATTTTTTTACTATTTAATAAAAAAAATTCATTTAATTATTTCAAAATAAATTTTTGACTCTTAAAAAATCATAAAAAATATATGAAAATATTTTTTCATTAAAAATAAAATATACAATTTAATTATAATCATATAATATAAAATCCGCACAGCAAATAGTTTTTCACCAATCATACATTATTTTGTACTGTTTATTTTGTATTAATCGCACTTGTCCTGCAAATATATTTGTCCCGCCCGTACCGCTGTTGAATCATACCGCACTAGTAAATCGTTTGTCCCGCACAACCAAATCCGCTGTTACCACTCGGACCCTTACTTTTTCAATAACGCAAATAACATCAAATATGTGTGATTGGTAAATGAATTAACTTTTAAAAAAAGTAGTGTTGAAATCCACTTATGAGAAGTTACCATTCAAGGCCTAAATTGCCTAGTAAAAATTTAGGATCTTTTACTGGTCAAGTCAATACAAATATATACTATTCAGTGCACTTATTTAATGTCCTTGAACTATAATTAATAGTTAGAAAACAAAATGAAATTATTAAAGTTTCTAGCTGCATGCTCTTGAACTATATGATGCTCCATCTATTTCTTCGAAGTTTCACAGGATGAAAAAAAGAAGCCAAATATCCAATGTTTGTTGATGGATTAGTAAAACAAATGAGAAATGACATTTCACAAACAACACATTACATAAACAAAATCTTGAAATACTGTTAAGTGTTAACTTAGGAAATAAGGATTGCAAGCTTCTTTTTTCAAATGAGTAATCTCATTTACGAAATTAAATAATAAAGTAATATATATAATCGACGCTTTTACGAATACTTTTCTGTTAAAGGAAAATAAAAAACGCTTGATCAAAACGCAATTAGTTCAATACTTCATTTAGATTATAATATTATAAGCGATACTAGATCTGATCTGAGTTTGAATCTACTATTAGATTTGTAAAACAGCGAAAAATACAAACGAGCATGTTTAGACAACAACAAAATATCGTTTAAGTACGAATTACTTAGTGCACAACACACAATGACGTACGTGTACATGCCGACGACAAATCAAATATATTCCCCACTAACGAAAAAAGTTGACAAGGGTAATCTTGTAATAAGAGTAATTTTTGTATATGCATTACTTTTTATATAAAGAAGACCTCAAAGTCTTTACCATTTGAACAGAACCAAAAAAAGGCTCTCCACGCCTAAAAAAACGAAAGAGACAGAAGAAGAAGAATCAAACTTTACAACCTTTAGCAGCAACAATGGCGATGGCTTTCAAGATGGTAAAACTCTGAAAACTTTCTTTCTTTCTCCGTTTTAAAGATTCTTGATTCTGATGATGATGATGGTTCATGCAGGCGACGACGGGGATGCGTGTGACTGATGAGTGTACGAGCTCATTCATGGAGATGAAATGGAAAAAAATCCACAGATACATCGTTTTCAAGATCGATGAGAAGTCACGTAAAGTCACCGTCGATAAAGTCGGCGGCGCCGGCGAAAACTACCACGATCTCACCGCTTCTTTACCTGTTGACGACTGTCGCTACGCCGTCTTCGATTTCGACTTTGTCACCGTCGATAACTGCCGCAAGAGCAAGATCTTCTTCATCTCATGGTTAGTCCATTTTTACCTTTTTACCCCACATAACAAAGGGTAAAATAGATAGTTCGTTAATACTCAACGCCTGCTCAACGCTAAATATTGCTCTTAAAGGGTAAAAATAGTAATTATATGTCTTTGTATGTCCGTGATTATTTGTATGGGCTAAAAAGGTAAAATGGTAATTGTAATAGGTCGCCGGAAGCGTCGAGGATAAGGGCGAAGATATTGTACGCGACGTCAAAGGCTGGGCTGAGGAGAGTATTGGAAGGGATACACTATGAGCTTCAAGCCACTGATCCGACGGAGATGGGTTTCGATATCATCCAAGACCGTGCTAAGTAAAATTATTAACTAAGCGAGTATGATTTGACTCACTTTGTCAATAATTAACGTTAATTAGGTATCGATTAATGTTTAATTATTGCGGGTTAGTGCTTACTTTTTCCTTTCAGTCTTACCAGCACTACCCTTTAATTATGGACGTTTGTTTGTGTTTTTGATTGTGTTGTTTACTTGTTTATAGTTATATTTTTTTTTTTGTCGGTTAAGCAAACATAAGCTTCGAATTTGTCTTTAAGTAACGACATATACATCTATGAGAAATGTATCTTTGGATCAAAATATCATATATCTAATTTGTAATGAATGGTTAGTTGAAGTCCGAATTCGACCAAATTATGGGCATGTTTGAGATATTATTGTGTATAAAAATATCATAGATTAGGATTCAAAATTAGGAATTATTGGGATGTTGAAAGCAGAGATTGACAACCGTACAGTTGGTAAGTAGATAACTCCGAACAAATTACGTATGAAGAAGAAATTAGTTTGTCCACCTTTAACGACGTCGACGTTAGTCTTTTTAAAGTCAACTTTTCTATTTTGTAGTCTAGTATGGTCAGGTTTGCCTCTGCGTCGTGTTTAAGCATTTGTGAGGCTTTTCTACATAATGCTAAACATATTTTTCTAGTATATTTTTTTATCCTCTTGGTATAGAGAAAATAAAAAATAATTATACAAATATTAATCGGCCGTTAATTTAGACCAGTTAATATGGCTTCTATGTAAAACCAATGTTGACATTCTGATTGAGCTATTTTTTCACCAACTAAACTATTACTCGGATGATTTTTTTTTAGTTTTCTAATCTACGTCGACATAGTTTTTGTGTATTACAGTATTACTATTACAAGTATTAGATCGTGAAACTATTTTCCAATATAGTTAAGATGTAACAAAAATAACTTTTGATTTGGATCTATGTAGTCGTAGTCCATATTCTCCTATAAAATCCCTACACATGTCAATTACATTTTTGCTTCTCTAATAGACACTGACATACCAAATCAGCATATCTTATCACCATCTCAGAGAAAGAAAGAGAGCGACCATTATTTTCTTCAATTAAATTGAAAAATATAAACGAACGAAACTAAATTTTCTTCTTTTGTCTCTTCTCTTTACATACTATACACCCAAGCAAAACTTCGAAGAGCCACACTTTTCAAATAGGATAATTCTTTCTTACTTTTCATGCGACCTTATATAACTCTTCAAACTTCACCAAAGAAAGACTTATTCTTTGGCTCACTTCAAATTCCAAATTTCTCGCATTATTGGCAATCCATTAACCGCTTTAAGTTTTTTATGTGCTTACGGTTATGACTAAATCGTAGCAAAATTCTTTCGAAACTCAGCAATTTATGAACATTCCAACGAGACAATCATGCAAGATTTAGAGCTCCCACTTCTTTGGCATGTTGTCAAAAATGAGCATTGGGTCTAAAACTCTCAAGTTGTTGTATATGGGCCGAAGGAGTGACCCCAAAAGAAGGTGATGTGTATAATGTGAAGTTCAAGTTTGAGCAGTTTTAAAAATGCAGCAACTTGGCGTTGGAGGTGCTATAAAAGTGGTTCATTCATGATTCATGTTTGTGATAAGAAGTAAACAGAGTAGAGAAGAAGAGAAAGAGAGTACTTCTTGTGATTGTGTTTGTACTAAGGCTGCGAGAAGAAGCTTACCGTACAAATTCAAACACATAGTACTATTGTACTAAGCAACACATATCAGTTGAGATATATAGAGTTTTTATATGTTTCTTCTTTCATATATAAGGAAAGTAAAAAAGACAAACGGCAAATATAAATACCACTAAGAAGAAAAAAGGCAAAAACTAAAAAGAACTTCTACGGTTACTTGGCATACAAGATTCATTCATTAGTCATAATCGGCCAGACCCGACCCGACTCACAATGGGACCATCTGAGTTACAACAACGGCGCTCCGAACCACATGTTTTCCACCATCAAACCAAGTAACCGACCCAAACGCCGCACCTGACGTACCAAGCGCAAGATTCTTCGTATCCACAGTCACTGTTACAGCATAGCTTAGTTTCTTAACGGCTGACGTGAACACCAACCTTGACGGCTTCACAGTCACCGTCACTCCTCTAGGCGACTCTATCCTCGCCATATAAACTGCCTCAGACTGTCCAACGTTTGTCACCGTCCGGAACAGAGTCTTGCTTAACAAATCTCTGTTTGAGGTTGGGAACAAAGCCGTGATCGAGGGGTAATTAAGATTCCCCGGCGACGGTTTCCTCGTCGGACATCTCACCGGCGTTCTAGTAATCACCTGAATCGTTTTCATCTCGTAACCAATAGAGCAAAGAAACGCAATATAGTCATCATTGGTTATGTCATAAACAAGACCTGGATCAATAGCCCGACCAAGATTAAGATGACCCGAACCAAAGTCATAAGGTGTCGAACGTTTTCCTGTTGACTCATCTATCAACGAACGGTTCGAGTTATCCACAAGGCTAGCCGTAGTCATCATAGCTGATCTTATAGCTGCCGGACTCCAATCCGGATGAGCCGACTTAAGCAAAGCCGCCGCTCCACTAACGTGAGGACAAGCCATAGAAGTACCAGAGAGAATGTTAAACTCTGTTTTCCGACGATCAGAAACTATACCCGTAGGTCCTACGGCATCTGTCCAAGCCGCTAAGATGTTAACCCCCGGAGCAATCAAGTCAGGTTTCAAAATCTCCGGGTTTAACCCGTTTGGTCCTCTACCGGAAAACGAAGCCACAACCGGAGCCGGTTTAACTCCAATCACCGTCCCTCTAAAACCTATAGTAGCTATAGGGTTAAGATGAGTTGAAGCGTATGCTTTGATTCTATCTCCAGCACTTGATCCTACGTTAGAAGCAGGGATAAGGTGAGCGTCTCCAACTAAGCCTTCACCGTTAGAGACTGTGTTAGCGAGTATCATCCCAACACCACCTGCCTTCTTCACCACAAGTCCCTTAGCTACTCTAGGGTTGCTTCCACGGTCGCAAATGACTATTTTGCCTCTCACAAGCTTAGGATCAAGAGAGTTCTCCATACACAAAGACGCAGCTAACATCCCATTCTTCCCCGGATAAACCACCGGAAACATCTGACCTTTGAGTGGCACACCGGAGTAGAGAGAAACACCTCGAAGACGGTGACCATCTCCAAGAACAACATCAGCCGGGAAATCTCGATCTATTGTCCCAGCACCGACAGTGGTTATCCACGGCGCTAAGTTAGTCACCGACATCCCATTTGGCCCGTCGTTTCCAGCGGAGGAAGAGACAAAGACTCCCATAGACGCCGCACCGTACGAACCTATAGCGATGGGGTCAAGATAATACGGAGATGGGATCCCATCTCCTCCTCCAATGGAAATAGAGATAACATCGACTCCATCAGAGACGGCAGCATCAAAAGCAGCGAGGATATCAGAATCAAGACAACCAGAGTCTTTCCAACACACTTTGTAAGCAGCTATACGTGCCTTAGGGGCTACACCTTTAGCAACACCAGAGGCGTAGCCAGCCATATTAGCCCTAAAAGCTTGACGACCCGCCGCGGTTGAGGCCGTGTG
>NC_025699.1:24765932-24781570 GCF_000633955.1 Camelina sativa
TCCAATCCGGATGAGCCGACTTAAGCAAAGCCGCCGCTCCACTAACGTGAGGACAAGCCATAGAAGTACCAGAGAGAATGTTAAACTCTGTTTTCCGACGATCAGAAACTATACCCGTAGGTCCTACGGCATCTGTCCAAGCCGCTAAGATGTTAACCCCCGGAGCAATCAAGTCAGGTTTCAAAATCTCCGGGTTTAACCCGTTTGGTCCTCTACCGGAAAACGAAGCCACAACCGGAGCCGGTTTAACTCCAATCACCGTCCCTCTAAAACCTATAGTAGCTATAGGGTTAAGATGAGTTGAAGCGTATGCTTTGATTCTATCTCCAGCACTTGATCCTACGTTAGAAGCAGGGATAAGGTGAGCGTCTCCAACTAAGCCTTCACCGTTAGAGACTGTGTTAGCGAGTATCATCCCAACACCACCTGCCTTCTTCACCACAAGTCCCTTAGCTACTCTAGGGTTGCTTCCACGGTCGCAAATGACTATTTTGCCTCTCACAAGCTTAGGATCAAGAGAGTTCTCCATACACAAAGACGCAGCTAACATCCCATTCTTCCCCGGATAAACCACCGGAAACATCTGACCTTTGAGTGGCACACCGGAGTAGAGAGAAACACCTCGAAGACGGTGACCATCTCCAAGAACAACATCAGCCGGGAAATCTCGATCTATTGTCCCAGCACCGACAGTGGTTATCCACGGCGCTAAGTTAGTCACCGACATCCCATTTGGCCCGTCGTTTCCAGCGGAGGAAGAGACAAAGACTCCCATAGACGCCGCACCGTACGAACCTATAGCGATGGGGTCAAGATAATACGGAGATGGGATCCCATCTCCTCCTCCAATGGAAATAGAGATAACATCGACTCCATCAGAGACGGCAGCATCAAAAGCAGCGAGGATATCAGAATCAAGACAACCAGAGTCTTTCCAACACACTTTGTAAGCAGCTATACGTGCCTTAGGGGCTACACCTTTAGCAACACCAGAGGCGTAGCCAGCCATATTAGCCCTAAAAGCTTGACGACCCGCCGCGGTTGAGGCCGTGTGAGTTCCATGTCCATCAGCGTCACGCGGAGAAAGAAACTCAACCGTTTTATTGATCCCACCGAACATAGCGGCTTGTTGTCCCTTTGCGAAATACCTAGCGCCGATGATTTTCTTATTACAGTTTCTAGCGTCAAACCTAACTCCGGTTTGGCAAACACCTCTCCACCGCTTCGGAACCGGTCCAAGGTTAAGATCAGAGAAGCTTCTCCGCTCCGGCCATATTCCGGTGTCTAGAACACCGATGATTACATCAGATCCGTAATCAGAGTTAGACCAGAGTCCTTTCTGGTTACGTAGACCTAAGAACTGAGGAGAACGAGTGGTGTGAAGTTCACGACGACGATCCTCGAAAACAGCGAGAACCGCGGGGTGGTTACGGAGGGTTTGAGCGTCGTCGGGAGTAACACTTGCGGAGAAGCCATGAAAGACTGTGTCGTAAAGATGGAGGATTCGTGGACCTTCAGTGAACTCTGAAGTGTACCAGTGGTAGTGCGTTGAGAAAACAGAGGGTTTTAATCCACTGTCTATGCGGAATATGTAAGTCTTCTTCTCTGTTTGAAAGGAAGTGATCGGAGAGCAGAGGAAGAAGAAAAGGAGAAGGAGAAGAAGGAAGATGAAAGAGTCCATTGTGTGTTAGTGGAGATAGTGGAGTGTTGTTGTGGTTTGAAAATTATAAAGGAAAAATAATTGTTACTTTTTTGACTATTTGTAACTAGTTTAGTTATTTTTTTTTTATATTTCACGTCAGTTGAATGATTTATTTAATTTAATTCGGTGAAGTGAAGCAAAAGTGTGAGTGAGATAAAAGTGTACGAAAGTCATGCTTTTATGAAAATAATGTAGTTTTTTTTATGTAAGAGAATTAGCTGCAAATTGATTGTGGAAAAAGCATGATTTGTTTGATGATCATTATTTGGCTTTGATTTAAGATAGGCTTTAATTACGGTGATTAATGAGGAGAGGTGGTGGTTGTGGATATGATTTTGTCGTGGCATTGAACATAGACCCGATGACTCGGCTTTTTCTTTCCCTTTCGTGACCCAAATCTTTTAATTGTGTAGGGTTGGCATTCTGAAAATGGAACCTTAAACGCTACCGTTTGGATAATGCTGTTGTGGTGTCGATCTTATTGTTTCATTGTTTGAGGGATGTGGACATGGGAATTGAAGTATGTATAATTCTATGTTTCTCTTATAGAATGATGGGTGATGTAAAAACAAGTTGTTTCATACTTCGACGTCGGAATGGTAGTAGATAGTTGTTGTTGTAATACTACATCAAAACAGTTTCAAAGTAATTCTACAAAAATAAACTCTTGCAGCGAGAATCGCAGCGCGTGGACGGTGGATCTCACTCGCGGCGATTTTCTCTTCCAACTTTTTCTTCTTTTGATCACAAACTCTTGCACCGTCGGTGGGGTTCTCCGTCGATTCCGGCGACGAAGAGAGCTCCAGGGCTCATGGTGCTTCATATGTAAACTGCTGCATCAACAAGGTGAAACTATCTGATCAAAATCAAGGGAGCAGTGGAAGGGAAAAGTTTTCCACGACACACCAACGGTAAGAGCTCTATCGGCGGTGCTGCGACGTGGAGTAGAAGAGGAAGATTCACGGTTAGAATCGAGAGAAGAAGGTGGTTAGATCTGAAGACTGGAGATTCTGGAGGCTTTTCAAGGTCGTTGTAAAATGGGGGAGGTCGTCTTCGGCTCAGAGGAGCTAAACGACCGTCGAAGGTTTCTAGATCTACTCCCTACTGCCTTTCTCTCTCACATATGAGTCTGAATCTCTTCGACATATAAAGTTCGGCTCTCTTTTTCCTCCTTAAAGCTGCTCTATGGTGGCGGGATGGCAACGAATCTTGGATCACCATCTCCGTTTGACTCGCGTCGTCCAGGCTCACCGGAAGTCCATTTCCGATGAGCATCCGCAATTTTATGGACGGCGGCTCTTAACTGTGTTCTTCAGTTAGAGATTAGGGTAAAAGACTGACCGGTTTGATTCCGGTTTCGTAAATAAATCCGGGTCAATTTTGGTTTATGGTTTTGCTTGATTGATGTATGTGGTTTAGACTCTTTGGGGATTGTAATGGGCCTAAATCCGGAAATAGCTCATTGGACACATATTTATAAAATTGAATACCTTTTAAAAAAAAAAACAGTTTTCATTGCCATAAAATTTTCAAAATATTGGAAAATTATTATATATCAGTTGATTAATTTACTTAATTGGTTGACTAGTTTTTGTTTATTTTTATTTAAACTCGTTTGGTAGAAACTAAACAGTAAACAATTTTACTTCAATGCAGATTAGTAAAGATGTCTTAACAACGTGTTCTGCAAGTAACCAAGAATTGAAATAAAGAAGATTCGCAGAATAGAAAAAAAAGTCTCAACAAAACGAAAATTTCAAGTCTTTTATCCTAGAGAAACTCTGCAAAATCAAGAATCCCCTAAGCATGTATGCTCTGTTGAAGCTATTAGCGAATTCAGTGCTCACTGCTCATGGTGAGCTTGGCTAGTACCACAGAGTCCAAGTTGTTGTTGTTGACTCGAAGATGATGCCTCATCATGCTGCTTTGTTATTTTAGGCGTTTCAGAAGATGGAACCTGCGAGCAAAAATATTGGTTTTAAACTGATCAGTGTGAAAAATTCATCAACAATGCAATTATACGTTTAACAAGTAGCTCCTTGCGAGGTTCAACCTTTTGTTGTTGACTGGAAGATGCTTCCACATCGTGCTGCTTTGCCAGTTCAAGCATTTCAAGAGATGGAATCTACAAGCAAAAAAGATCGGTTTTGTACAACGAAAGCAAGAAATCATCAAGGATACGACTAAAGATACAGTAAACCCTCTTCTTACTTGTGTTTTAGTCTGCAAGGCTTTAAGGCTTTGAATGGAAAGACAGAAAAATAGCAGATCACCCTTTACTGTAGTCTTCCTATCACTAAGTTACCATTCAAGAAATTTTTTGTTTTTAAAAATTAATGCAGATAAATTGTATACAGTTCATATTTTTTTGTCTTTTTGTGATAAATGCAGGAGAAATATGTGCAGATCTGGTCTACAACTTTTTTGATGCTGTTCACCCTTGATCTGCATTTGAACTGCCAAATTTTTGATCTACTTTTATTCTGCTTGATCTGCTTGAACCACTTGATCTGCTCTGCATTACATGCTTTCTCCATTCAAGGCCTAAGTGTTGCAAGTTGCAACAAGATCTGTTGTGATAAGACTCTTTTATACTCGCATTGCAAACATTCAGAGGCGAGTTTTAAAAATGTGGCAGCTTCTTCTTTAGAGAAATTTTCATTCAGATTTGGATCCATCAGATCAGTAATATCCTTTCCACTAATCATCTCAAGAGCCTTGAATCAGGAGAATAATATAAGTTAACAACTCAGTAAGATGTGGCTTGTGTTGCAAGAAATTGAGAATGCAAGCGAATCGAAGGATCACTATTCACAAAGTCAAGATGAGGACTTGAACAAAATCACTTGCTTGGCTTGGAAGAATTTGGATTCCAGTGTGCAGATTCACAAGGATGGTAGCAAATCTGTATGTTACACTCTCGGTATTCACGTTTCCTACAATGAGAATATAAACCTCATATTCTGATATGAATAGTCCGAAGAGACTAGAGTCTAGAGAGGAGCAGCAAATTGAGTACTTCTCGTTCTTCGATCACAATCGACGATCTCCACAATGTAATATATATAACCTCTATGTCTTAAACTTGGATCTTGTCTACTTTTCCTCTCAGCAACCCCAGTACGTGTAATTACGTACTACGGAGTCATGAGATTACAACCTGACCACAAGAACAAGACATGAGATTTTTAATATATGTGACAAACTTTGACACACCCATTTCTTGCCACACTTGTGAGTGCACATGTTCTTGAATTTTGTTGATTGAATATTATCTAATTAATCCAAGAAAAGAAGGTTGCTAATATCCTTGCTGTTTCTCTTATAGTTTCATGCATGATTGTTATACATTTAACCTCCGTGCCATCTCCATAGCCAAACATTGGATCTTTACACAAATAAGGAAACTAAATGAAAAAATAAAGACTTTCTTCCTCTATGTACCCAAATGCAAAAGATGAAAATGAAGATTCACATTCAGCTTGTTTTAATTCTAAACTCAGAATTTACACAAGACTTCTCTCAATCAGAAACAAAAAAAAAAAAAAAATTTGTCAAATCTATTATTTGATTATTTCACATTTTATCCTAAAGGAAATACGCAAAATCAAGATCCTTTCTCACTGTTGCTGTCTCTTTGCTTCAAGAATAGCTGCTTCTTTCAACATATACGTAGAGTCAGAGTTCATGTTGAGTTTGGCTAAGGCCACAGACTGCAAGTATAATGCGGTAGGCCAATCCGGGTACACATTTTGTGCTGTCATCCCATCAAGGAGAGAGTTATCTGGATCATTGCAGAATAGATAGCATAGACTACGCCTGGCATAAACACTTGGGTACACCAGTTTCCTATTCTCAATGAACTGTGGATAGAAAACAGAAACTGGTTTGAGAAAAACATAGAGATTCTACCAATATGCTTGCTGAAAAGGCAGAGAATGAGAGAATGTTATACTACGTACCTGAGAATAAAAGGCGATGGCGGTTTTAAAGTCTTGCTCTTCGAAGGCTTGATCACCTTGTTTTCGTAAGTCTTGAAGTTCTTGCACCTCTGTCCATTCTCTGAATGATGACTTAGCTCATGAACAAATAAAATAATAGTTAGCCTCTTTGATGCCAAATTAGTTGTAAAGTCGTATGTTTAAGAATTGATGAGTTTGGTGTTACCTCGATTAAATCTTTGTCATCGTTGTATGCTGTCGACACCAGGATTTGATGAATAGATGCAAGGTCCATTCTCGAACAAGCCTCTCCTAGTGGCGAAATATGAGTTGACGATGATGCCTCCTCTTGCTGTGTTGTCACTTCAGTCACTTCATGAGATGGAACCTAAAGCAGGAAGATCAACTTTAACATGAATGCGAGATTTAAAAAAAAACAAAGAACGAAATTATGAATATGAAGATAAGCTCATTACTTGTGGTCTAGTTAGCAAGGTTTCAAGCGTTGCAACAATCTCCCTTGTGTTGGGACTCTGCAGACATTGAGTGGCGAGTTTGAAAACTGCGGTAGCTTCATCCATGGAGACCCTCCCCTTCAGGTATGGATCCATCAACTGGTCAAGAGTCTTTCCAAGTATCATTTCAGGAGCCTAGAAAGCATAACAACTAATTAATCGACTTATATATATGACTTGTATTGCAAGAAATTGACAAATATGGTAGATAACCTTATGATTACATATGCAATCACCAACGTCAAGATGAATGGTTTATTCACACAACTAAGAAAGCAAGAGATGACTTACATGGCTTGGAGGAATTTGCTTTCCACTTATCAGATTCACAAGGATAGTACCAAATCTGTATGTCACATTTTGAGGGTTCACACTTCCTGAAAATGAGAGTATAACATCACATATTGATAACAATAGTAAGAATGATACGAAGAGAGAAATGCGTATTTGTTACCTGTTGTTCTTTGATCATCATTAATCCCCTTCACCAAGCCGAAACTGGATAGACACGCATCACCATCCTTCAACATATCCATTAAACAGTTTAGCATCCCTATAAGATCACATAAGAGAAGGCATAGGCGCATGATGAAAATGTTGTTTTACATTACATACCTTATCAAACAGAACTGTGTAAGCACTTAGATTACTGTACAAGTTAAAACCAGCAGTATTGCAGTAATCTAAAGCTTCAGCTATATGATACGCCACTCGCAACCTCATTGACCAGTCCATGTCTTTCTCTGTGAATCACACAACCGATACAAACTTCAAAAACAGAGAATACTAACAAGTTCTGATTCAACCGTTCCTACAAGCAGATACAGATCTATTCACTATTCTAGTCTTAAAAGTTTTCCATCTTTAAGAATCTAAAGCACAATCTAAATCAACGACGCAACCTCTCTAGTTCTTCAGATTCAAAACAGAGAACCTAATAAGCTCTGTTTCAATCGATTCTACATGCACAATTATGTCACATAAACCAACAATGCAGCGTCATTAACCTTAGATTCACAAAAGAAGAAGATGAAGAGAGGAGGAATCATACGATGGAACAAACGCTTAGCAAGAGTATCGTTAGGCATGAACTCTGCAACAAGAAACCCTTCATCTCCATCGCTGCAGTATCCTAACAACTTGACGAGTCTCTTGTGCTTTAGCTTCCCAACTTCTTTTGCAACTTTCTGAACGAAACAGAGTCAAACCCATCAAAACAGATCAACGAACGTCGCAAAGTTGATAAGCTTTACAGGCAAAGAAAAGGTTACGGTACCGCGAAGTAGTCAGGATGATCCTCCTGAGGCGTAATCTTGAATACTTTGACAGCGACGAAGCCAAGATTCTCTGATAAAAGACCTTTGAAGACGACATTGGAAGATTCCTCTGCGTTCTCTGATATGATCTCGTCGGGACTGAAGTTCTTGGTCGCCGTCGTGAGATCGGAGAGGGAGAACTCTGTGAAAGGCCAGTTGACGAATCCGTCGTCGTCGTTCTTCACTTCATCGTTCTTGACTTCGACATGCTGAGTCTGTGGCTGTTGCGGTTGCGGAGGAGGTTGATCGTTCACGAGAGGCGTTGAGACGCAACAACCACCCATGGTTTCGTTTTCGCCGGCAAAAGCAGAGTATCCAAAGCGTTCTTTGCGAGAGAGAGATGAAGAGGGCGAGAGAGACCGTTGGGATTGATTATGAGAAAACTTATACATAAAAGTAGTTGTTATTTGTTGCTATATATATTGTTAAAATTGTCACGAATGATAATATTGTTTCAGTTAAGCAGGAATTTACTCTAATTCAGTAACCTATTTAAAGTTAGTTACATACTCTTTAGACCTATATGACATTTACTGTAATTATATAAATACTATGTATTAGTATATGTGAATAAATAGGGAATTATTCTATCATTTCTAACAAATTAATTTAGAACCTTTCCAAAAATACAATTTTTTATTAAACATTTTCTAATATACCCTAAATTCAGTACGATGGTATTTTCGAGAGGGAATTATCCATATCATAAAAAAGTAAAAAACTAGAAACAACAACTTGATGAGAGTAAGACATGTTTCTTTTTTTTTTAAAAAATTACTAGGAATTTAACCCGCCATATACAGATGAATATTTTTTTTTACATATGATAGACATGTCTAATATTCTAATATATAGTGTTAATAAAACAATAAAATCATGATTTTTTGTGTTGTGGGTTAATGATATTTAATATTTATAAATAATGATGATACAAATAATTTTAAAAAACTTATGCATTTATTATTTATAACTCTCTTTGTCTCAACTAGATTGATGTTTTGACAATTTCACATATATTAAGAAAAAGTTAAAATTTATTTACAATTATTTTTGGTAGAAAGAGAAAATATAGACTTTAGATAGCATGCCATAAAGAAAAAAAAAAGTAAAAAAAACATTTCAATATTTTAATGTATAACATCAATCTTTTAGATACAAGAAAAAATTATAAAACATCAATCTATTAGGAACAGAGGAAGTATAAATTATGAAAAATGTTACAAAACGATTCTACCACGGAAATTCATTCCAACCTATTAGATATAGCACTAGACGACATATTTATATACTAATTAATTAAAAATACATATTTATATATTACTTTATATGTGTATATTTTAAAAATTAACTTTCTTTTCTTTGACCAATTTTTTTTTTTAATGCATACTTAAACATACTAAAAATATTATTTATTTTTTGAAGCCAAAAAGGAAAACTAACAAAAAAACAACAAATAAAACATATTGTAAGAGAAGTTGTCTCTCGATCTTATTGCCGCTCTCGAAAGATAGGAATAAAAAGGTCTTTCAAGACACACAGCTATAGCCAATTGATATCGTTACTCAGGGTTTATGTGAAAAAGACATTATGGGAGGAGGCACAACTACAATCAGAGGAGTCCTCGGGTACCTTAGGTTCCTTGAAGTTTTTGGGGTTGCTGGGGCAATCCAGGGTCATGTATCTCTTGTCAGATCGATGGCTCCTGGAAAGCATCAGATCTGAATTCAGGACTAGGATGGTGGTGTTGTGACCGTGAAGATCAAACTTTACTGTTGGGAGCAAAATATTTTTGACGAAGCCCATCTCCTCTTCCCTCAGAGTTAGAAGCTCTGTAATGGGTCATGGAGAGTATTTCTTAGAATTTTTTTGTGAGAGATTTGTGACGGATTGTGCAAAATTAGTTGCGATGTTCCACAAGCCCCTGAAGATTGACCGGCGCTGTCGATCCTTCTTGTTGAAAATCTCACGCTTGTCGAATCTTAAGACGATTTGTCTCGCTCGGTCGTCCAGATCGTTAATTATAGAAACTTCCTTTGTAATCTCCTTTCCTCTAGTTTGGACAAACAATCTTGAAGTTCTATTTTAATTAATATTTGGTTGAAAAAAAAAACATATTGTAAGAGTGTGTCAATCAATCAATTATATTTTGATATGTATCATTAAACAAAATTATCATCTATTTTATTTGTTATTCCATAATGGCTAAAAGAGTTGATACATCAAGAGTTAAATCAAACAAATGTGAAATCAAATACATCAACAATCATCAAAGTTAATGATGAATAAGTGGATTCATACAATGCTTTTTATACGAGAGATTTACTCGCTAGCGAATAAATAATAAATTATTTTCCTTTTCAAAATCAATCTTTATCTAGTGAGATTGTTGTTCTTGGCCTATCATCTCCGTTATGAAATTTCATATAGAAAAAAGAAGGTTATGACAAACCAAAAAAAAAAAAGAAGGTTTTAACAAACCAAAAAAAAGTCTATAGAACATTTTCTATCCTAGAAAAAAAAAGAAGGTTTTAACTTTTAACAAACCAAAAAAAAGTCTATAGAACATTTCTTTTATCCTAGAGAAACTATTGCAAAATCAAAAATCTTCACCCCCTACTAAGCATATTGCTTCAAGACGAGTAGCGCTGTTGAGACTTTAATTTTAGCGAATTCAGTGCTCATGTTGAGCTTGGCTAGTACCACAGTGTCCAAGTTGTTGCTGTTGACTCGAAGATGATGCCTCATCTTGCTGCTTTGTTATTTCAGGCGTTTCAAGAGATGGAATCTACAAGCAAAAAGATCGGACTTATCAAACGAATGCGAAAGAAATCATCAAGGATAGAGATACGGTTACAGTAAGCCCCCTTCTTACTTGTGTTTTAGTATGCAAGTCTTTAAGTGTTGCAACAAGCTCTATTGTGATAAGGCTCTTTCTGTACTCGCATTGCAAACATTCAGTGGCGAGTGCTAAAACTGTGGCAGCTTCTTCTTTTGAGAAATTTCCATTCAGATTTGGATCCATCAGATCAGTAACATCCTTTCCGTTGATCATCTCAGGAGCCTATAATCAGAAGAATAACAACTCACTAATATGTAGCTTGTGTTGCAAGAAATTGACAATGAAAGAGAATCTAATGATCACAATCACAAAGTCAAGATGAATGGTTGATCCATAAGATTAATAAGCTACTAATAAAGCAAGAGAGGACTTGTACAGAATCACTTACTTGGCTTGGAAGAATTTGGATTCCAGTAAGCAGATTCACAAGGATGGTACCAAATCTGTATGTCACACTCTCAGTGGTCACGTTTCCTACAATGAGAATATAAACATCACACACTCTCAGTGGTCACGTTTCCTACAATGTCAAACTTATTACTTTTCGTTCTTCGATCACAATCGACGACCTCCTTCACCAAGCCAAAACTGGATAGACACGCATCACCATCCTTCAACATATCCATTAAACAGTTTAGCATCCTCATAAGATCACACGAGAAAAGGCATAGGCGCATGATAAAAATATTGTTTTACATTACACACCTTATCAAACAGAACTGTGTAAGCACTTAGATTACTGTATGATGCAAAACCAGCGTTATTGCAATAATCCAATGCTTCAGCTATATGATACGCCACTCGCAACCTCATTGACCAATCCATGTCTTTCTCTGTGAATTACAACCAACAAAAACTTCAAAAACAGAGAATACTAACAAGTTCTGATTCAACCGTTCCTACAGGCAGATACACTTGTACAGATCTAAATCAACAATGCAGCCTCTCTACTCTATGTCTTCGGATTAAAAACAGAAAATGTAATAAGTTCTGTTTCAATTGATTCTACATGCACAATCATGTCACATAAACCAACAACGCAGCCTCTTTAACCTCAGATTCAAAAAAGAAGAAGGTGAAGAGAGGAGTAATCATACGATGGAACAAACGCTTGGCAAGAGTATCGTTAGGCATGAACTCTGAAACAAGAAACCCTTCATTTTCATCGCTGCAATATCCTAACAACTTGACGAGTCTCTTGTGCTTTAGCTCCCCAACTTCTTTTGCATCGTCCTGAACGAAACAGAGTCAAACCCATCAAAACAGATCAATGAACGTTGCAAAAGTGATAAGCTTTAAAGGGAAAAGAGAAGGGTACCGCGAAGTAGTCAGGATGATCCCAAGGCTTAATCTTGAATCTTTTGACTGCGACGAAGCCAAAATTCTCTGATAAAAGAGCTTTGAAGACGACATTGGAAGAGTCTTCAGCGTTCTCTGATATGATCTCGTCGGAACTGAAGTTCTTGGTCGCCGTTGTGAGATCGGAGAGGAAGAACTCTGTGAAAGGCCAGTTGACGAATCCGTCGTTCTTGATGACTTCTTCGTTCTTGACTTCATCGTTCTTGGGTTCGACATGCTGAGTCTGTGGCTGTTGCGGAGGAGGTTGATCGTTCACGAGAGGCGTCGAGATGCAACAACCACCCATGGTTTCGTTTTCGCCGGTAAAAGCAGAGTTTGAAAGCGTTCCTTGCGAGAGAGATGAAGAGAGTGAGACCGTTGGAACTACCAAAGTTAAAGTCACGAACAATAATGTTGTTTTAGAATTTAATTATATGTACTATTTTCTGTTTTTAGAAACTTTAAAAAATTGTTTTGTAAATATAAGGTACAATTATTATTATTTTTTTTTGACAGCAAATGAGATGTACAAATTTATGTAAGGAAAATTATAATGGGAAATTGCAGTGTATAACCCAAATTTTTTTTATAATTCATCCAGTAACTATATTAACCATATAAAGGTAATAGTGTGTATTTTCTATAATAATTACAAGATTAACCCTTTATTATCACTCTCTACCATCACTCCCTTACCATCAACTTCGGCGACCACCGCCGGAAACCACCTCCGGCCACTACCACCAGCCACCATCGCCGGCAACCACCCCCGGCCACCAACTCCGACCACCATCTCCAGTTACCATCTCTGGTGGCCATCCGCCACCACCAACTCCTCCAAACCATCAACACCCTTTTCCATTGGTAATTTTTCTTATGTCATATACTTAATTGTTTGAATTATTGTGCTATATCCTTAAATATATTTTTAATTTTGGTTATTACACTAATTCACCCAATTATAATCATATGTCATAGACAAAATTATATAACAAAAATAATAAAATTATATTCATGTGTCGTAGTCGTAGACAAATATTACAAGTATTCATACAAATTAATATTACAGTAATAATTGTAGGACTTGTATAATGTGGAATCAATAAAATGACTATAAATAACTTTATTATAGAAATATTTGATGTGTGAATAGAAATATTTGATGTGTCAAGATTTTTACTGGTTGTTTAATACTAGATATGGATATTTTATTTAAAACTACACTAGGCCTGCCTATTAACACAAATATAAGAAAAATATGTGAAATTTTATAAGTTGTATTCAAAATATTAATTTTATTTCATTTGATTTTTTAACCGGATTTAGAGTTCACATACTCCATCTAGCAATACAATTTTTTTTTTGTATTTTACATGATAATAAAATAGATTTTAATTCTATGCACTCAATCCCAATGTGTAACGTTTATAATTTTCATATCAAGAAAAATGTGCATTATATCAAATTTATATCTTACTTAATATTTTTAAAAAACTAAAAATTCATAAAACATAATTCTCAAAAAAAAAAGACTGAAAAATTATTTTATTTCATATTTAAAAAAGTAAAAATATCTTAAATATATTTGTTTCATATTTTGTACTCTCATACGTAATAGTTTTACTACTTGTCCAACTAATTTTATATAAAACTATACTAACATTATCATAAATTAATTAAAATTCAAAAACGTTCTCATGAAAAAATTATTTGTTTATGTGAAGGTGAATATCTACAATCCTTTTTTCTTTTAGGATTGAAACAACCTTTCCAGGAACCTGATGTTCCGCCTTCACCAGCTGGCAAGTATCACACTTTGCCACCCAGTCAGCTACGTCCTTCTTCATCCCGACCCAGTGATAATACCGCTTGAGGTCACGGTACATCTTGGTCGCTCCTGGATGAATAGAGAACTTGCTCGAATGAGCCTCTCTCAGTATCTCCTGCCTCAAATCCTCACCCTTGGGCACACAGATCCGACCATGCACAAGGATAGTACCATTAGCAGAAACCTGATACTCTGCACCCGCAGCCTTAGAGGCATTCACCAGCCCCTCATCACTCTCCTGAGCTAACCTCACTCTGCTCAACAAATCTGCTCTATCAACTGCCTCCAAACCCAAAGGTTCTTGTGAGATAGCACACAAACTCAATGCACTAATCTCACCTACCAACACCTCCATATCCTGCTCCTGAGCCGAAGCCACCCGCTTCCGACTCAAGGCATCTGCAACCAGATTAGCTTTACCAGGATGGTAAGCTATGTCCAAATCATAATCCGCTACTAACTCCATCCAACGCCTCTGCCTCAAATTCAGCTCAGGCTGAGTAAAAATATACTTCAGACTCTTGTGATCTGTAAATACCTGTACCTTCCCACCATACAGATAGGATCTCCAAATCTTAAGAGCAAAGATCACTGCTGCCATCTCCAAATCATGAGTAGGATAATTAGCTTCATGCTTCCGCAACTGCCGCGAAGCATAAGCTATAACCTTCCCCTGCTGCATAAGTACACAACCCAACCCCACTCTAGAAGCATCTGTATACACAACATAAGGCTCGTCCTGCTCAGGCAATGCTAACACCGGCGTGGTAGTCAACATCTGCTTGAGACTTGCAAAACTTGCCTCACACTCTGGTGACCACACAAACGGGACATCCTTCCCTGTAAGCTTAGTCATCGGCTGAGCCATACTCGCAAAACCCCGAACAAACCTCCTGTAGTAACCTGCTAACCCCAGGAAACTCCGAATCTCAGTGGCACTCTGCGGCCTCGGCCACTCCCTGATGGACTGAATCTTCTCTGGATCCACTGAAACTCCCTCAGCTGAAACAATATGACCCAAGAACCCCATCTCACGCTGCCAGAAACTGCACTTACTCAGCTTAGCAAACAACTTCTGCTCCCGCAGCTTCTCCAACACTGCTCTCAGATGTACTGCATGCTCCTCAGGACTCTTAGAATATACCAGGATGTCGTCGATGAAAATGATGACTGACACGTCCAGAAACTCCTGGAACACGCTGTTCATCAATCTCATAAACGCAGCTGGCGCGTTTGTCAACCCAAACGGCATCACCACAAACTCATAGTGCCCATATCTCGTCCTGAAGGCTGTCTTCCTCACATCTGCCTCATGAATAGGGATCTGATGATAACCTGAAGCCAAGTCGATCTTGGAGAACCAAGTAGCACCCCTCAACTGATCCAACAACTCATCAATCCTCGGGAGAGGGTACTTGTTCTTCACAGTAACTCGGTTCAAACCCCGGTAGTCAATACACAACCGAAAACTCCCATCCTTCTTCTTAACAAACAACACCGGAGCTCCCCACGGTGAACAACTAGGACGGATAAAACCCTTGCCCAACAAATCCTCCAGCTGCTTCTTCAGCTCTGCCATCTCTGCTGGAGCCATCCTGTAAGGAGCCTTGGATAACGGCATCGTCCCCGGTTCCAGCTCAATGGTAAAAGGATCCGACCGAGATGGTGGTAATCCCTGCAATGACTGGAACACATCCTCAAAGTCCTCCACAACCGGAATACCGCTAACCGTAGACTTCCCCACTGACTCTGGCATAGATATAGTAACCAGATAGGCCTCACGGCCCTTCTCGATCATCTTCCCTGCCTGAACGGCTGAGATCACGAGACTCCCCGAAGTCGGTCTAATACCCTGAAAAACCAACTTCCCTCCTGGACGCTCAAACTCCACTCTACCCCGATAGCAATCCAAATGCACCTTATACCGATGCAACCAATCCATACCAAGAATGACGTCATACAACTCCACTGGACTGATAAGCAAATCCGCTGGCCACGACTCTCCTGCGATCTGAATATCAACTCCTCCAGCTCGTCCAATAACCCTCAAAAACTTGCCTCCAGCAACTCTGACAACTCCTGAACGCTCTCCAGAATCCCCACTGACCCCCCCACTCACGGCACACTCCGGAGTAATGAAGCTATGAGAAGCTCCAGAA
>NC_025699.1:24781630-24799781 GCF_000633955.1 Camelina sativa
GTCCAACATAAAGGTGTACGACACGGCCTCCCATACAGGGCCTCATATGGAGCCATCCCAATACTAGCATGGTAGCTGTTGTTATAAGCAAACTCTACCAAGCTCAAGTGATCTGCCCAATGACCACCCCAATCCAGCACACACATCCTCAATAAATCCTCCAAAATCTGGATCGTCCTCTCTGACTGACCATCAGTCTGAGGATGATAGGTTGTACTCATATGCACCTTCGTGCCCATCTCCGCCTGAAATGCCTTCCAGAACACCGAGGTGAACTTGGAATTTCTATCAGACACAATACTAGCAGGCACACCGTGCAATCTGACTATCTCCCTCACGTACTTCTTAGCCAAAACCGCTGCTCCATCAGTTTTCTTGATGGCCAGAAAATGCGCAGACTTAGTCAAACGGTCCACAATGACCCAAATAGCATCAAACGTCCTCGACACAGGCAAACCTACCACGAAGTCCATCGTGATCAAATCCCACTTCCACTCTGGAATGGGTAAACTCTGTAATAAACCACCAGGAACCTGATGTTCCGCCTTCACCAGCTGGCAAGTATCACACTTTGCCACCCAGTCAGCTACGTCCTTCTTCATCCCGACCCAGTGATAATACCGCTTGAGGTCACGGTACATCTTGGTCGCTCCTGGATGAATAGAGAACTTGCTCGAATGAGCCTCTCTCAGTATTTCCTGCCTCAAATCCTCACCCTTGGGCACACAGATCCGACCATGCACAAGGATAGTACCATTAGCAGAAACCTGATACTCTGCACCCGCAGCCTTAGAGGCATTCACCAGCCCCTCATCACTCTCCTGAGCTAACCTCACTCTGCTCAACAAATCTGCTCTATCAACTGCCTCCAAACCCAAAGGTTCTTGTGAGATAGCACACAAACTCAATGCACTAATCTCACCTACCAACACCTCCATATCCTGCTCCTGAGCCGAAGCCACCCGCTTCCGACTCAAGGCATCTGCAACCAGATTAGCTTTACCAGGATGGTAAGCTATGTCCAAATCATAATCCGCTACTAACTCCATCCAACGCCTCTGCCTCAAATTCAGCTCAGGCTGAGTAAAAATGTACTTCAGACTCTTGTGATCTGTAAATACCTGTACCTTCCCACCATACAGATAGGATCTCCAAATCTTAAGAGCAAAGATCACTGCTGCCATCTCCAAATCATGAGTAGGATAATTAGCTTCATGCTTCCGCAACTGCCGCGAAGCATAAGCTATAACCTTCCCCTGCTGCATAAGTACACAACCCAACCCCACTCTAGAAGCATCTGTATACACAACATAAGGCTCGTCCTGCTCAGGCAGTGCTAACACCGGCGTGGTAGTCAACATCTGCTTGAGACTTGCAAAACTTGCCTCACACTCTGGTGACCACACAAACGGGACATCCTTCCCTGTAAGCTTAGTCATCGGCTGAGCCATACTCGCAAAACCCCGAACAAACCTCCTGTAGTAACCTGCTAACCCCAGGAAACTCCGAATCTCAGTGGCACTCTGCGGCCTCGGCCACTCCCTGATGGACTGAATCTTCTCTGGATCCACTGAAACTCCCTCAGCTGAAACAATATGACCCAAGAACCCCATCTCACGCTGCCAGAAACTGCACTTACTCAGCTTAGCAAACAACTTCTGCTCCCGCAGCTTCTCCAACACTGCTCTCAGATGTACTACATGCTCCTCGGGACTCTTGGAATATACCAGGATGTCGTCGATGAAAATGATGACTGACACGTCCAGAAACTCCTGGAACACGCTGTTCATCAATCTCATAAACGCAGCTGGCGCGTTTGTCAACCCAAACGGCATCACCACAAACTCATAGTGCCCATATCTCGTCCTGAAGGCTGTCTTCCTCACATCTGCCTCATGAATAGGGATCTGATGATAACCTGAAGCCAAGTCGATCTTGGAGAACCAAGTAGCACCCCTCAACTGATCCAACAACTCATCAATCCTCGGGAGAGGGTACTTGTTCTTCACAGTAACTCGGTTCAAACCCCGGTAGTCAATACACAACCGAAAACTCCCATCCTTCTTCTTAACAAACAACACCGGAGCTCCCCACGGTGAACAACTAGGACGGATAAAACCCTTGCCCAACAAATCCTCCAGCTGCTTCTTCAGCTCTGCCATCTCTGCTGGAGCCATCCTGTAAGGAGCCTTGGATAACGGCATCGTCCCCGGTTCCAGCTCAATGGTAAAAGGATCCGACCGAGATGGTGGTAATCCCTGCAATGACTGGAACACATCCTCAAAGTCCTCCACAACCGGAATACCGCTAACCGTAGACTTCCCCACTGACTCTGGCATAGATATAGTAACCAGATAGGCCTCACGGCCCTTCTCGATCATCTTCCCTGCCTGAACGGCTGAGATCACGAGACTCCCCGAAGTCGGTCTAATACCCTGAAAAACCAACTTCCCTCCTGGACGCTCAAACTCCACTCTACCCCGATAGCAATCCAAATGCACCTTATACCGATGCAACCAATCCATACCAAGAATGACGTCATACAACTCCACTGGACTGATAAGCAAATCCGCTGGCCACGACTCTCCTGCGATCTGAATATCAACTCCTCCAGCTCGTCCAATAACCCTCAGAAACTTGCCTCCAGCAACTCTGACAACTCCTGAACGCTCTCCAGAATCCCCTCTGATCCCCGCACTCACGGCACACTCCGGAGTAATGAAGCTATGAGAAGCTCCAGAATCAAACATAACATGGGACTTAAACCCGCCCACCAACAAGGTCCCTACACAAATCTCATGTGTTGAGAACCTAACACTTGACCACAAGCAAAAACAAATATAATCTGAACTATTGAATTGACTAAGTTCGAATCTCAGAGGTTATACCTGTGATCGCTCCTGCACTAGTGCCACCGGGCTCCTGAGTCGAGTACACCTGAGTCGTCGGCTCAATCCAACCCACCGGCTGCACACCGTGCTGCACACCCTGCTGCACCCCTGGCTGAGCTCCAGCCTGCAACACTGCTACTGCCCTCTGCTGCAACTTGGGACAACGAGGCTTGATATGCCCCGTCTCTCTGCAGTAGTAACACACCCGAGTATCTGTCCGCGGCTCCGTCACCGCCCGCTGCTCTGTCACTGCCCGCTGCTCACCTCTCTGTGGACAGCTAGACACCTTGTGGTCCCTGCTACCACACCCAAAGCATTTCGCACCCCCGTGCCTCGATCTCTGCATAACATCAAACTTCCTCTTCTGCCCCTGCGCAGGCTTGCCGCCCTTGCTAGGAACAGAAAGCGGCTGAGACTGCTGTGGCTGCACCGAAGAACTGACCACAACCACCTGTGACCTCAAGTCATCCTCTATCCCAGCTGCAACCTCAACCAGCTCTGCTCTCGTAGCATAGCTCCTCACTCTGCACCGAGTCCTCAAATCATCCCGCAGAGCCAACAAAAACCTCCGCACCTGAGCCGCCTCTGGCTCCCATGCCCTGCCTGCATACCCCACAAGCCGACTGAACTCTGCATCCAGCTCCCGCACTGTACGGTCCCCCTGAGTCAAACCCAAGAACCGTGCCTCCATACGATCAAGAGCCTCCTGAGGAAAATACTTGGAGTTAAACTCCCCCACAAAATCTCCCCAAGACATACCCCTCTGCACCCTCCGTGCTGTCACCGACCTCCACCACACACGAGCATCTCCTGACAAGTAAAACACTGCCAGATCCACCCTGTACCGGTCGGGACACCTAAGCGAAAGGAAAATATCCTCCATCCGCTCTCTCCACTCATCCGCTACACTCGGATCGGTACCTCCTGAGAAATACCCTGCTCCCACATGCCGCAGCTGCTCCATCATCCGCACATACTGAGCATCCACAACCTCGGCCCCCGGCTGCACACCTGCCTGCAAACCCGCCACAGGCTGCACCGCTGGACCCTGCCCACCACCCACGGGCGGCACTACCGGATCCTGCCCACCAACCACTGGCGGCACTACTGGATCCTGCCCACCAACCACTGGCGGCACAACTGCTGGAAGTCGCTGCAAAACCTGAGCTAGCAAGTCCATCAAGACATCCTCCCTGCCTGGAGCACCTCCCGCTGCAACCCCCACACCCGGGGCAACACCGTGACCGACACCGGGCCCATCCGCCCTGCCGTCACCCAAACCAGCCTGGTCTCCAGACACACTAGGATGAACCTGTGACTCCGCCACCTCCTCACTGGCCATGCTCTGGGTCACACTCACACTGGCCTCAGGAACCTGACCTCGTCCCCGACCCCGACCACGACCACGCCCACGACCACGACCGCGACCAACAGCATCCTCACCCCTAACCATCTGTATCATCCAAGAACAGAAGGCTAAGCAAACAATAATTCTAATACACAAGAAACACAACTTACCGTGGAATCACAACACAGGCTCGAAGAGGATGTTCTAGGACTTCATGCCACACTCAATTGACCGACTCACACAATCAATCATAGCATGGAATCCTAAACATCAACAGCAAAAGCACAATGAACCCTAGTCCTAGAACCGTAAGGGCTCTGATACCAAAATGAAACAACCCTTCCCGTTTTTTTTTTTAATAAATAAATAATAAATAATAATATAATTAAATAACTACAACTAGTGGTCCCATACCCACTAGCCACCTAACCACATTCACAATCCAACAGCGGAACCACATACCAATAAATATCCAATAAAACAATATCCAATAACCAAATAAGTAATATCCAGCATTAATCCCAAACAGCATAAATCAAACAACCAGCAATCCTAACAATGCTCTAAGACTCAATTCTAGCAACCTAACAATGCCAGATAACCATACAATCAAGTCCCTAGAACATCCTCCTCTTCATTGCCTTTGATTCCACGATCACACTTTGCCTTTACCTGCACCACAAACACAAATTGAGATGCATGAGTATTTGATAAACACTCAGTGAGGCAATCCTCCCATCTACTGGGCTATACACACAAGCAATAAGATCTCTACATGCCACAAACAACAATCAATAAAACAAACCAGGCAATATACATAGCATGCAACATCCATCGTAACTGAACAAGGGGTGTCGACCGACACCAGATGGTGTCGATCGACACTGACTATCTGGTGTCGACCGACACCAAACTGGTGTCGACCGACACCCTGCCCGACACTCCCGAAAACCCTAGTTTGCGTCGACCGACACCTCCACATGGCATCGTTCGACACTCGCTAAAGTCCCGAGCCGTCCTCGCGTTGGTGTCGACCGACACCCCAACTGGTGTCGACCGACACCGATGCCGAGCAGCGATTTCCCTCGATCAGAAACTCCGAATCTCGCCTCCAAGCTTCTCCAATCCGCTCCTTGCACTCCCAGAAGCCAAACCCAGCCCAGACAGCAACGAAATATCATAGAGAACTCAAAGAAACAACCACATAAGCACCAAATCACATAGAATCTAGAGATCTTAGCTTAGATAAGCCATGGTCATGCACTCACCTCTTTGCAGGAAGATTCTGACCAACAAGAACGAATTCCCTCACTCCTAGCAAGCTTCTAGCACCTTCCCAGCCTTGGATCTCCCAAGAACAGCAAGGAATCTCTCAATCTCTTCCCAATAGCTCAAGAACACTCTCTCTTTGTGTTTTCTCTCAAAAACGGCGCATAAGACAAAACAACACGACCCTAGGTCGTTTTCTTCCTTTAAAACTCGATTTAGGGATTCCCTAAACCAACCACGCAAACCGGACAATTAAAATTGAACCGACCAAACCGACCACAATTGGTGTCGATCGATGCCTCACTAGGAGGTGTCGATCGACACCCTTACCAAAATACCAAAATTTGGTTTGCGGGTGTTACAAGGATAATAATTGACAGTATAATTTATTTAATTATGATATTAAAGTAATTAATTGTATAATTTTCTTAATTCTTTTTCTTATAGAATTAGTAATTTAAAATTAAAATTAGATATACATATATGAACTATCTTTTTTTTTATATGACCTATCTTTTTATATTCATTAAAGTGTCTAAATTTTTAATTTCTTATAATTTACAAATATGTTAAAACAATGCTTTGTATAACACATGACAAAATCTTTGATTGTTAAAATTGACACGTGTCGTGATCACATTAGTTACTAACTTTGAAAACCAAGGTTTATATAAGAACATAATATTAAATAAGCTATCAAATCAATCACCGATTGAAAAAATTAAGAAAATTACTTTAATTTCTTATTTTTCTTATATTATGTTAATCACTAATTTTAACACATTAAACCTTTTTATAATTCATCACTTTTCTGTATAAATTTCTTTTACAACATGATTATAATATAATAATTGTAATTAAATTGCATAGATAACTTTCCTTATTAATTGCACATATTTTCCTATTGAAATTAGTAATTTAATAGATAACTTTCCTATTAGATTTAGTGATATAATATATTACTCTTGGTTTTATATAATCTCAAAAATATTAATTTTTTACTATATGATTATAATTAATAATAATTGTAAATTATTACATATATTTTTCTTATTAATTGCACATATTTTCCTATTGAAATTAGTAATTTAATAGATAACTTTTCTATTAGAATTAGTGATATAATATATTACTTTTGGTTTTATATACTTTCAAAAATATTAATTGTAATCCTTTTATTTTTAGAAATTTTTAATTTCTTATAATTATTAAATAATTTTTTTCACAAATATCAAAATATTATAGATATAACTTGACACGTCGTGATTATATGAATTACTAACTTTGAATACTAAGGTTTATATAATAATATAATTGACATTGATTCTGTTAAATAGTAATTTCAATACTAGCTATTTTTTTATTTCTTTACAGAGTTTAAATTAGAAATTATGATATGTCTAATTGGTAAAAAATATCAAAATTTTGACTAGATAGATTTTGTCACCTTTTCTGTACTGTATATAAAAGATAGGGAGGTAGGGGCCGTAAGTGCAATCATCAAATTAACCGTCTGGTCATAGCAGAATCAGATCTGAACTTTTGTCATGAAGAACTCTGGAGAGACTGCGTCTCCTGCAGCCACTCCCATCGCCGACGGTATGAAGAAGATGAAAAGCTCTTCCCTCGAAAGCCAGGCTATCTCGCCACCTGCACTACAACGTGTCTATTCTCACCGTAGAAAGAAGTCGACAGATTCAACCCCATCTCCACCGTCTTCACCCCGTACTCCCATTCTACCTCCACGTCCAAAAGCAATACGCGATGAGTAAGTAATCCTAGAAAACCACTAGGTCTTTCTGAATCGTATCTTTATATCATATACCGTTCTTCCTTAACCTGAGATATCCTTTTTCATTTGTTTCAGGGACAGGGGGAAGAAGTGGCGTGTATACCTACTACAAGTTCACGGCTTTATCTTCCTGTTTCATAGTCTGTTGGTTGCGATTGGTGGGAGTAATGTTCGGGAGTGTGGCGCAGTGCACTGTTTAGTATACTTCGTGCTACACCACAAGTTTCTCTCCCAGATACCCTACTTGTTCTGTCTTGCAGTTTATATTCTAAAGGGGATCATACCGTTGACACGTTTTAAACCTGTGAGCCCGAATCGTCTATTGATCGTTGATATGACAACCATCTCATCCGGGCTCATTATCCTTGAAATTGCTATGCACCACACACTGGGCAAATTTGTCACTATCTGCGCGGGGCTTACAATCCGAGCGCTTTTGGTATGGAGCCTCAGTCGTGTCCGAAATCCATATCTTCAGACCAATTAAAAAGTATTATAATGAAGAAGAAAAAGATTAGGGAGTTGTAATAGATTGTCCGAAATCCATATCTTCAGACCAATTAATTAAAAAGAGAAATTCCTTTAAATACCACTAAATAAGTTTTTTTTTTAAAATACATTAGTTTTTTTTTCCAAAAATAACACAAAAGTTTTTTTTTCCAAAATTACCACTAACACAAAAAATTGAATTTTAAGAATGTAGAATTTTAAAAATTGACAAATTTAGTTTTAGAGTTTAGTTTTTAGGGGTAGGGTTTAGTATTTATAATTTAGGAATTAGTTTTTAGTATTAAAACTTTAGTTCAATTATGTGGTATTTTTGGAAAAAAATACATTTTAGTGGTAGTTTTGGAAAAAAAACTAAATTGTGGTATTTTTGGAATAAAAACTTATTTTAGTGGTATTTGACAATTGCCCAATTAAAAATCAATATCTTCTTTTTCTTATATTATCAACATGATTATAATATGTATAATTTTTATAAATAACTTTTTTAAGACATTTGCATTTTTTTGACTTGGGTAGAAGAAAAAAAAAAAAAGAAGAAGGAGACATCGTCGTCGTCTTCTAGCTTTTTGATTATGTCCGTAACTCTATAATAATAATTCTCCGAGAATTCGATTGGATTCAATTCGATAGATGAAGGCTTCTGGAGTTTTAGCGGCTGCGGCGGCGAGGGTTGGACCGGCGTTGAGGAAGCAAGTATTAACCTTGACGGACGAAGCTGCCTCTAGGGTTCATCATCTCTTGCAACAGCGTCAAAAGCCTTTCCTACGATTAGGCGTGAAGGCTCGTGGCTGCAACGGCTTGTCCTATACCCTTAATTACGCTGGTACGACTCCTCTTTGATTATTCATTTTCTGGGTTGGTTTCAAATTACAGCCTTTGATTTTGGGTGGAATCAAGTTTCAATTTTGATTTTAGGGTTTTAGATTGTGAATTTTGATCTTGTGCTGTGTTTTTGTTATTTCTCTATTTGATAGCCATAGCCTAAGGAGGAGATATAGATACTAGAGTTTGGTTAAAATTGAGATTGTTTTATGTGTGTTCAATATTGATGTAACTGGTTTGTGGTTCATTAGTGATTGCTGTAGAGTCAATGATTCTTTGGATGTTTCTTGTCGTATGAGACAGATTCAGGGACTCTAGTTGAATGCATAGGTTTCTCTTTGAGTCTCTAGATGTTCATGGCAGGTTTTATATTGGGGTTTTAAGTTTTTTGATTGAAAAAGCCGTATGTATTGCTATGATTCAAGTTCTATCTACTTCATAAATATAACATTCAGCGATTGTTTCTTGTCTTCAAGTGTCTAGATGCTCGCCTCACGTTTGGTAGCTTCATTCTTTTGTATCTTAGATTTGGTTAATCCATCCCAAACTTGATGATAGTTAATACTTGGTAGAGTGGTAGTTCTTTTTGTTTATTTTTAAACTTGATAGTTAGGTTTGGTAGATGCGTACCTTTTTGTTCCTTCAGAATTATTCGTGTTCTGTAACTTTTGGTAGTAAAAGGTGGGCTACATTCATTTTTGCTTTTATCTGTATGACTGAGTAAGCAAAAGTACTAGATTAGCCAACAAAGCAGTGTACTCGAGTATCAATGTATGGTTCAAGGTGTTATGATGTGACTGAAATCTCTATCCTCATATCAGCTGATGCACAGTTTCCTCAATATTATTTCTAAAAAATAGTCAAAGTTGCGTGCTATGTTACATGCTGTTGATCGCATGTCTTGAGCCTTTGTTTATTATATATATCTCTTTGTGAGTGCTTGTTTCAGATGAGAAAGGGAAGTTTGATGAGCTAGTGGAGGAGAAAGGTGTGAGGATACTTGTTGAACCAAAGGCTTTAATGCATGTGATTGGAACCAAGATGGATTTTGTAGATGATAAACTCAGGTTTGGACCTCTGTCACATTTCAAACGCAAAGTCGCTTGCCGATTTTTTTTATAACCATATTATTAACCTCTTTTCTTTAATTGCACAGATCAGAGTTTGTGTTCATCAATCCTAACTCCCAAGGTCAATGCGGGTGTGGTGAATCGTTTATGACAACATCTACCTCCAGTGGTAAGTAGAGTGGTTGTCGATACACGGATATGCATTGTTACGACGACACTATCATATATTATACTGTTGCTAGAAATGGAGTGGATGAGAAACAAAAGGCTTTGCAATAAGAATTGAGTTTTATGTTTATGTGCAACTTTAGGCATAGATTGGTCATTGCATTGCATATATATTGGAAGCTTCCGGGTTGTTGATTATAGATATTCCTGAAGCTATGTGTTGAACGGAACGAGTTCTTGTTCTAGTGATATCTTGAGATCAATTCATTTATCAAATTGTTGGATTATGTAAATTAATTTATGGGTACTACTGAGGCCTTAGAGACAATTCGTTTCTCTTGTATATATATATATGTTACTGAAGACTGGGAGTCTGTTGGTCGGCCCTGGACAGGCTTTTCAGTTCAAGATTAGGGTCGGTTTGGTCGAGTCTGTTTCAAGTCTCAAGCCTACTGTTGCATATCGAGTTTTTGATTGTAGGTTTACACATCTAGCTTGTCTGGACTAAAACCAAAACCAGAACTGTATTTCAAAATGAGGACTCAAAATTTGGTTGTATCAAAATAAGAGAGCTTAGTTCAAACTTCAAAGAAGCTAGATCCAATCAAGGTTTGACTCATAAATAAGCCAAACAGATCCGGCCATCACAACAATTCGACTTGTCTACCAAAACTATCATAAGCCCATTCAAGTCTAGGTGTTTAGTAAAGAGGATAAACTCATGGCTCTATAAACCACTATTAGATCATTCGATGTACGTACGTTGTCTGAAAAATATGAAGTTTATTGACGTTTATATCAAGTCTCAGATTACATACATGAATAGAACCTTAAACTATAGACATGTAGACGAATCATATCGTTATAAAATAGATAATGTCGTCACTTCTTATTACATAAACTTACAAACAGACGTACCAGATCTTCCAAAAATTGCACCTAACAGGCTAACACAATTGAAAAAGGTAATAATGCTAAAACAAATTAAAAAAAGGTTATAAAGCAGATTAGAATTTGGTGTAAACGCATGTGATGACCCTTCTTCGAAGCATCATATTCGTTACACGTTTACTCTTCCTAGTCCCTACTAAATATAGAAAATGCATCTATTTTTCAACCTTGGAATAGAACTCCAACTAGTTAATTCATCACCAGATTGAAACAAAATATAACTTTAGTTATTCATCATTTAAATTCGAATGATAAACCAACAACGCCATTAACATAAACCATTATGTAGATTATATATTACTAGTATTCTATAATAAAATATGAAACTAAAATGTAGTTTCATTTTGTAGCAATATTTTAAATAATCATTAATTAGAATTATTAAAACATTTGATGTATAATTTTAATTGATTTTTTTCTGTTTCTAAAGATTTAGGTTGTTAGAGAGCCTTATCATGAGATAAATTTATATTTACAGGGTTGGAAAAATAAAACTGGTTTTGTTATCTCTTTGTTTTTAAATAATCTTAAATTTCAATTTGAAAGTTAATAAAGTTAATTAAGAAATAATGGTTAAATAATTAAAATAATATGTAGTATTTAACAATATGCAATTTCATAATTAAAATAAATTCACAAAACACTCAACAAAAATAGAAAAAAATAGTTGACAGCATTTATTTTGTGCAACAAATAATTGACAACAAAATAAAAATATTTGTATCTGTAGTCTAAATGGACAAAAGGTTTAGCTGTGACCTTTTAATGAACATATGAGTGACACATGTTTCAGATTTTTCTTGCTTATTCCTCTTCTGTAGCTTGCTTCTCCAGTCTCTTCTTTCTCACTCTTCTTTTATTTATTAATGAGTAATAGAGTTTTCAATTCAAGTCAAGTGGCTTCCACTCGAGAAAGAGGCTCGTCATGGGAAGATCTGGTAACAAAGATTTGTTTATAGCGAATTAAACAAAAATCAAAATTTTGAAAAACTAAATATGAACTACTGATATTTGATTTTATCACTTACCAAAAAAATTCCCAAATTTCTGAAAACCATGTCTCTAAGAGTCAAGGCCATTTGAATCTCTCCAACATGACTACACTGTACTTACCTCCGACACCTTTCAAACTCTGCAACCATAATCCAGTTATTAGCAAGATGTTTGAGCGTTGAATAGATGAAGATGATTCATACTTATACAGAAAAGAATAAAATAATTGTTTCATTAGATAAGTGAGAAGTGTGGAAGAGATAAAACAAATTATAGATCATCAATAAATTGTTAATGGAGAGGGTTTATTTATGTTGGATCCTGAGCAGTTGAGAAGAAGGTAAATCGTGGCTCCAAAGTGAGAATAGTTTAGAAACAGATAAAGTTTGAAAGGTCCTATGAACGTACCCAATTGAAATATTGTATATTATTTTAATTAAAACTATAATAAATTTTCCATTTGCTAAAATCCAACGGAAATCCAAGATATGATCAACGACCAACAAGTCTTTTATTTAAAGTATGTAGTAATGAATTGAAACATGTACCATCCAACCACTACAATCGTTCTCATACACTTCTCATCCTCACACAACTTATCACTTCATTGAAAAAAATCTCAAGCTTTCTAGAAATTAGCATAGTGAAATAAATAGTAACTCTTTTCTAACTAGTCCAAACTTGAATCGTAACTAATCTCTATAGGAAATTAAGGATTTTTGTCATTTAAAAGGTTCACTATAGCCAACTACGAGTAAAAAAGTCATAGTAAGAATCATAGTAAACCTTTTTTCTTAAAAATAATTAACTTGTTAAGACTTTCATTGGTTTCGTGACTTTCGTCGTATTGATCAAACTAAAGGTATAATTTTACACTATACACTAATTTATCTTTCACGTAACACATTAGAGTTTTTTTAAAAACTGGTTAAATCATTCTTGATCAAGCAAACCGAATTTTTTTAAAAAATGGTTGAAAAAGAATTTGAAATGACACAAAATCTATTCACTTAGATGCAAATTATAGATATATATCATTTTCCAAATGTAGACGTTAAATCCTATCGTATGTCAGAGAGCCAAGTCTCCATGATGGGATTTTTGTTAAAATTGCACATCGATCATATAGGAACACAATGTCTAGCGGTACATATATGCTCTTTTAAGATCGAGATAGAGACTTAACGCTCGACCAACGATTTACTAACTCATCTCATATTCATACTAACCTATCTTAATTTATATACGTACCATATATACTTAAATACAAAACAATTGAACTCAAACTCGATTAATCTGATTTGAAAATTTCAAGTTAATATACAAAAGTTGGGAAATAAGGGGAAACAAAGATCAAGTAAAAAAAAAAAAAAGAGTCTAAAATTATCACACACCTACAAATTATCATTTCACTATTTCATTTATTTCATTTATTTCATTTCCATGCTTCTAAAATCCAAAACTCTTGTCTTCAAACCCAAGAAGTCATAGCCAACGCCACTACTACTAACATCAATCGAAGAAGAATAGCTAATGCTACTACTATCCTCTGTCTGACATTTCGCAGTTTCACTACTACACTCCATGCCGTTCTCCATGTAAAAACGGGACGCAGTGTAAGGAGGAGTTCTTTCTCTATGGTTTTGGCATGGTGGACTGATCTTAAGCTCAAGATTCAAATCTGGGCATATTGCTTCTTCAACAACAACAACAGGGTAGTACTCAACGGTCTCTTCTTTACAACCAAACCCATTTAGATTCTTTTTACTTTGCTTCTGGTCCACAGACTTCTCTGTGTTCTCAAACTTTGACCCAAAGGAAACATCTTTTACAATTTGGTCCTCTGTTTTCGCCTCGTTGATTGCTCTGTGGGTAGAGGGATCAATCCCTTTACTCAAAAGCTTCCTCTTTATATGTGTGTTCCAGTAGTTCTTGATCTCGTTATCTGTTCTTCCAGGTAATCTCGCCGCAATTAAAGACCACCTAATGAACAAAAAAAAAACAGAACATAAGTTTCAAGAAACAGAACATAAGCTTCAAGAAACAGAGCATAAGCTTCAAGAAACAGAGCGTATAGATATACGAAGTTGAACAAGGGACTTACTTGTTGCCGAGGAGGCTATGAAGCTTGATGATAAGTTCATCTTCATCATGTGTAAAGTTTCCTCTTTTGAGATCAGGTCGGAGGTAGTTAATCCACCGGAGACGGCAGCTTTTACCGCAACGGAGGAGACCAGCGGCTCTAGGAAGAGATCGCCAACAGCCTTCGCCATGAGACTTGATGTAAGAGACAAGTCTCTCGTCTTCTTCTTTAGTCCAAGCACCTTTGTTCATGTGTTCTTTCTCACAGCAAGGAGATCTCCCCATAGCTATTTTCTTGTGATGATGATGATGATGATGATGATGATGCTTTTGATTCTGTTGCTGAGGGTTTTATGGTGAAAGGAGGAGGGAAGGTTGGAGGTGGAAGGTGAGCCTAATTGGCTTCTAGAAGAGAGTTGGTAGGACACGTTTGAAGGAGTGGCTGGTGGGGCTCTTCCTCTTATTATTATTTTCTTTTGTTTAATATTTTATTTTACATCAAACTATAACTGCCACATTCACATATTCAATATTCACTAGTTTTTTTCACCCTTCAATGTACATCTCAAAACCATTCATTGTTCACAACTTTTGTTTTTCTTGCACTCCATCAAATTTCAAGATGAAATGCTTAAAAATTTGTGGTTCAACAATACAAAAACCATCATGTCTTTTATAGTTTAACCTCTTACTACCATTTTTTTTACCATCACTAACGTTTAATAGTTTCGAACCGTTATTACCAAAGTAACATAATGTTAATATGTTTGTCGAATATTAAATTTTATCTATGCATGCAGTTTTGAAGAGGTTGAATAGCTTTGTCCTTCTATGAGTGATCTTTACTTGCCGGGTTATATTGTCATTGTTTTTAAGAGATTGGCTCTCTTTGTGATATGAGGAGGTAGATGTTATCTACGATTTGGCCATGGGCTTTCGTGATAAATCGCATTTGCTGGTGTTTCTCAGGAGAAGAAGTTTCTCTTTTGTTTTGGTGCTATCCTTTTTTAAGGTCTGCTTAGAACTTATGTTTATAGGTTTAGGAATCGTCCTCTTTCGATTTTGGTCTTCATATTATCTGCTTTGCATTTGTAGTTTTCTTTGTCTCTTTTCGATAAGACTTAGCTTCCAGGGAATTTCCTTTTCTGCCGGTTTAGTTTCCAGGAACTTGTTTTCGTTCGCCGGTTTAGTTTCCTTCTTTTAGGCTGTAGATTCCGGGGATATCTTTGTTTTCCGTCGGCATAAGTTGTAATTCATAATGTATGTTTTTATGTTCTATAATATTATCAGATGAACAAAAAAAAAGCTTTGTGGTTGATTTTGGTTTTGATGCCATACTCCAAAAAAAAAACTTCTGTCGACAAAGTATTTGAAACTTTTGTTTCCATCGTGGAACTTCCACCGTCGAAGTGTATAGCCTGCCTATAGTGCTGACCAGTGGCGGATCTAGGAAAGAAAATTATATGGGACACTACTAACTAAGGAAATTTTCTTTAGCAATAAAAGCACTTGGAAAAAATAATAAAATGAAAAAATGATGTAGACAAGAGGGATCGAACCTTCCATCTATGACAACATATGGGGCACTTTTTTCCAAATGAGCTAAGTGAAACTATTGGACAATAACAAATTGAAAAGTTGTTAAAATTGAGTGTCGGGCACGTGCCCTACCTCCTCCCAACGTAGATCCGCTCCTGGTGCTGACCAAGAAAACACAATTTATTGTATTGGGATTGAAACACTCCTTTTATCAGCCAATTTATCAAGAAACCTTATTTATGCACACAAATTATTTCTTTTAAAGGTGTTAATAGTTAATTGCACATTTAAAAATTTTAAACATAAACATAACATTGCATGGGAAATGAAAAGAAAATGTAGTCCTAGTCATGTTATGATCTACATAAACAATGACTCAACCAAAATGATGAATCACAAGAATACAAGCTTCTGATTAGTTTAAGTGGTATTTGATAATACATACTTAAATGCTAAATAAAAATTAGCAAACCCCTATATTTCCAAAACCCAAACTTTGGCAAAATTCACACCTTAGTCAAAATGTGTGAACACCATTACACCGTTGAATTATATTTTTAATGCAACCACGTGTCACCGGTTTTTATCCTCAAAATATAATAAAACACAAATACAAACAGATAAATACATCTAGAAAATAAAAAGAAGTAGGTGTTCTAGAATATCAATGTTTGTACCAAACTCTTATACATCACTATCATCTTGTTGGGGACAAAGCCCCTATGTGCCCATACGTGACGCCTTGTGGATGAATAGTCCAACTTCATTTAATACATAATTATTTATTTATCATAACCCCAACTCTTTTTTCTTTCATTTAAATGATTGATTGATGGTTAAAAATGTTTGTTGGATAAAAGGTTTGTTTTTGTTTTAATTTAATTTAATTAATTGGTTGCGGTTTTTAGATTGCTTGTTCTAGTTATTGTTTAGTTATTTTAATGACATTTGTTAGGACAAGGCTTGATTGATAAGTTAAATTAAGCTCGTCAATATTATAAGTTTATAAGTAAGTAGTACCTTTGAACCTAAAAGATAAACCTATAGTTTATCATATGATGATATACGCATATATAAACTAATGTCAGTTTTAAAATGTTAAGACTCAAGTTCGGTTCGTAATTGATGGTAAAGTTTTAATAAACAATATTCATCTATATTGTTGCTTGAAACGTGGTCATAATTAATAAAAAAATAGAGTTGATCAGATCCTAAAGACCTGATCAATGAGAAAAGTTAATTGCTTGATGAAGCTTAAATGAAAAAGAAATCGAACAAGATATCTCCAAAGTCCAGACAAAACATGCATGATCAAGAAACGAGAAAAGGAAAACCCCATGAAATGTCTTGTATACAATGTTCGAGAAACCAAACTCAGGATTTTCATATTAAAGCATGTACTAAAGAAGAATAAGTGGTTCGAGTATCCAAAGTCGTAGGTTCAGGAAAAGTGTAGAAATTTGTAACTGGTTAAAATGACGAGAATTTAAAAGTATGTTTTGAAGGACATTTTACATAAGAAAATGAAATAGTTAAACAAAAAAAAAAGGAATAAATAGTGGTTTACAATGAAAGAGAATGTCATGGCCCGACCTTTAACCTTAATGGCTTAATTACAATGTACCAAGACAGATTGCAACATACTACACCGATCATCCTAAAAAAAAGTTGTTCTAACTACTTTTTTCTAATTACCATATTAACCCCTCCTCATTTTTATGTGTGCGTCTGCAATCTCCATCTACTACTATCATACAAACGTAAATGATCAAAATTACTAATATTGGCCGATTCCAAATAATAGAAACACACATAATGTTGAAATATCATTAGAAAACACAAATGTGAAGGAAACAAATCAAAATCAATAAAAGAGTAAAAAAATAATACTTGGCTGATCCAAGAATACATACACAAAATATTATCCTGAACATTAGAAATTAAAAAAAAAAAAAAAAAAAGGAGGACATGCATAAAACCAGAAAATGTCTAAGGAAGCTTCGTACCTAACAATACCAACCATGTCAAGTCCTCGATAGGGTTCGGTTTCAGGTGAGTCCCACTTGGTGTGTGTAAGGTGTGGTGGTTACTTTTTCACCAATCTTTATTTCATTTTATGGCCTACTTGATACATGTATTAAAAAGATCTCAATGTTACGTAGAGTACGAGGCAACCATAGCTCTCAAAATTGGGTTTCCACTTTCCAATATCAAAAATCAAATGGAACCAACCACTCTGAACCAAACTTAACCGAAATAACATATTAAACCACTTTGCTTTGAGACATGTTCTAAACCAAACCTAATCGAGGCTGTAATAAACCAAACTATACCGAACCCAAACATAAATTTTACTGGACCCAACCGATTTGAATCTGTAGAAATGATATTACTTAGAAATCTGAAAACCGGAAACACATAAGAACTGAACCAATTCTAACCAACAATTAATACTAAAGATATGTCCGGTTAAGATCCGAGTCATATATACCGATGAACCGATCGAAACTAGATTCGTTTTTACAATGTTTTTCCCCTTAAACTGAAAAACCTGAACGAAAACATAAACTGAGCAACCAAAACCACTGAAAGTGCCGATCACTAACTGTTGGATGAGTTCTCTTTGTCGCAGAATATAAGAACTAGTTCATATTATCTTGATAAATGCATGCAAAGACTTCCAACAAAAGCCATAAAATCCAGAGAGAAGGTTATA
>NC_025699.1:24801490-24813237 GCF_000633955.1 Camelina sativa
AAAAAAAAAAAAAAAAAAGGAGGACATGCATAAAACCAGAAAATGTCTAAGGAAGCTTCGTACCTAACAATACCAACCATGTCAAGTCCTCGATAGGGTTCGGTTTCAGGTGAGTCCCACTTGGTGTGTGTAAGGTGTGGTGGTTACTTTTTCACCAATCTTTATTTCATTTTATGGCCTACTTGATACATGTATTAAAAAGATCTCAATGTTACGTAGAGTACGAGGCAACCATAGCTCTCAAAATTGGGTTTCCACTTTCCAATATCAAAAATCAAATGGAACCAACCACTCTGAACCAAACTTAACCGAAATAACATATTAAACCACTTTGCTTTGAGACATGTTCTAAACCAAACCTAATCGAGGCTGTAATAAACCAAACTATACCGAACCCAAACATAAATTTTACTGGACCCAACCGATTTGAATCTGTAGAAATGATATTACTTAGAAATCTGAAAACCGGAAACACATAAGAACTGAACCAATTCTAACCAACAATTAATACTAAAGATATGTCCGGTTAAGATCCGAGTCATATATACCGATGAACCGATCGAAACTAGATTCGTTTTTACAATGTTTTTCCCCTTAAACTGAAAAACCTGAACGAAAACATAAACTGAGCAACCAAAACCACTGAAAGTGCCGATCACTAACTGTTGGATGAGTTCTCTTTGTCGCAGAATATAAGAACTAGTTCATATTATCTTGATAAATGCATGCAAAGACTTCCAACAAAAGCCATAAAATCCAGAGAGAAGGTTATAGAGGAATCGTTTCTTCTTTCAATCTCATTTACTTCATCCTTTTGCGAACTTCATTGAAGATGCTAAAGGCCACAACAACAGCAACGACTGCGACTCCATGCTTTGAAAGTTTTAATTTCAGAGTTATGATCCACTTAGTCCCCTCGGTAACTGAAGCCGTTGGTGAGAACCCGAGCTCTGAAAGTTTCTTGTGTGACTCTGCATAGTCTCTAAAGAATGCATCTTCGTCCTGTTGTAAAAAAAACAAAAGAAGAAAAATCAAGACGCCACTTGCAACACCAATCTCGGCTTGTCTTTATGAAACTCGATTTTTGCAGCTCGGATTAATATAGTTCAAATTGGTTTCTTGGATCAGAATAAAAGATAGGCTTTCAGAATAATACTTTTGCGTAAAGCTCAACATAACGACGAAACTCCGGGACATCCAACAAAGTCTCATCCGTCGAAAGTTTCAGCAAACCCTCTGATTGTTCTCCTTTTAGCAATTCCCTGAGACCAACAGAGATTAGGATTAAACCATCTAGTAATCAGTCAGAACTGTTTGTTGTACCCAAAGAAAATACTGTCCATGAGTTTAGTGGATCTTACACAAAGTACGAGTTATCAAACTTAAGAGGATCTCGAGTCCATGGTCCATCGAAACCTGATCTCTCTAGATGAGCCCTTCCCTAAACATTGAAATCTAATTAATACTTTTTACACTATATACCAAACGACAAAATGTGAATTGTGCAATCGAAGAATTTACTAGAGTATGTGCCCCTGAGAGTGCCACAATATCTTTACCAGACAGTCCCATCCGGTAGAAGACATCTTTAAGATGTTTGAAACCTACATGTCAATTAGCAGAACTTAACCCCTCATTGAGGATGAATACATTCAAAATGATCATTATGTTGTACATTGTTTATTTGCTACTCAAATACAAAGTTTAGGTATTTAATTTTCTGTAAAACATATATAGTGGAGTTTGTGATTAATGGAAAAAGCTTTCATCCTACCTTGATTAGCATCAGGAAGTCTTCCTTCGTCGGTGCAGGCATTTGAATCCTATAAGAGTGAAACATACATCTTATTTAGTTAAATGCTTTTGGATGTAAGCTGTTAAACCATCTTAAAGGCTAACAAAATCTTACTTTTCTTCCCGGAACAAAACTGATGTCAGGTCCACCAGTAATTTCAACTGCTACAACACCCGCAAGCTGAAAAATGACAGAGCCATTTATCAAGTGAAAACGACTCAGATTAAAAACATGCTTGCTATATGATACCAAATGGAGGAAACGATAGTACAATTCAGGATATGTGCATCAGCCAAAAATATGCACGCTTCATATAATCAAGGGCCAAATAGAACAACACTGATGAGCACAGTTTCAGGCAACCAATTGAAATGTTCATGCAGCCTTATTGACACTACCAGATTCATGAAATGTTTCACAAATTCACAGTCAAAGACCAAGTGGCACTTTTTATATTCTGCTCTTTCGTGTCCGTGATGCGAATTTTCTAGCACAGAAATGGTTAAGTTTTGTTATATCTCCTCCATAATTGTGACACTGACACCATAAATTTGCGCCTAAAAACACCAAAGAGACCATTAGTGTGAAGAATCTTCACATTGCAAAGTAGCCAAATTAATATTACAATCCTGAAGCATAATTGTCAATTCCCCTGTTACTACACCCTGAGGACAACTCAATCGAATATATCTAACAAACTAACACTTCTGGTGAGTTTCTGAGACACAAGTGATATATTTTACCTGAGAATTCTAAAGAAAGACTGAAAGAGAACAAATAACAAGGCAATAGGAAATTATACTACCAAAACAACTAAACAAAAGGGATCGATCTAATGCTGATCTTTGTTTACAGTCTTAAATCCAGTAGAAACCTTTATGCAAAATTCGTTTTAGTTACCTGGTATAGGTCCGCATAAGTGATTTTGGGATGTTTAGCTTTCACGTCCTCTGAAATATCAAAGAATCAACATCAAATTCAAAAGAAGAAGTAAGATTGTTTTTCAGAAAACTTCTCAAGTCACTAGACAAAATGACACACCACATGAGTACAAGTTAATGGTTGCTAACATTAATGAGTACATCAGACACACAGTAACAAATTGAACATGTGAGAACTATAAATCCACAGGACCACTAGTAGAACGATCTGATTACATAGCCAACACATAGTCATCTCTAGGTCTATGTATAAAACGTTCAAAAACCAGGTTCAAAATGTGATAGATCTCATCAGCTATGAACAAATTGAGTGTAAGCAAAAAGCTAAGAAACGGAACAAAGTACCCAATCACTGAATCTCAATTCCAAACCCTAATCCACAGAAAATGAAAACGAAAAAACGCACCACAGAGATCGATAGCCATCTTCAAACCAATATTAGCACCATGATTATACTCTTCTTCGGTTCTAATCGAACCATTAGGTCCACCGGTCTTCGATTTAGAGTCATAGGTTCCAGCGTCATGCCACCTTTTCACAAAACCAGAGAACACAAAACATGAAATCGCACAACATCAGCGAGATTTCTCAAGTTCGTAGCACTCATATGAGAGAATCGGAAAAAAAAAAACGACGACGGAAATGGAAACTTACGCCAATCGGAGCATGATCGGAGCGCAATTCTTGTTAGCGATGAGAGCACGGAGCTCACGGCGAGCTTTGTCGATCTCCTTAAGGTAAACCGCGTCAACCACGAGTTCCGCCATTGTTGTTGTTACTCTTGAGACTGGAGAGGTTCTAGAAAAAGGAGACATTTCATTTTAGCGGCAATAAAATTTTCGATTAAAAAAATGGCATTTTGTTGGATCTTTTAATTAGCTTACCAATTTGGATTAACGTTAATCAAAACCTTACTAACGAGTGTTGACCTGAGCTGACCACTTTCTATTTTTAATTTTATATACAAGTAAGATTTAGCCTCTTTCCGATGCTAGAGCCGATGTGGGATACTGGGATTTACTTCCTCATTTCTACACTCACATTTCGTTCACATTTTTTTTAAAAAAAATATAAAATTCCACGCATTTTACATGATATATAATCAAAATAGATATAATTACAATAAGACCATTAAATAAAAATATTTCACTTTAACAAAATAAATATCCTATATTTTTCGTGATATATGCTATTTTTTTTTTATAATGCTTAAATTCTATATATTTCTAATTATATGAAATCTGAGTTGAAATTTAGTTTATTTAACAGTTAATAATATAACACCCAAGACTATATAAACAAACATTTCACCCTTCCTTTTTTTTTGGGTAGAATGTATACTAGTATTTTCCTAAAACCCAATATAATCTACTAGTAAACACATATTTCCATCATACATATATGGTATACACAATTTTAACCCAATGACAATAAAATAAAATAATTACTGATATAACACTTGATCATAAAATCTATATTAAAGTTGAAGTACATTTTGTTTTCTAACCTTATAATTATGCTTATTTAAAATTTTAATTGCAATATATTAATCTCTACAAAATTGCACAAAACTCAAAAAGTTAAATATATTAAATTGACCAAAACAATTAGTTTTATTCTCATAAAATTGGCAATATCTGTATATAACAATCGTATTCAGCATGCATGTTAGAGTTTGAATTTATACTAGAAATACTAGTTGCTAGCTGAAATACATGTATTATTAATAAATGAATTTATTGGAATATTTCGGTATGTTTGAGTTATTAAAAAATGTGGATACAAAAAACATGCCTGTCGTTTACAAACACCCTACATCTACTCGTGCCGTTTAGATGACATAAAAATGACATGCATGTCTAACGGTAAACACTAAAGAAGATAAAGCCAAATGTGGTCCACCGGAGGTTAGTATACTGCCGAAAACAGAAGATCACTACTGACACCGATCCATCTATTCGCGTTTTCCCCATTGGGTGTTTTATCTCTTCGGCTCAAACTTCAACGAATTAAAAAAACAAAACAAAAAAGATATTTCTAAAAATTGTTTGTTATATCTTCTTCTTCCACACGCTCTCTTCTCACTCGCTCAGTCTCCGAGAAAGTAACAATGGCGGCACCGGTGGTGGTTGACACTGATTACCTCAAGGAGATCGATAAAGCTCGCCGTGAACTCCGAGCTCTCATCGCTAAGAAGAGTTGCGCTCCGATCATGCTCCGATTAGCGTAAGTTTCCATTGACTACGACGACGAGAGGGTTTTGAGAAATCTCGTCATGTTGTTTGAACTTTTTTTCGCTAGCTCCTTGTTGTGTGATTTTGATTTGTTTTACATGTTGTTGTTGTTGTTGTTTGTCTTCTTTGGTTTTGTGAAGGTGGCATGACGCAGGAACTTATGATGCTGAATCGAAGACTGGTGGACCTAATGGTTCGATTAGGAACGAACAGGAGTATAGTCATGGTGCTAATAGTGGTCTGAAGATCGCTCTCGATCTCTGTGGTGCGTTTTTTCTCGTTTTCCAACTCTGCGGATTAGGGATTAGAGTTGATTATGCTAAGTATTAACATAATCGTTTTATACACCGACCTTAAGATGACTTATTATGTGGTGTTGATGTATCAATTTTTCTAACTTTTTCTTTTACTGTTTTGAATTTGATGTTGATTCTTTGGTATTTCAGAGGATGTCAAAACTAAACATCCCAAAATCAGTTATGCTGACCTATACCAGGTAACTAAAAAAACGAATTTTGCTATGAACTTTTATGATTGCGTAGTCATAGATTTAAGACTGTAATCAAAGATCAGTGTTATATCATTTTTGTTTGAGTTGTGTTGGAGGTAACGCTATTATAAACAAATATTATATTCCTTTCGTTTAGTTGCTTTTTTACCCTCTTTCTTCAGATTTCTCTGGGAGTTTTTAGTAGTTGTGTAAACTCATCCAGATGTTAGTGTGTTAGATAAATTCGGTTGAGTTGTGTGATTGCGGTCTTCAGGGTGTAGAAACAGGGGGAATTTACAATTTCTTCTTCAGGATTGAAACATTTTGAGTATTTACAGTGTGAATTTTTCTTGTCACATATGAAAAGTAATGTTCTTGTTTTGTTTGTATTCTCTAGTTTTCAAAATCGTAGTTCAAATGTAAGAATCATGAGGAATTTTACAAAACGTCAATTCCATTTCTGTGCTAGGGAGATGCACTCACGAAAAGGCCATTAAAAAGTGCCACTTGATCGTTGATTGTAAATTTTTGATTTTTGATTTTTTTTTTTTTAATTTGGCTGTGTGAATAGAGCTGCAATACCATTTCAATTGGTCTCATTAAACTACTCATCATTGGTTTCCTATTTAGCCCTTCACTTACAATCAGAAAACAAATGTTCTAAAGCATAGCTTCTATTATCTTATAACCAGCAACTTTCGGACCTCAGTCATTTCACATGAAATTGATTCTGCCATTTTCAGCTTGCTGGTGTGGTAGCGGTTGAAGTTACTGGTGGCCCTGACATCAGTTTTGTTCCTGGCCGAAATGTAATATAGTTCTTAGCCATTAAGATGAATGGTATTACAGTTTCTCTCCAAAAGCAATTAACTATATATTAGCTGTATGTTTCTCTGTTATAGGATTCAGATACCTGCACTGACGAAGGAAGACTTCCTGATGCTCATCTAGGTTGGATGAATTTTCATTTCATTACAAACTCGCGTTTTACAGAAAAAAATATAAACATCTGAACTTTGTATTTAAGTAGCAAACAAATAACGGAAGATGATCACATATTTGAAGGGTCATTGTAGTTTCCACGATGTACAACAAAATCTTAGTTTGCATGTTATCTTCATTTTGGGTTGAAGTTATGTCTGCTAATTTTGCATGTAGGTTTCAAACATCTCAAAGATGTCTTTTACCGGATGGGACTGTCTGATAAAGATATTGTGGCACTCTCAGGGGCTCATACTTTGGTAAATTCTTTGTTCCCCATTTGACCTTGGTCATTTGGCATTATATATACATGGGGTTTTTAATTAGATTTACAATATTTAGGGAAGAGCTCATCCAGAGCGATCAGGGTTTGATGGACCATGGACTCAAGATCCTCTAAAGTTTGATAACTCATACTTTGTGTAAGATCTTCCAAATCCGTGGACATAATTGTTTTTGCGGGAGACAACTAGTTGTTTTGTTTACTGAATTGTTTAAACCATGATCACTGTTGGTACAGGGAATTATTGAAAGAAGAAGAATCAGAGGGCTTGCTGAAACTTTCAACGGACAAGACTTTGTTGGAAGTCCCGGAGTTCCGTCACTACGTCGAGCTTTACGCAAAGGTATAATTATGAGAGTCTATCTTTACTCTGATCCAAAGATCCCATTCAATTATTAATTCGCAAGCTGCATCGTGTACAAGCTAAGATTATGATGCAAGTTGCATCTTGATTTCTTCTTTTGTAAACCATTCTGTTTCTTAACAAGTATTAGTTTCTAACTTTTGTCCCTTAACAGGACGAAGATGCATTCTTCAGAGACTATGCAGAGTCACACAAGAAACTCTCAGAGCTCGGGTTCACACCAACATCTTCAGTCACTAAGGTGATAACAGACAACAGCGCGGTGCTGGCACAGAGTGCAGTCGGGGTTGCAGTCGCTGCTGCTGTGGTGGCTTTTGGCTACTTCTATGAAATTCGCAAAAGGATGAAGTAAATAAAATAGAAAGAAGACACGATTCTCCTTCTTATCTCTTGTTTTTTGCAGCTCATGTTTGGTAGTGAACTAGTGATGTTGGTTCTTCCTTGTCATAACATGTTTTGGTTCTGATAAAAGAAAATTATATTTTCATGAAAATGGTTATGGCTTCAAAAATAATAATTTGAAAATGATTTAAGATCAATAACTAAAATTAATTTGGTTGAAATTAAGATTAAAAGTATTATTCAGGATGTAATCAGTAATTACTAACTAGCCTAACAAATGACTGAATGAGGGTTTTATTCAATGCATTACCGAGAAGAAGTAGAACAACCAAAAATGGGACATTTGGATATAGTATTTACAGAGTTGGACAAAAGATTTACGGGCCTCACGAAGAAATAGAATCATATTTTTCATAGTAAATTATAAACCTAAAAAATATACTTAAAAAACCTCTTGTTTGAAAAATAAAGTGTTAAAATCCACCTAAGAATAAGTTATTGACAATAACCTAAAAATACATTTTTAACCATATTCAACATCAATGAGTCAAGGCACCGGGAATCTGCTAATTTCAACCTTACTTTTACGAATCGAATTTGGAATTCCATTATACATCACGTAAAATTTTCAGGTCTATCTCGTAGGATAAAACTTTTTAATAGACTCGGAGATTATGGTGGGTTTTTTCATACAGAGTAAGTGATCTTGATCTATTGTTTTTCCTATAACGTTTGTTATGGCTTTACCTCGAAATGTTGGATAGTCCATATATCTCAATTTGTATATTGCAACCATGCCGGACGGATAGCAAACTATGCGTTTTTTTCCCAGTAGGTTTTCATTTATTTGATTATATGCCAAGTTTTGTTAATTCGATTATGCTGGAGGATGTTGCCTTTATATTTCCGATGTAACTTTTATGACAAAAAATTGACAAATCTCTTTAATTCTTAATTTTTTATTTACAGCAAAAATGTTTTAATTTATAAATTCAAAAAATGGAACAACAAATCAATGCATACTTTACGTATCTACAAAACATAATTACATTAAGTATTAAACCGTTCAACGAATCCTTAGTTCTTCTTGTCACGACCACACTTGACTTGTACAGCAAGCTTCTTCGCAACTTTAGGGCATGAATCCTTTTTGTCTTGCTGGAACGTACTCTTGTTCACCGGAATTGCACACTGTGCTTTACCCAAACAGTACTGCAAAAAAAAAAAAAAAAGGTTTGCGTTACGTCTATCATGTAACATTAGTTACAAACATAAGCCAAGTTTTCATTTTTACCTTCTCGACGACTTGCTTAGAGACAGGAGCATTACAAGTTCCAAGAGTGAAGTTTCCACAAGTTCCATTCGGATTTCCAAAGCTAGCGAATTCCACAGCGGAGATCTTCTTTGTGCCGGAACATTTGAGTTTAGCCGTGAGTTGCACGTCATCAGTGATGGCTTGGACTTGGTCATTCTTCCTGGTCCAGTGTCGGACACTAGGAGTGTAGTTTTCTCCAATAAAAGAACATACCGTGTCTCTATTGACGATTACAAAGTCGATAAGCTCTGGCTTCACATTCGCTTCTTCCTCGAATATAACTAGAAGGTTTTTCTTGGGCTTCAAGAAAGACCTAGGGATGTGATACTCAATTTGGGTAGGCTGTCCTAAAGGCGGTAAAAACGACATCCAATATCGACCAACACCTTCTCCGTTCACCCAAATCAAACCTTTCCCCATTCCATTCATCCTAATTGCTGCTGCGCTTTGGCTCTCTGGCGCATCAAAGTATGTCTGCAATATCTCAAACATTTGTTCATTAGATCACAATTCTTGTTCAAGTTACCCCAAATTGTTTGCCGAAAGTTTTGAGTTTTTTTTTCCCACCTGGTACCATGTAAGCCCTGGTTCTTTTCCTGAGAGTTTCTGCCATTTAACCTTCTCCAAACCTTCCTCGGCGTGGATTCCAAGCCTTTCACCTTCCATACCGACCTACAGATTTGGAAAATAAGATCAAAATGGCCATGACAATCGAGGTTAAGTAATTAAGATTCACGACAAACCTTGTTTCCCCATTTGTTTTGTTCAGTGAGATCAAGTGGTCCAGAGCTCAAGCCTAAGATAGAAACACTACGTGGACCTGTGTACCTATGCTCCATATAAGATCCACTATCCTGTTTATACAAAACATTTATATATCAAACTTGAATGTTTTTGTTATTGTTAAATCTTTTTTAAGAACATCTATGTTAATTTCTTACTGGAAATCCAGTTAAAACTCCCAGCATGGAGAGGTGGTTCTCTCCCTCTTTTAGAGAAACTGGCTTCTGAAAGACGAAACTCTTCTCTTCATGGCNGATAAGCTCTGGCTTCACATTCGCTTCTTCCTCGAATATAACTAGAAGGTTTTTCTTGGGCTTCAAGAAAGACCTAGGGATGTGATACTCAATTTGGGTAGGCTGTCCTAAAGGCGGTAAAAACGACATCCAATATCGACCAACACCTTCTCCGTTCACCCAAATCAAACCTTTCCCCATTCCATTCATCCTAATTGCTGCTGCGCTTTGGCTCTCTGGCGCATCAAAGTATGTCTGCAATATCTCAAACATTTGTTCATTAGATCACAATTCTTGTTTAAGTTACCCCAAATTGTTTGCCGAAAGTTTTGAGTTTTTTTTTCCCACCTGGTACCATGTAAGCCCTGGTTCTTTTCCTGAGAGTTTCTGCCATTTAACCTTCTCCAAACCTTCCTCGGCGTGGATTCCAAGCCTTTCGCCTTCCATACCGACCTACAGATTTGGAAAATAAGATCAAAATGGCCATGACAATCGAGGTTAAGTAATTAAGATTCACGACAAACCTTGTTTCCCCATTTGTTTTGTTCAGTGAGATCAAGTGGTCCAGAGCTCAAGCCTAAGATAGAAACACTACGTGGACCTGTGTACCTATGCTCCATATAAGATCCACTATCCTGTTTATACAAAACATTTATATATCAAACTTGAATGTTTTTGTTATTGTTAAATCTTTTTTAAGAACATCTATGTTAATTTCTTACTGGAAATCCAGTTAAAACTCCCAGCATGGAGAGGTGGTTCTCTCCCTCTTTTAGAGAAACTGGCTTCTGAAAGACGAAACTCTTCTCTTCATGGCTACCATGTCCGTTTCCTGAACAAGTTCATTACTTAGGTCAGATTTTTTTGTAAATTTTAACCAATCATCAAAATGTTTTAGCCCATCGATGGTTCTCAATCTTACCAAGATATTCTCCATTGAGCCATACATGCAACGCGTGGCCAAGACTAGCGATCCTTAGAGTAGGCTTACCTCCTTTATTCTTAGAGAGATCACTGTCATCTATTTTAAAGCTGCATGGAAAATTAAAAAAAGTGATATTTCCTATATATTTGTGTGATGTGTCCATATGATTTTTTTCTTCTTCTTCCTTTTTCATTTCATAAGAGATAGTCCAGTTATATCCTTACTTACCTTGTGGTGTACCATCCGTAATCAGTCTCGTCTTTGGTCAAGCCGTAGAGCTCAACAGGCACATAAGAGTCACCCTTGATCTTACTTGGCACTGTCTCAGTGAACACTTTGAAATCAAAATTCTTATTCGCTTTTTTTGACTTCATGTAGTTTCTTGCAGTATGATGAGAGACGATCTGAAACAAAATAGCAACCAACATAAAATGAAATTCATGATTCATTTTTTTTATTTTTTCATGGATTTACTACAAGATTTTGAATTTGTCATTACCTCCGCGGTGTTATAAACAACGGTTTTGCAGTCAGGGAGAATACTGATGGAACGAGGAGGAATAACATATTCCTTGCCCTTAAATTTGATATTTTCTGCAGATTCTGTGTTATTGTTAGCCAGAAAAGCCGCACAAACTTTGGTTCCAGGCTGCTCGTAGTATCGAATCTGCAATTACAAAACAATACATAAATATTTTCTAAGAAAGATTCAAAATTTTGGAATCTTCCACTATGTATATAGAAGTCATTGCCTCTGTTTCATTGCTAGGCCTCTCGACTCGAGGCTGTCCCCATAGAAGTGCCTTCTTGCACAAGTTAAGTGCGTTGTGAAGATGCTTAAGATGACCGTACTTAGGCTCTTTTTCCAATCCTAGTATATAACAAGAAAAGGGCAAATGAGAACATATAATTAATCTGTGATTCGATTTTATTTATTCACAACGATCATATGCTATAATTGTTTTTTTTTTTAGTTTTACCGTATTCATCAAGAGGTGCATCATCGTAGTAACGAGTGGTCACATAATGTGCAGAGGTTCTTCCAAAGTTGGTACCTCCAT
>NC_025699.1:24814468-24830493 GCF_000633955.1 Camelina sativa
ACAGATCTTTGTGTTGGGGGATCGCCAAAAACTCGGAACCTACAATCAAGTTACAAGACATTTTATGCTTTTGTTACATGAAGATACTAATTAATTAAGGAGTTCAAGTGAGGAACTCACTGAGTAGTCCAGTTCTCTGTCCATAAAGACGGCTTGTTGTCTTTGTTTGGACCAGGGAATGTATCGCCGCAATGTCGTCCGTTACAAGCATTGATCTGTTAAAAAGATTGAAGTTCTTGATTTAACATTTTGTGATTCATGTTTATATAATCATTAATATAATTGTTAAAAAAGATGACTTACCATAGGATCAGGAGCATCATTTTGCTTACACACAACCCATGGGATCCCCAAATCCATCGAGTGTACCAACTTAGATGCCCACTTAATGTACTTTAATCCATCTTCTTTATATGCTCGTTGAACTGCACTATACTCATTCTCTATCTGAATCCAATTCCCAATTTACAAAATGTTATGATTTATATATCTTACAAAAGTGTTTTGAGGTTTTATTCTTTATGTTTTTTTTTTTGTGGTCAATGTTACCTGTCCTAATATAATGGGACCTCCTTGTGAAGCAAAAAGCTTCTCCTTCTTCATCATGTCAAGTATCACCTTAACATACCTCTCTGTATGTTCCTACAACCAATAGTATTCTCCAATTTCTTTAATTGTTCCATCATCACACAAATATCCACATACACATATCATACATACACATATGTGTAAAGTAATAATATACCTTGAAAGGTTCATTATCGGTACGGAAGAAGATCCCGGGAACTTCTCTCAGCCAGTAAGGAAGTCCTCTGATGATTCATCATAACCATAACCATGAAACATGTCACATATATCAGAGGATTTAAAGTTTGAGAGAATCAAATTATAACATAATTAACAAAGAAACATACCCATGAGTCCATTCAGCTTGAATAAAAGGTCCAAGCCTCAAGGTTACATACATACCGTTCTTCTCAATCAATCTTATGAACTTCACCAAATCGGATCTACCCGAAAAATTGAACTGTGTCCCAAACAACAAACGAAAATTTCCTCAAAACAATGAGATGAATCTTCTCTCTGTTTACTTTTATTTTTTGTTAATATTTTACATTACCTTTCCCTGCTCAGGTTCATGCACGTTCCAAAAAACATATGTCTGAATCGTGTTCAACCCGCCTTGTTTCGCTCTCTTGATGATGTTTGGCCACATCTGAACAAACCCCACATCAGATATTCTCAAAAATCAAGTCAATACTAAAAGATAAAACTACTTTAACTAAGTATTGTATGGATGATATTTACTTCAGGAGTGCTACGAGGGTAATGTATGGAGCCAGAGTAAAGGAGTTCTCTATTTCCATTGATGATCAAAGACGTTCCATCATAAGTTACTTCTTTCTTTTTATCGACCGAAGTCGTCTTCTTCTCTTTCTCTTTCGCTTTGTCACTGCTTGAGAGAGCTACAGAGAAGGAGAGGATAATCACGAGAATGGCTAATAAAAGCCATGAATGATCAGAAGAATGTATTCTCATTTGACTACTTTTCTTTCTGTTTTTTTCTTTTTCTTTTTTCTTTTTCTTTTCTTATAGTTTTTTAAACCCACCCAAAGGGATCTCTTCTTTGTCGGAGGAATTATAAAAATGAGGAGAAGTCAAATAATAGACTCTTAAGAAAAAAGAAAAAGAAATAAGATGAATGTTTGGTAGAGAACATAAGGTTTCAGAGAAATTCACGCATCTTAGTTTGAGATTTCACTTTTTGTTTATTTCCTTATATTCTCCTTTCATTTTGTTTTCGTTGTTTCGTTATATTTCTATTTTTAGGGTTTTTGTTTGAAGAGCCTAATTTGGTGGGCAAACACACAATGTCTTCTCTCAATCAAAGGCTCTCACCACCAACATATATCTTTATTTCAATTTTTTGTTTTTATAAGCAGCACTTTTGGATCTTCATAAATCTAATAAGCTTTGTATAAATGTGGATTCAGTCCATGGGAGATGATCTAACAAAAGGTCCTTCAGATGATCACAGATTTTTTTTTTTCTTTTGAAAAATGTTACTATTCAAACTTTTAAATCTCATAACGGCTACTTGTAAAACCTTAAATCATCTCTAATAGGGATTAACTTCCCCAGATTACTTTTATTTAAAATTAATAAAATAATACAGAAAGAAAGAGAAAGAGAGAGAACATGCTTAAAGTATTTGGGGAAGAATCATTACTCAGCTTACTTTTACACTTGTCTCTTTCTCGTTAGTTAGTTATTAAAATATTAATATTTTTTTTTGAGTAAGACTGAAGAATTTCTCTAGTGTAGATGTTCTTATGTATGCTCCATTACATAAAAATGCATAAATGCTTTGACGGCATGGTTGAAGATTCAAGGCAAAGCAAAAAATATTTGGTAAGTAAAAAATGTGGCTGATTTTTGAAGTAATCAACTAATCACCTTTTCAGGGCAACAATTGAATTTGACAAACTGAATTGTGCATAAAACAGGGGAAACTGCTGATTTCGCCACAAACTTAGTTCTTTTATCATATTTATACACATAACTTTGAGTTGTATTGTAACTATATCAATTTTAGCTAATTTTTTTTTTCTACACGAATAATGAAAGTTAATTTAGTCAAAACCATCAAATCGACAAACAATGTTACTCTTCCGTAATGCATGCTGCGTTTGCATTTTAGGAAGTTGTGGGAGCATAATCCCATACTCGATGATCTTGGTGGTCGAACAAAAATCAGATCTCAAGAAAGAGTTTAACAAAAAAATGTGTATTACGGAGCTTTTGTCTTGAGAAAAAATACCCCTCCTAGGATTATAATGTTATGTATTTATACTAAAAAGTACAATTAATTTAGTAATCAGGCACAATTATTCTTCATAAATGCGTCCGTTTTGATCGTAGCATTTAAGCAGTAACGCTCGAATCTTCAAATTTGATATACAGTAGCTGTATATAATACACTATATAAGTGATACCATGCATCTTCGTTCAGTTCAATTTTTTGTTTATTATCCATCAATCCAATTGTATAGTAATTGTTTTGGTTAAAATTTATAACTTAATCATAGTTAGAGTTATCTATTTTTCTATATAATAATCTAAACTTTTATTTGATACTCCCTCTGTTTCATAATAAGTGTCATTTTAACACTTTACACACAAATTAAGAAAACATATTTAAATATCTCTTATACCCTTAAAATTGATATTGACTCTTGATATTCTTCAATGAATATGAGGTTAAAGTTGGAAATTTATGCTTAATATTACATTGAAAATCTAAAATGACACTTAATTTGAAACAAAAAAGTCAGGCCAAAATAACACTCTTTGTGAAACAGAGGAAGTATTAAATACAGAAAATATAAATATGTAATTATAAACTGAAATTAACCTGAATACTGAAAACAAATGTTCAAATTAAATAGCACTATCTAATGTGATGTTCTCCATCACAAAAATATTTCTACTGAAATCTAATTTTTTTTTTTTTTTTTTTTTTTGACAACAAAGTACAAGATCAACTCAAACGAGCCAATTTATAGGAAAGTCGTTCACATATGTAATTTGATGCGACTCAAGTCTAGTTTGACGCGCTAGCTTGTCAGCACTACCATTCTGTGAACGGGGAATAAAGACTACAGAGAATGATAAGAATTCTTCCTTATCATCTTCGATCACGTCCAAGTATGTCTTGAAGGCAGGCCACTCGGGAGGCGAAAACACCATCTTTACCAAATCAGATCAGTCTGTAAGAAAAACAACATTCTCATTACCTGCACCAATCATATACCGGATTGCCCAAATAAAAGCTTCCACTTCGGCATGAAGGGGCGATAAGCTATGACGAGAATTGGATGCACCCATAGTTGGGAATTCTCCATCAGAAGAAATGCAATGCCATCCTCTACTGATAAACTGATCTGATCCCTTCCAAGATCCATCCACAAAGCAACGGTATTTGCCTCTAAACCTATCAGTCACAGCCAAGGTTAAACCTATCAGTCACAGCCAAGGTATTAACCATAGGCTCAACCCCTGGTCTAGAGCCGCCCAGAGTCGATGATCCCAAGGCATCCTCCTGTGCCAAAAACCACAACTTTGACTGAAATCTAATTCTTTACCACGAATATAATTATATTGAAGATTTTTCTAATCTACACATTTAATATCTTGTGAACCATAATTTATCATTTGAAATACCCCACTAAGTCACTAACCATGTATCTAACATTGATAAATTAACAGAAAATTATTTATAAATTTTAAATTTTTACATTAAGAAAATAATGAAATTTAATTGATCATAAAGGTTAGCACAATATTGTTTCCGCCACTCTACTTTTGAAATATACACATTAATTAGTGTTTGACATAATAACGTGATATATACTATATACAAATGATATCCTCCATCATTCACACTATTACAATAGATATGCATTATAATGTTTAACTAGGTGATACCCGTACTAGATTATATATTTTGTTAGTTATTTTTTTTTGTAATTTGTATTTTTGTAATATAGTTTTTTATTTTGATTTATTTTCTTTGTTTATATAGTGTTTATTTGTATATTTGGGGTTATACAGAAAATTGGAAATCCTAATAGAGTAAGTAGTTTGTAAAATGTAGTTTTTCATGGAAACAGACACACCACAATAGTAGATAGTAGTTTTGTAAGAGGATAGACGGGAAAAGAGCCATTTCATACCCGTACACAATCCGAAAGTGCGAATTGCTACCTGTACAAATAAGGAGTGCCAATTTATACGTTTACCCTAAGACATTTCAAATTTCATACCTATACTCACAAAATTGAGCCAATTTCACAGTCCACGTTAACGGAATTAAGTCAACCGTTAGAGATGCTGACTCAGAGTCCACGTAAAATGCAAAAACGACGTCGTTTTGTTTTCTTCGAAAAAAAATTGTGGAAAAACCACACACTAGAGGTTCGAACCCATGACCTCTTCCGTATTTAGCATATGACTTAACCAATTTATCCCACAACAATTTTCGAAAGAATAATACAAACTTATTAATATAAACCTAAGGTAGCATCCATCGAAATCGAAAAAAATTGTGGAAATCCCCATTGCCGCAGGTCGAACTCAGGTACTCAAATACAGACAGCATAGCACTAACCAACTGATCCCACAACAATCCTTGGTACTAACACACAACTTTATCTTTATAAACCTATAAGGTATCTAAGTCCCAATTAAATGAATTTGAATTGGGGAAAAAATAAAAATCCTAGGGTTCTTCTTCTATCAAATATAACTGATAAATTTATAAATTTATATTTAAATTATAAATTTATAATTTATAACTGAGAATTAAATAGAAATTTATAAATTAAGTATAACTGAGAATATATTTATAAATTTATAAATTATCAGTTAAATGAAATGTTTAAAGTTTAAGGTTTAAGGTTTAAGGTTTATAAATATTTCATTTAATTTTTAAATATAAATTAATTTAATTTAAATATAAATATATTCTCAGTTATATTTAATTTATAAATTTATATTTAATTCTCAGTTATAAATTATAAATTTATAAATTTAACAGTTATACAAATTTATCTTTATATTCTCAGTTATATTTAATTTATATTAAATTTATAATTTATAACTGAGAATTAAATATAAATTTATAATTTATAATTTCATTTAATCTAATTTATAAATTTAATTTATAAATTTAAATTTATAAATATATTCTCAGTTATATTTAATTTATAAATTAATATTTAATTCTCATTTATAAATTATAAATTTATAATTTAAATATAAATTTATAAATTTATCAGTTATATTTGAGAGAAGAAGAAGAATCCTAGAATTTTTATTTTTCCCCTAATTCAAATTCATTTAATTGGGACTTAGATACCTTATAGGTTTATAAAGATAAAGTTGTGTGTTATTACTGAGGATTGTTGTGGGATCAGTTTGTTAAGTCCAAAGCTGTCTAAGATTGAGTACCTGGGTTCGACCCGTGGCAGTGGGGATTTCCATAATTTTTTTCGATTTCGATGGATGCTACCTTAGGTTTATATTAATAAGTTTGTATGATTCTTTCGAGAATTGTTGTGGGATAAACTGGTTAAGTCATATGCTAAATACGGAAGAGGTCGTGGGTTCGAACCTCTAGTTTTTGGTTTTTCCACAATTTTTTTTCGAAGAAAACAAAACGATGTCGTTTTTGCATTTTACGTGGACTCTGAGTCAGCATCTCTAACGGTTGACTTAATTCCGTTAACGTGGACTGTGAAATTGGCTCAATTTTGTGAGTATAGGTATGAAATTTGAAATGTCTTAGGGTACATGTATAAATTAGCACTCCTTATTTGTACAGGTAGCAATTCGCACTTTCGGAATGTGTACGGGTATGAAATGGCCCTTTTCCCGAGGATAGACACACCCTGCTTCCATGGCTTAATTTATAGTTTGATAAAAATACATGTTTTAACGGATTTAACTCAAAAAAATTTTATATTTTAAATTTTTAAGAATTAAAATATTAATATTACTTAAATATTTTATAGACTTTAAATATATTATAATATTTTAAACTTTCGACGGAGTTCAAATATTTATAATAATTTAATCATTCTATAAAAATTTAAATATTTATAATATCTTAAACATTTTTTAAAAACGTAAATATATTATAATATATTATAATATGTTTACTTTTTAAAAGTTTAAATATTTTCAAATATAGAACCAAATTAAACTGTTAAATTTGGATACCTGATAAATCAAGCTTCCTGCTCATTTGTACTCAAAACATTTTAGTCACATATTTATAGTGATTATGAACCATATTCCATAATATTTAGTCGATGTGGGATATACACCTTTTCTGTAAATTAGTTTACAACTTTACATATATATAATTTCTGCGTTTTTAATTCTTTCTATCTATACTACTCACAATTAATTACTAAAATTTTGTTAAGGAAATATTATAATATCGGAAATCAAGCAATTTAGTCAGATTTGGTAACTTGAATATTCGTTTTTAAAGATTTTAACTGAATCACTAAATATTCCTTTTAAAAGATTATCTGTTAAGATCAATCTCGGTAATTAAGGAAATATCCGAATTTTTGGTAATTAAAATTTATGGTTTTCATTTAAATACCTTAAAGGAAAATGAAATCAGAGTGTTTGCCTATAACGAATAACTCTGTTTGGGATCTTAAATAACTAATCTTGAATGAAATAATATACTGGATCCGAAAAATATTATTCTGGAATACAAACAGATCCGCGGGTTTTTTTCCTTCTGTAGTCGGATATTTTAGGATCCGCGTCCCGACCCGGCAATTTTTTAAGTGATCAACCAAGGGTATTTTCGTTATTTAAAGAAATCGAAACTATAGGTTAATTAGATTAAATTTTGTGATTCTCTAATCATTTTTAATGAAAAACCTACCAAAACCAAGTCATGATCCATTTTTACTCTAGAGAGTACTTCTGCTTTAATAGTATAGATTATAATATTCTAACATTAACAAATAATTAAACAGAAAATTATTTATGAATATTGAAATTGTGATCATTAATTTTGACATATATATATATATATATATCTTCTTATATAAAGTTTTGGTTTCAAAGTTAGCCATTAACATGATCACAAAGTTATTTTTAGTTTTTTTAAACTTTTATTTTTCTTAAGAAAAAAAAATTACCAAGAAACAGAACTAAGTTTGAGAAATATTTTTATTTTTATTCATTTATTTATTTATTTATTTTTGTGCACCCAAAAAGAGAATTTTTTTTTTTAAATTAGTATATGTAATACTAAATAAGACATATATATATATATATTTCATATGATTACATTTTAGCATATTTGATATGATTTACATGTTACGTTTTGGATATAAAAAAATTATCCATTACTGATTTATTGAAACCTTAGTCTCCTAATATTGTGTCTCATTTTATTTGCATAATCAAAGAAAGCAACCACTTCCGCATGACTTTGTGAGATGCTTCTACGACGAAGAGCTCTCACGTAAGATGAAGATAAGAGCTCTTCCGCTTTGGGGAAGCTCTTCAGAAGTAGGAATCTCTAAAAACCAGAGATTTCATGGACAATGCTTAAAAAAACAGTGAGTTTATTGCCTTCTCTCACAAAAGGAAAAATGCACTTTACTGTGAACATCTTTAAGCAAGATGGGAAGGAGATGATGTAACCTGCACCATCCAGATCCTTCTTCAAGTACGATTTTCTTTTCTTTACTTTTGATGATGAAACATGTCGTATAAAAATATAGAACAAGAGGACGATGACAAGAAGAAAGAGGTGGTGGTGGTGTCTTCCGAAATATTAGTCCCAAACAAGTAAAACGACGAGACGAACTAGGACGTTACATACATTAGTCCTTTTTGGTTTTGAGAAATATCCTAAAATAGCACACATCTAAGTTTTTCTTCCAAACTTAGCACACATACCAGATTATTCCAAAAATAGTATTATATTATATATTTATAATCTTTTACCATTTAAAATTAATTGAAAAAACAAGATCGAGGAGAATCTAAAATAACAATAATCTCTCGCCGTCTTCGTGTTCTAATCGCCGAAGACCACTTCCTCTGTCGTTCGTTGTTGCCGGAACCCAGTTCTACCATCTCTGCTCCATAATCGATTCACCAATTCTACACATCTAGGTGAGCCACAGTTCAATGTTCATCTTTATTTCCTAAATCTTTGATTTTCCTGAACTTGGATTGATTAGTTTGTGAATCATATTAAGGATCTGCAACTCTAGCTTAATTTGCTAAACAAGGAAGAAATCAGAACAAAACCTAGTTTAGAAATGTTTCTTAGCTTGGAATTAGACTGAACGTAGACTCTCAATTGTGTTGTATATGGGTCTGATTGCAATGCTAGGCATTCTGCTTTAGAAGATGTGGTTCATGATTTGGAAGAGAGTGTTGCTAAGGGGCTTGATGGTGAGAGATTTAGATGGTTTGTTGGTTGAATATGACTTCAAAATAAAGAATTCTTTCTAGGCTATAGACAATCATCTACACATCTCTTGAGCATCATGGAGTTAAGATGGTCTTGCTTTTTTGGTGTTGCCTCTCTATTTATCCTTTAGCTCACCAGTGAATGTGTATGATTTTGATTTTTCATGTAGGTTTTGTCTCACTCATCGTTGGTTAGTAACTTTATTTTCTGAAATTCACTTCAGATTTCTTGAAAAAGATAAAGACAAAATTATGAGTGGAGCTGTTTTGTTGTTGTTGCTGCTGCTGTTGGAAACTTGTTACAACGGTTGGAATACACCACAATTTCATGTGATTAATTTTGGTTGTTTATGTTCCAAATACTTAATTATGTTTATAAATATTTACAACCGAGATAGAAATGATTTTGATGGGTATTTGATAAGATTCAGATATTATGTTTCATCCTTATAGCTTATCTTTTTTAGTTGTGTATTGTGGATTTTTAAAGTTTTCTTTGGAACTTTGCAGGGGATGTGTTGTACATAAAAAAGAGTTTCATTTAGAGAGTAACCCATCAGTAAAAGGTCTAATTGTGGTGATGTCACTTGTTTTGCGAATAACATATAGTGAAATAGATGGAATTGGAGTAACAGATGTGTGAGAAACTCCATTGCTGTGTGAAAGACAGAGAAATGTGAGTGATGGAGGAAAGGCAGATAGGTTCTTCAAACTGCAGAAGATGAAAGTGCCAGTCACTTCAGAACAATTTTGTTTGCATCCAGCCTTGTTTTACCTATATTAATGTTTATTGTTAACCAGTTTGACTTATTTGTTACACTTTCTTAGTGCCAAACAACTCATTTTCTTTTAATGAAAACCATCTTGAATTTTAAAGAATCCTTCCTAAACATCATTTAATTTATTTTTATGAAAGCTACCTGAAATTTCAAGGTGTCATTCCTAAATATTATTGAATTCTTTCTAAATTTATAATAAATGTGTTTCTAATTCTCTTTTTTTTTGGAGTTTGCCTTAATATGTCAAAAATTACTCCATTAGTAAAGATATTTATGCATATCCAAGTGTTTACCAATATCCAGAATTTTTATGAAAGTCATCCTGAAATCCAAACAGTTTATGAAGGTTATCCTGAAGTTCAAGAAATCTTTCCTGATTTTTTGTTTAATATTTCCTGAATTAAATTATTCTCAATTTGATCGACGCATAGGGACGATTGTTTGATCATCTATAGACCGAGGCAAATCATCAAGAAAGACTAAAATCAGAGGACATTTCCAGTTAACAGTTTTAACAGCTCGTTTTTTACGTTTTCTATCATTTTAAACCTTTTCATGAAGGCTCTCCTGAATTTCTTTTTAAGTATTTCATGAAGACCATCATGAATTACCAATAGTCCTTCCTGAATATTTTATTTTAAAAGTCATGAATCCATGTGTTAAAACAGAAACATGTGCAGATCAAAAGTACACCATATAGAGATTGGGAGTTGCGAAGCTTTGGCTAGCTCGTCTTTTTGAACCAGAGCTCGTAAGTCTCTCCGGTCCCTTTCTTTCCATACCTTGTCCAAGCTCTTGTGCTAAAGCCTGTAATTTCCACAGAGAGAATAATGGATATTTGACACTAACATGCTTTGTAGTAAACACAAAAGACACGTACAAAAACAAGATGGTTGAAACATTTCAATGTTAATGAAGTTAAAGTAGCAGCAAAGTCTACAAGCTGTCACGTTCATTGATGCTTTAATCATGTAAAACATGAGGACAGATCATTGAGAAGGCAGCTAAAGATATAAACCCACTACGGTCCTTATTAGTCTTGTGATCCTTTTTGGATACAACAAAGAGAAAACAATAGTGTTTGCACTTAGAATGACATGTGTTGTTAACTTACAAAATCATTCATGTCCTTGTCACATCTGATGAGGGTTCATTGACAGAAGACAAGAACCTAGCTCTCGTAAATGTTTAGACAATTATGCATCACCATTCTCTCATGGCTTGCTCGTCATGCAAATATCAAAGACAAGTTTATCCCCATTTCAATAGCAGTTTCATCAACATGTCAATAACCTCATTGCTAAAAACAGAGAGCACCATATTGAAAATCTAAGCTTCCTCCACAAATGTAACAAGTTATTCTATTGATCAACTGCATGATATGATCTTATATAACAAATTAGATAACGAAAAGCTACAGAGCAGCTCGATCAACCACAAAATAAACAGAAAAAATCATTTCATGAATCAAAATCATCACTACCGTTTTCTAAAATTGTTGCGACTAAGCTTAAATTGTAAAATAATTCTCCTACAGCAATGAATGAAAATCTAAATACCATCATCAACAATAGGTAACAACAAGAGATGAAGACAGTCCAAATTCAAATTGGAGATAGAGAGTAGGTGTTGCGAAGCTTTGGCTAGCTTGTTTTTCTGAACTAGAGCTCGAAGATCTCTCTGGTCCTTGAACCAGAGCTCGAAGATCTTCGACGAGATCTGAACCATAGCTCTTCATTCGCCTATGATGTCACCTCTGGTTCCTTCATTTCAGGTTAAGATTTACCTCCACTTCAAATTCAATTTTGTTTGCCGGATATTTCTCCGATTCTCTTTCGCCGGATTCACATTCCCCCGATTCTTTCTCGCCGGAGGAAGATAGAGTCTTCGGTTCTCCCAATTTCTTTTCTAATTCCTATTATTATTAAATATTACAGAGTAAATAAGTTGTTGTGCTAATTTTGTCATTTTTAAGAGTCAGTGCTAACTTTGGAACAAAAACCTAAATATGTACCATTTTTGTCAATTGCCCTTTTGTTTTTCTTAACCAACTAAAATCGGCCCGCTAGGTCTCTTGCTACTGCTAGGTTTCTCTACATCGCCTTAATATATATATCGTGCTAGGTTTCCCCTATATCTAAGTTTTTAGCATATCTCTTTCTTTGGTTGATCGGTAATCATGAATTCAAAAAAAAGAAAAATGAATTCATTATCTCCCATAACGATTAATGATCTCATCCTGGAGATATTGTCGAGATTACCGTCAAAGTCAGTCGCCAGGTTTGGTTGTGTGTCGAAGCAATGGGCATCAATGTTTGGTAGTCCATATTTCAAAGAGTTGTTCCGGACCAGGTCCTCTGCTAAGCCGCGCCTCTTATTCGCCGTCGTAGAAAATGGCGACGAAAACGCACAACCCAAAGGCTGTGGTGTGTGGAGCTTCTTCTCGTTACCTCAGCTTGAGCATCCATATGAAAAATCGTCGTCTATTAAAACCAAAAAAAGAAAAACCAAAAAAAGAAAAACCAAAAAAAGAAAAAAATCGTCGTCTACGACTCTTAAAGCAGCGGCTGAATTTCATGTGAAGTTCTCTCCAAAAGGTCTATGGATCAATCATTCTTATGACCTAAGATATTGTTCATGTGGCTACGCCTCAGGCTTGTTTTATATCCATGGTAGTCGATATCAGGCTAGACCTCTAGTATGTAACCCCGTCACAGGACGATATGCCATCACACCTGATCGGTATACTTACAGAAAGGCGTATAGCTTTTTCGGGTTTGACCCAATTGACAAGCAATACAAGGCATTGTCCATGGCTTATCCATCTGGTCCTGGTCATCATAAAATTCTTACATTTGAAGAAGATGGAGATTTGAGGTGGAGAAAGATCAAATGTCCTTTAAGATATGAATTCAAGAGTGATGGGGTATGCATCAATGGAGTTTTGTATTACTTAGCTGACACGTCGGATTGGGAAGAGATGAATGAATATGAGCATATGTATATAATAGTTTGCTTTGATGTTAGGTCTGAAAATTCTCCTTTATCGACGTAGAAAGGTTTTGTCGATTGATAAACTACAAGAGCAAATTAGCTGTGGTTTTTTGGGAGGATGATGAAGACATTTATGAAATTTGTTTTTATGGGAAGAATCTCGACAAGTATTTGGAGGATAATCTCGATGTTGATGCCACTAATGAGTTGCATGTGTGGGTTCTAGAGGATTTTGAGAAAGAGGAATGGTCGGAATATGCCTACACTTGGACCGATGATAAATTCTTCCGTCGTCACCTTTCCATCGCTGGAGTAACTGCTTCAGGTGAAATAGTGTTTTCGATGCGCAAGTATATATCTAATCAACCTTTCTATGTTTTCTACTTCAATCCCGAAAGGAACACTCTCCAACGTGTTGAAATCCAAGGTTTTGGTAAAGCGTTTAAGCAACCTTGTAGCGTTCGCACCTTTGTAAACCACGTAGAGGATCTTGATGTTAACAATTTAGAACTACTCAAATCATTCCATCCTCCATTCGAAGAGACAGGGTATGTAGAGCCATCAGATTCTGAATGAGACTGAGAAGGAGGAGAAGAAGACAGGGAAGATCATTGGAGTTAGGTGAAAGCATCGGGCATGTCATTTTGTGCTCTTATGCACTCTGTTTTTTTTTTCAACCTTATCTATTTTACTGTTTTTTTCTCTCTCTTTTTTATGAGCTTTATACATCTATCCATCATTTTGTTTGGTCTTAAGAACATGGTTTTGTTGTTTCTCTTAGGTCTGTCTTAATATATAAGCTGAGTATTTTTGCTCTAATTTTCAATATTTTTTCTTCTGGATGAGAATTGTTCTCTGTTATTTTTCAACATCTTTAATTTTTGTGTTTGTTATTTGTGTGTGATGGGATCGATTTTCAAATACTTAAAGGCACTTGTAATAATGTTCACTGATTTTTAACTGTAACTGAAGAAAACATTCCGTAAGTTCTACCGTTCCTGGTTTATATAGTCTTAGTCTTCATGTTCTCAATGCTTTGAAAGGTTGGATTGTTAAGTCTTTGTTATCTTTCGGTTTCTTGGGCTCTGAAACATATTTTGATTTCCAAATAGGAGTTAGGTGAATGCATCGAGCATGTCATTTTGTGTTCTTATCTGTGCGCTTTATTTTTCTTCAACCTTATCTATTCTACTGTTGTTTCTCTCTTTAAAGAGCCTTATACATCTATCCATCATTTTGTTTGGTCTCAAGAACATGGTTTTGCTCTAATTTTGTTTCTTCTGGATGAGAATTGTTCTTGTTGTGTTTGTTATTTTTGTGTGACGGGAACAGTTTCATGATGACACCATGACTCAAATACTTAATGGCATTTGTGAAAATGTTCACTGATTTTTTTTCACTGTAATTGAAGAAAACATTCTTTCAATTCTGCCGTTCATGGTCGTCTATATTGTCTCAGTCTTCATGTTCTTAATCTTTGCAATTTCTTGTTAGCTTAGTGTTAAAAGGATGAAACTTTTGGTTCCCTGTAACAATGGTTTTTGCCTTTGATGTTGAATCTTGTAAGATGGAACATTTTCGTTTTCTGTTTTTGGGGTCGTTTAAAGAACATTGCTTTGTTTCTTCTCTAAGTTTCCTGTCTGAATGTGAGAATATATGCTTTTTGATGTCCTCTCTTCTTGGTCAACATCTTATTGATTTTTTCATTTGTATGTGATATCAATATTCAAGTTATATATATATATATATATATATATATATATATATTTTGGTTAGAACTCAATATTCAAGATATGATAGCAACAAAATAATTATTTATCAGATTCTTTGCCTGATGATAACCCCCAAAATACGAACAAGTTCCGACCGTAAAGCTTTCTTTAAAAAAAACCTTTTAAGAAAAGATTGGTGATATAATATCAGACATGTCAATCAAAGGTGAGCGTTCTTGAGTTTCAGCACAAGATGTTAAGGACGCCTTCAAGGATAATGAGTTTGGAAAAGAGGGGGCGATCAATTTCAGCATATTTGATTCGGATAAAGGCGGGAAAATCTCTCAGACTGAGTACAAGGTGTTCAGGTGTTGATGAGAGCTCTAGGACAGGAGGGGGTTTGCAGATGTGTCTAAGATGGTGATGAGTTTATTGATGCACACAAGAGAATTGGAGGGGTTAAATCTTCGGATATACAAAACGCTTTCCAAACTTTCGGTTTGAATAGTGATAGGAAGACACTACAAGAAAACAAGCAGTTTGTGACCCCCAAAAGAGTCTTAAAATGGTCGCAAAACAGCCATTTGCAACTATTACGAGACTATCTAAGTTGGTCGCTAAAAAACGGTCGCAAAATATAACAGTGACAATATAGTGGCATATTTGCGACTCTTTTAAGACTAATAAATATGGTCGTATAAAAGCAACGGTTTAGAGACACAAAGTAATAGTCGTATATTTTGAAACACCTGTCGCAATACTGTCACATATGTGCGACTCTTTTAAGACTAATATATATAGTCGTAAACTTTTTATCTCAACTTATAGTGATCTCAAAACAGTTGCTAATTTGCGATGAAAAAGTGACTTGTAAAACCGTCGTATATAAGCGACTACATCGTGGAGTCGTATATTAACGATGTTTTAACGATAAACTACAAAAAAAAAAATTTAATTTTACTAAATCAATTAAAAATAATTAAATTAAAAGTATTATTTATTTCTTAAATTCATTATAAACAGTAAATACAATATCAACATTTTATTTTTATATTTGAAGATTATAAATTACAAAATAATTATTTAGAAAAAAATTACAATATCTATTTTATTAAATCAACTAATTAAATAAAATAAAATAAATATGATGTTGTGGTTGGCCGGTGAAAAGCGTAGGTCCAGCGAGTTTGTGGAGGAAGGAGACGGTGGAGGAAAAAGCGAGTGAGAAGAGGATTGTGGCGGCAGAGAAGAGATGCAGTGGTTGAAGATCTAGATGAATGGTGGAAGCTTCGAGTTGTGTTGGTGGTAACCGACGGCGGAAGCTTCAAGACACGGTGGTGGTGAACAGCGTAAGCTTCGAGATCTGTTGGTGATGAATGACGACGAAAGCTTTCAGATCTGGTAGACTGAAGCTTCAAGATGTAGTGGTGGTGAACGGTCAAAGGTGTGGCCGAAGGTGCAGATCTGGTAGACTGAAGCTTCAAGATGCAGATGTTGTTAATGGAAGTTTCAAAATTTG
>NC_025699.1:24831224-24855325 GCF_000633955.1 Camelina sativa
ATCAAAGTAAAAATGTATAAAGTTAACAATTCTCTAATGTAAAATTTCGAATTAAAAAAAATCGAGAGTTGGTAAGTAGTCGCAAGTTAGTATCTAAATCATGTGTTAATCGCTAAAGCGTGGGTATTTATGGCGATATTATGACCTAAATGCGACTATATTTTCTAAAGTGTTAGATTGCTAATTTAGTTGCAAAGTCGTGGCAAATATGCGACTGTTTTGTGACTATATGTAAAAAATGTTGAAAAAGTCAATATGCTTGAGTGAAACAAAACCTATATATAATATTACAATCACTCAAGTGACTATATTAAACATAATCAATTAGTTTAATGAGGCACAACATCTAAATGAGAAGGAAATTAAGATATTTCAAAACCATTAGTTAATATTACATATAACACTTGTGTAATGTTTTGAAAACTTGTGTAAACCATAGAAAATTTAAAGTTTTAGTTGTATAATAATGATTCACTATCTATAGTAGTTCAAATTACCCTAGAAACCTTACAACTTAACATATTGCAAATCTCTATTGATAAAATAGCTAAATGAAACCTCGAGGGTCACTAAATGGAAGCAAAATCGTCACAACCTCAAGTTTTAGTCGCTAATAAGTAGCATGTATGTAGGTAATTTGTAACATTCTGTATATTTAGTTGCAAAGTGTAACTCTTTTGTAACGCTCTATTCTTAATCAGTCACATTTTGTGACGTTTTTGAGACTACCTAATATACATCACAATGTGTATATTACTTAGTTTTGATTTTTCTTTATTGGAACACATTCTTATAAATGAACATGTAACACTTAGGATAAATTTTGAACTTATGGATGTTTAGTTTATAGACATTGAAATTTAATACTTTGAGAAAGTTATTATTGACAAATTGAGCAAAACAAAGTATAAACTTCAACCTAAACATGTAGATGAATCTCAAATGTGAAATTTCAAAATAAAAAATATAGAGAGTGGCTAAACAGTCTTAAAAGAGTAGCTAAATCAGGTGTTAGTCGTAATATTGTGGCAAAAGGGTCGCAATGTGTGACTATTTTAACACTACCTTATTAAAGTCACAAAATAAAAATCTTGAATTCTACACATTATGAACAATATAAATCACTAAGGAGACTCATAGTAGATACAATAAAGTACTTATAATAGTAAGATTTAGTTAAACAATGTTTATATTACTTAGTTTTGATTTTTCTTCATTGGAACACATTCTTATAAATGAACATGTAACACTTAGGATAAATTTTGAAGTTATGGATGTTTAGTTTATAGACATTGAAATTTAATACTTTGAGAAAGTTATTATTGACAAATTGAGCAAAATAAAGTATAAACTTCAACCTAAACATGTAGATGAATCTCAAATGTGAAATTTCAAAATAAAAAATATATAGAGTGGCTAAACAGTCTTAAAAGAGTAGCTAAATCAGGTGTTAGTCGTAATATTGTGGCAAAAGGGTCGCAATGTGTGACTATTTTAACACTACCTTATTAAAGTCACAAAATAAATATCTTGAATTCTTATAAATCACTAAGGAGACTCATAGTAGATACAATAAAGTACTTATAATAGTAAGATTTAGTTAAACAATGTTTATATTACTTAGTTTTGATTTTTCTTCATTGGAACACATTCTTATAAATGAACATGTAACACTTAGGATAAATTTTGAACTTATGGATGTTTAGTTTATAGACATTGAAATTTAATACTTTGAGAAAGTTATTATTGACAAATTGAGCAAAACAAAGTATAAACTTCAACCTAAACATGTAGATGAATCTCAAATGTGAAATTTCAAAATAAAAAAATATAGAGAATGGCTAAACAGTCTTAAAAGAGTAGCTAAGTCAGGTGTTAGTCGTAATATTAAGGCAAAAGGGTCGCAATGTGTGACTATTTTAACACTACCTTATTAAAGTCACAAAATAAAAATCTTGAATTCTACACATTATGAACAATATAAATCACTAAAGAGACTCATAGTAGATACAATAAAGTACTTATAATAGTACAATTTAGTTAAACAATGTTTATATTACTTAGTTTTGATTTTTCTTCATTGGAACACATTCTTATAAATGAACATGTAACACTTAGGATAAATTTTGAAATTATGGATGTTTAGTTTATAGACATTGAAATTTAATACTTTGAGAAAGTTATTATTGACAAATTGAGTAAAACAAAGTATAAACTTCAACCTAAACATGTAGATGAATCTCAAATGTGAAATTTCAAAATAAAAAATATAGAGAGTGGCTAAACAGTCTTAAAAGAGTAGCTAAGTCAGATGTTAGTCGCAAAGTCTTCAGATACATGTCACAATATAGTCGCAATTTGTGACTACTTTGCTACGTGGTAGGAGTAAAAAATGTGGATGCAAATAAGTCCTCAATATGCGATTTTTTGCGACTATTCTTACCGACTATAGAACTGGTCACAGAATAGTCGCAAAATTGTGACCATTATAAGACGAATTTGTTTTCGACGCAAAATAGTCCTAATGTAGTCGCTTATTTGAGACCCTTTTATGACATTTATGTTTCGTCGTTAATAAGCGACGTTTTTCTCTCCAATTTTTTTGTAGTCGCTTAATCGTCGTAAATTAGTCGCAAAAACGTCGCTATATTTTGCGACTGAATAAGTAGTCAAAAACTATAGTCCCAAAATGCATGTTTTCTTGTAGTGAGAAAAGCGCATAGGAAGAGTGATGTCGGTTTTGAGGAAGCTTTGGGGAGGGGTGTTGCTTAGAGGACTGCAAAAGGATAGTAAGAGCTATTATTGCAGATGGTAATGGATTGGTTAAAATGAAAGAGTTCATTAGGATGATATTTTCCAACAATGTGTATATAGAGTACAGTTTTACGAGATTCAGTCTTCATTGATTTGAAATTTTTGCTTATCCTCCATTCTATAATTGTATACTAATTTTATATAACTATAATTATTAGAATTATTTAGTCTTCCATATAATAACATTTTACTTCGTAGTAAACATAAAAAAGTAATAAGAATTTTTTTTGTTGTAAACTGAAAAATAACCAAAACACTCAAATAAATTTACAAATAGCACTATATATATTGTGATATTCTCAACTACAAAAATAATTATATTACAATTTTAATACTCTACCACAAAACTAATGTTACTCAAATAAATTTTCAAATAGCACTATATATATAACTAGATTATGATCCACGGTATACCGCGAGACAAATTTTTTAAAAATTTTACTGTTAATGTACTATTTTAATACTAATTTTGCTAATGTACTCTTGTGTTAATTTTAGTGATTTAATCTATACTCCGTGGTATACCGCACAACAATTTGTGTTTAATAAAATCTTAATTAAATCAATTTGATTATATATATTTTATATTGGTGCTGTTAAAATAGTAAATTGAGGATTTAATCCGTATTGAAGTATCATATTAATGATATTTTATTTTTTAGTATTATCAATTCAAACATGTCATGTCATAACCCGTCATGTAATATAACTCGTTTGTGTTATTTTGAAAATTTAATATGTTTAAATGTTCATAATTTTAAACTTTTTGTTAAGTTTAGATATATAGTTATAAATTATAAACTTCTTATAATTTTATAATTTATTATATATGGTAAAATTACTATATATGTATGTTGGACACACATTTTATATGAATTGAGTAATATATGCTCGTTTTAAAAAATTCAAAACACAATATATGCAGAAAAGTATACATTTTTATTAACGTAATGTGTTATATGATGATTCACTATATTTAAAATTTAAAATAAAAAGAGATGATAGGAAAAAAAAATTTGGAATAAATCTTCTAAATATCTATATTAATTATAGAACATTATATATAAGATATTTAAAATATAATTTAATTGCGTTTAGTTATAAGGATAGTAGAGAGAGTTAACTAAAATTATTTGGATATGCATATAAACATTAAACGGTATTCAATGGTAAATATTTCCAAAAATATATTTTTGAGCAAAAAAGGATGCAAAAATACTAGTATAGATGGGTTATTCTCCAGTACGAACAAAATTATATTAAAATTTTAATACTCTACCACAAAAATAATGATATAGAATGTAACGCTCATGTCCTAGAAAATATGAAATATTGAATTTTATATCAGAGAAATAGAGTGGAATTGGTTTAATTTTCGGTTGGTTTGCTAAGCTGGTCGATTTATTAACTAAATCAAAGGATGGGTTAATTAATTATGGTTTAGGTAAATTTTGGTTTAATTAAATTAAACTAGAAATCCTATTATTTATCAAATGACGCCTCTTTCTCTTTTGTGATTGTCGTTGTTGGTCCGTGAGAAAGAGAGACCTCTTGGCCGATTTGGTGTGAAGAAGAAGAAAGAGATCAATAAAGCTTTGTTTTTGAGAGAAGAAAAAGAAACAGAACTGTTAGGGTTTGGGAGAAAGAGGGTTCGACTGCTGAAATCGATTCCTAAGGTAATGATTTTTGGTACAGTTGTATCTAAGACTTTTTTTTGTAGATTCTCCTTTTTACAGAAGTAAATTTGGGTTTAAACTCCGTGAGTTATTGGCAGTTTCGTGGGACATGGTTTCTCAGACGCGAGTTGGGACCATCGAGGATTGTAACTGAGATTATGGTCTCGTCTGAATTCTGATCGGCAAGAGATTTTGTGAGAAGCTTTGTGACATCTAAGGCTAGGTTTTCATCGGAGGGATTTGATAGTTAACTGTTGTTTTTTATTTTAGGGTTTCGTCTTTTAGACTGTTCTTTTATGATGTTTCTGTCCATGTTGTTTCAAGGTTGCTTTTGGTTGTGTGACTTATTGTAGGCGGTTCTGGATTGTTTCAGGCGCAAGGAGAGTCTCTCCTGTTTTTATTTTTTGGTAGAATCAGCTTGTTAAAGTGAGTGCGTGACCATAACCTTATCTGAACGATTGGGTTGTATAACTTGTTTTGTGTGATGATGTGTAGGTGTGGTGAATGTGTTATTGGGTGTTCTATTATAATGATTGGTTTGTTATGTTTTATTTGTGGTTGTACTATTGATTTGCTTGTGTGTATAGCTGTAAATGGGGATCGCCTCAGTGAGTATTTCTGTTAATACTCACGCATCTCATTGTGTTTGTGGTGCAGGTAGTGCATATGTTGCGTGGAATCATGACGATGAGGAGGAAGATGATCTAGGGTCTCGATTGTGTATTGATGGTTATGTTATTAATGTTGCAACCTTATATAGAAGCATGTTAGGTTGTTGGATAGAATGGTTAGGAATGTTATTGTATTTGTGTTACATATTTGAGTTGATTATTGTTATATGTATTCCATTGTGCATGTTATATGTATTATGGCTGGTTAGTGAGTTTATTTGTAGATTTAATTAAGTATTATAGGATGTTTGGTTAATTATATTATTATTATAAAAAACGGTTCAGATTGTTTCATCAAAAATCGTACTAACCTACATGATTAATATCATTAAGCCATAATTGATTAATATCTTTATTTCTTGGCCTCTAAGGAGCTGCAAGACCCAACAAAAATAGGAAATTGGAAAATAATTTTGGGGATTCTGAACTATCAGTTCAGTACATGTCTGATTGCAATAGAGAGTAATGTACATTCATTTTGCAAACTAACTAACCTAGAAAAAGTTGAATATCTACACATGTTAACTTGTTAAACATCTCCATCTGTTAGAATCATTAGACCATGTGCATTGGTAGATTCTAAGAGAGTTTCTCACAATAAAAAATAAATGAAAAAGAAAAAAATAATTGTATTCTAATATAAAAAAAGTGAGAATACATTCTCAAGATTCTCATATGAGAAATCTTAAGGAGAGGTATTGAACTTGGTATTTTAAAAGATTTTAGAGTATTCTTCAAATCTTTTGTTATTCAACTTAGAAACTCATGTGATTCTTTCATAATATGACACATGTCACTTCCTAATTTGTTACAGTTTATTATGATCAGAAAAACTTAAAATCATAATTAAACAGTTTATTTGTTGTCATTTTTTAAAATTAAATCATAAAATAAAATTAGCTACTTAACAAATTCTATTATGCATTTTAAATTATATATTTATAATAATTTAAATTAATATTAGTTGATAGTGATACAATAAATATATTAGTATGATTAAACAAATTATGAGAGTTGGAAAATATTAATACTATAAAACTAAAAATATTAGTATTTATATTTTTATTATTCATAATATGTTTTTAACATTATTGATAATATATTATATATTATCAATAACTTGGCTAAAGGCGAGCCAATAGCTTGCGGCCCACTTGGACGTCACATTAGCCTATTTTTGTTTTTCTTAACCGACTAAAATCGGAACATATATATATTCACGAAACATAATGGTAGCTAGGTTTCTCTACGCCGTACGTCTTATTATACCTTGCTAGATTTCTCTCTAGGTCTAAGTTTTTAACATTGCTCTTTCTTCGTTGGATCGGCAATCATGAATTCATCATCTCCCATATCATTGATTAGTGATCTCATCCCGGAGATACATAATGGTAGCTAGGTTTCTCTACGCCGTACGTCTTAATATACCTTGCTAGATTTCTCTCTAGGTCTAAGTTTTTAACATTGCTCTTTCTTCGTTGGATCGGCAATCATGAATTCATCATCTCCCATATCATTGATTAGTGATCTCATCCCGGAGATACATAATGGTAGCTAGGTTTCTCTACGCCGTACGTCTTAATATACCTTGCTAGATTTCTCTCTAGGTCTAAGTTTTTAACATTGCTCTTTCTTCGTTGGATCGGCAATCATGAATTCATCATCTCCCATATCATTGATTAGTGATCTCATCCCGGAGATATTGTCGAGATTACCTTCAAAGTCAGTCGCGAGGTTTCGTTGCGTGTCGAAGCAATGGGCATCAACGTTTGGTAGTCCATATTTCAAAGAGTTGTTCTTAACTAAATCCTTGGCTAAGCCGCGCCTCTTATTCGCCATCGTAGAAAACGGCGACAAAAACGCAGAACAAGGCTGTGGTGTGTGGAGCCTCTTCTCGTTGCCTCAGCTTGAGCATACATATGACAAATCCTCGTCTACGACTCTTGTAGCATCCGCCGACTTTCATGTGAGATTCTCTCCAGACAATCTAAAGATCAATCATTATTTTGACTTGAAATATTGTTCATGTGGCTACGCCTCAGGCTTGTTCTATATCTATGGTAATCGATACCAGGCTAGACCCCTGATATGTAACCCATCACTGTGAAAGCAGAATTAGATAGGTTGTAAACTATGAAATTGGAACTTTGTATTATTCAGCTCAAAGGTTTACATTGCTGCTTGCAGCTTATTTATACAAGTTTCATAAACCCTAGTGTGTCTTGACAGATGTCAAAATCCAATTACACAGTTTGTATCTAAGGCTGTGAATTGGTTAGACATCTCTTTCATCGGTTTGCAAGTTGATCTCATTATAGTTGCTTTAGCCGTATTGTCGAGGCCTGCAGCTAAGGTCTTTACTTCTTTGGTTTTGTCTTCTGCTACCTCCTCTGCTGCTTCAATTTTGTCTTGAATACAAACTTGTCTTTTGTCTGAGAACAATGACGTAACTGTTGCAGAGAGTTCAGGAGTTGACCGTTGAATCATTTTAGGCTTAACAGGCTTCTGCATCATTTTGGGCTTAACGGGCTTCTGCGTTTGGCCCATTTGGTTGCTCTGCGGAACGACATTGTTCTATGCGTTTGCAGAGGGTGAATGAAGCAAATACTCTGCTTCAGCTTGAGGCTTTAGCCTGATGTTGCTATCAGCCCCCCTCAAACTTGGTGTAGGGGGAAGACCGACACCGAGTTTGCTCCGGAGAAAGTTGAAGGGAGCGATGGGAAGAGACTTTGTAAAGATGTCGGCAATCATCTGGTCTCCAGGGATGTGGGTGACCACCAAAGCTTTTAAAGCAACACGCTCTCGGACATAGTGATAGTCCACATCAAAGTGCTTAGTACGAGCATGATATGCAGGGTTGGCGGTGAGATAGACTGCAGACAAATTATCACAGTAGAGCTCCGGTGTTTGTGGGAGAGGAATGTTAAGCTCGCGGAGAACCGAACTGATCCATTTGATCTCGGATGCGGTTTCAGACAAGGAGCGATACTCTGCCTCAGTGGAACTTTTGGACACCGTGGGTTGCTTTTTAGATGACCAAGAGATGAGATTGCGTCCCAAGTAGGTGCAATACCCTCCGACAGAGCGCCGTCCTTGCTTGCAATTTGCATAGTCACTATCACTGTATGCCTTGAGATCAAACGAGTTGGTTCTGCTGTAGGTGATGCCCATAGTGATAGTGCCTTTGACATACCAGAGAATTCGTTTGAGCAATTGGAAATCGGACACTGATGGCTGGTGCATCTTCTGACAAACATAGTTCACAGAGAACTGAATATCCGGTCTTGTCAGAGTCAGATACTGTAACTTACCGGCTAGACTGCGAAAGTAAGTAAGATCCGAGAAATCTTCTTGTTGAGCTTTCACTCGATCCAGTTGCAGAGGCAAAGGGGTTGGCATTGGGGAGCAGTGTGCCATGGCTGCAGTGACCAGAAGATCTTCAGCATATTTTTGCTGGGACATGAACAAGCTATTGGTAAAAGTTTGGATTTGAATGCCTAAAAAGTAGTGAGCCTGACCAAGATCCGTCATTCTGAAGTGATTATTGAGTTCTTCCAAGAGATGTGTAAGAGTGTGGGAGGAGTTGCCAGTAATGACCATATCATCGACATATAGTAGTAGGAGGATGTTATCACCATTACGATCGTAGACAAAAAGAGAGGGATCCAAGAAGCTGCAAGTGAAACCAAATTCCAACAAGAAATTACTGAATTTGTCGAACCAGGCTCGGGGAGACTGTTTTAAGCCATATAACGACTTGTGTAGATGGCAAACATGATCAGGCTTGTCAGGATCAATGAAACCTGCAGGTTGTCGCATGTATACAGTTTCTTGGAGATCACCATGTAAAAAGGCGTTCTTTACATCCATCTGTTTGAGCTCCCAGTTGTGTGTTACAGCAGCGTGAAGGACCAATCTGACAGTTGGTGTTCGAACAACCGGACTATATGTCTCCAAGTAGTCAATGCCTTCCTCCTGATCAAACCCCTTGGCTACTAAGCGAGCTTTAAGTTTGTTCAAGGTGCCATCAGCGTTTAATTTGGTTCTGAAGACCCATTTGCTACCAAGAATGTGCATATCAGGAGTGGGTGGAGTCAAGTCCCACGTGTGTGCCTCCATACAATTCGTCATATCTTCAGACATCGCCCCATTCCATCCTGGGTCTTTGAGAGCCTCAGTGACAGTCTTAGGCTCTGGATATGAGACTTTGTGTGACAGAAGAGCATACTTAGGATTAGGTTTCCTGATTCCTTCTTTTCCTCTTGTAACCATAGGATGATCATTGTTGACCTCAATAGTGGCAGCTGCAGTGTTATCAAGAGTTTGTTCATGGGGTGACAGAGGACTGTCTTGAGAGTGGTGAGAGCTGTCGCCAATAGAATCAGAATCAGAGTCTGTCGTACGCTCAAAACACTCACCACATTCAAGATCAGTCGGAGAGTTAGCATCTTGGACTGACAATGGAGAAACTGCAGATGGAGTAGATGGTACTGCAGGTTGAGAGGGTGATATGACTGTGTCAACTGAAGGGTGAGGAGCAGTTTGTTCTGTAGTATCTGATACTAACTGCAAACCCTTATACCACGCGGAGGTGAGAACAATACCAGATTGAGGAAGCAATTTATTGTAATTTGTCGCAAAAGGAAAGGAGGACTCATCAAACACCACATGTCGACTTATATAAACGCGACCTGTTGGTGGGTATAGGCATCTATAACCCTTGTATTTTTCATTGTACCCGAGGAAGACGCATTGTAGAGACTTCGGATCAAGCTTATTTGAGGCATAATCTCTCAACGTTGGGAAGCAAGCACATCCAAAAACTCGCAGGGACGTATAAATAGGAGCAGTGCCGTGAAGTTTCTCAAAAGGAGATATGTTGTTCTCAAGATGAACAGCAGGAAGCAGGTTGATGAGAAAATTGGCAGTGAAGAACACTTCAACCCAATATTTTGATGGAACCTTGCTTTGGAACAACATTGCTAGCCCTAACTCAGTGATGTGTCTGTGCTTCCTCTCAGCCAGTCCATTTTGTTGTGGAGTGTGTGGACAAGAGAGGTGTTGTTGAATACCACAGTTCTGCAGATGCTGTAAGAATAGAGTGCTAATGAACTCTCCTCCACCATAACACTGAAAAGATTTGATTTTACAATCAAACTGATTTTCAACCAATTTCTGGAACATTGTGAAGATTGAAAAGAAATCTGACTTTGATTTCAGTGGATAGAACCAACTGTATCTGGAATAATTGTCTACAAAGACTACATAGAATCTGAACCCTTGAACATAATTTATTGGAGAGGGACCCCATAAGTCACAGTGAACCCTCTCAAGAGGTCTAGAAGCAAGAAACTAGAAGAAGAAAATGGAAGTCGTGAGCTTTTCCCGAGCTGACACGCTTCACACACCGACTTGGTGATCTTATTGAAGGAGATAGACTGATTTGTAGCTAGCTTCTGGAGGACTTGCAAGTGAGGGTGACCAAGCCTTCTGTGCCACACTTCATCACTGGCAAGGTGTTGATTAGTAGAGTAGAAAACTTGATGCCTCGGTTCCCCCAGAGAATATTGACCATTATGCGTTCTTCCCGGTACCAGTAGCTTCTTGGTTGCCTTTTCATTAATACGAACACCATCGTCATCAAATTCAAAAGCACACGGATAATCCTTTGTTAACTTTGGTCCAACTGGTACAAGCATAGCATCCTCAGGAACAAGCTCAGCTTCCACTTGATCATCCTCATTGCTTCCCATTATCATATCACTTTCGTTTACAATCTCGATCTTGATGACTGTGAGTCTGTGCGTGGGTCAACACGAGACTAGCGTGAAAATTCTAAGAGTTTCACGGCTTTCATTTCCAACTTGTTTAATCTGCAAGGCGATTCGTGTATAAAGAAGGTCTCTTTAAAGAGTCATGTTGGTGTTGAAAGCATGAAGACTTTGGTTGCTACAAGGCTGGTCTGTAGGAGTCTGGAAAAGAGGTTCACACGGAGAAACCGTAACAGAGATCGAGTGATGTGGCTGTATTTTTTAGAGACTCTTTGATTAAAGAACAAGTTATTATCATATTTATTAAGAAGATTTGGACTTATCCTTTAATAGGAAAGTAGGTCATAGGAGGTTTTCTATATATTGTTTTATTGGACAAACATGTTGTTTGGCCGTTCAAGAAGAATTTTAGAGAACTAAGCGAGAAAGCTTTTAGGGTTCTTAGGGATTTTGGTTAGATTAAGAATTGGTCAGTGGCAAGTCGTGTTGACTGTGTGTAAATCTGATTAAACATATCTTGTAAGATTGTTTAAGTGATTCTTAATAAGAAAAGAAGTTCTTTTCTATATTGGCTGCATCTTCGTTTTTACAATTGGTATCAGAGCAGTCAACCGACGAGAGCTCTATACTCGCTACAGGTTGAGATCTTGGGATAATGATGCAGTCGGGTAATGAGTTGATGTTGCTTCAGAGGGCTGTGATCTTGGATGAACAAGGCTATGGTCGCTGGAAGGTGCGCATGGTTCAGCTGATCCGAAATCTAGGTGAGGATGCTTGGACGGCTGTGGAAGAAGGATGGGAACCTCCCTATGAGAAAACCGAAGCTGGTGACAAGATCACTAAACCTAAGGCACGCTGGACGGTAGAAGAAAAGAACTTGTCTAAATATAATGCTAGGGCACTTAATGCAATATTTGGAGCTGTTGACGATGATGATTTTAAGCTTGTTCAAGGTTGTGAGTCAGCTAAAGAAGCTTGGGATATTCTGCAGAAGTCTCATGAAGGGAATTCGAGTGTTAAAAGAACAAGATTGGATCAGCTTGCTTCTCAATTTGAAGTCTTAAGGATGGATCCAGATGAGACAATCTCTCAATTCAGTGCTAAATTGAGCTCTATCGCCAATGAAGCTAAGAATCTTGGTAAAACCTACAAGAATACCAAGTTGGTTAAAAAATTAATTAGGTGTCTCCCATCTAAGTATGCAGCACACAAAGCTGTCATGAGAGTCTCTGGAAACACGGATACCTTGAAATTTGAAGATCTGGTTGGTATGTTGAAGTCAGAAGAGATGGAGGTCGCTGAAGAACAGAGAATTCATGGCAAAGGGATTGCATTCAAGGTAGATGACACAAACGACCAGCTGAAAGAGATTAAAGATAACATGTCCTTGATGGCCAGGAACTTTGGGAAAGCTCTAGAGCAAGTTGAAAAAGGGCAGGGACGAGAGTTATCTCGCTGGAATCAAAGTGCTACAGAGAGGTCTTGTTCTAGGCCAAATAGATCTGAGAAAGAAAAAGTTGATCGGAGAAAAGAGATTCAGTGTCTTGAATGTTGTGGTTTTGGTCATTACAAACCTGAGTGTCCAATGGTTAAGCGAAAAGAGATGAAGTGCTTTGAATGTAAAGGGATTGGACATTTAAAATTTGAATGTCCAAACATGGTGAAAGGAAATAATAAGGCATATGTTAGCTTTAGTGATTCAGAATCAGAGAGTGATGGGGATGAAAAAGAAGGAGGACTGCTGAATCTTTTTGCATACAGTGCTAAGAGTGATGATATAGCTGATGAAAGCTCAGATGATGATGGTGAAGAGTCGATTTCAAAAGAGAGCTACTGTGTTTTGTACGACAACTGGGTCCAATTGTGCAACGAAAAATTGGTTCTTATAAAGGAAAAGCTGCGTTTGGAAGCCAAAGTCAATATGCTTGAAGAAAATAATTCTGAAGGATTGATTGGTGAGGAACTTCCTTCTTCTGAGAAAGAAGTATTAGAAAAGAAACTGAAGGCACTTCAAGAAAAGTATGGTTTGGAAAAAGAAAAAGCAACAAGTCTGGAAAGAGAGCTGAATGAGAATCACAAGAAGATTAGGATGTTGAATAATGGTGGCAAAAAGCTTGATGAGATACTATCTATGGGAATTGTAGGATCTCAGCATCAAGGTCTGGGTTATCACAAAGAGGAGACTGTTGAGCTGTTGTCTCGTGATAAATCAGTAAGCTTCGTTAAGAGCAATGTAAATCATGAAGCTGAGTCAAGTATTCTGGGAAAAGTGGTTCAACAGGAAGCCCCTGTAGCACAAACCAGGAACACACGACATCAACATATATCTTCTTGTGAGCGAAAAGGTTGGACGAAATCCAAGCGAGGACGAAGGGTTTATGAATGCTTTCATTGTGGTAAAAGTGGGCATGTGAGATCTTTCTGTTACAAGTTTAAGAACAAGATCAAGGAGCTTTGGATGGCAAGAAAGTGTTTTATTGATCCCTTTCATTTTTCTAGAGTCTGGGTGGCTAAAAAGGATTTGTACAATAAAAATTTCGAGAATGATGAGAAAAAGTATGATCAAGGTTGCAAAGAGTCTGAGGAAATCAACCTATGCTGCAATCTCTCGAAGATACTCATTGAAGAAGGTGTTGGAGTTGAACCTGAGGTTCTACAGAAGCATGTTGCAGAACCACCTGTACAAGAAAAAGTCACAACTGAATCAACTAGATCCAATAGTAATGATTGGAATGATGAATCATCAGGAGTCTTAGCTACATCTAAACAGTTGCAAGGTCATACGAATCAGTCTGCTGCAGTTGCATTTGTTGAGCAAACCGTTTGTCATGTTCAGCTGAATTCTCAAGGAGTGCTGCAACATTGTTTTGTTTCACAGGTTAAACCTAAGAACATTGTAAAAGCTCATGAGGATTATTTTTGGTACAAGGCATGATAGGAAGCTTGTTGTGTCTCTCTACATATATGTCTTCATCTTTGTTTTTATATGAATGTGCACTCATGCTGGGGGAGTATGATGAGATGATGATATTGGTGATGATGGTGATGTTGTAGCTGAATGTGGCTGAAGCTTATGTTTTTGGAAGATTCTAGTACTATTCACATATGGAGCTTGAGTTGTCACATTCAGATAAAAAGGGGGAGAATGAAAGCATGAAGACTTTGGTTGCTACAAGGCTGGTCTGTAGGAGTCTGGAAAAGAGGTTCACACGGAGAAACCGTAACGGAGATCGAGTGATGTGGCTGTATTTTTTAGAGACTCTTTGATTAAAGAACAAGTTATTATCATATTTATTAAGAAGATTTGGACTTATCCTTTAATAGGAAAGTAGGTCATAGGAGGTTTTCTATATATTGTTTTATTGGACAAACATGTTGTTTGGCCGTTCAAGAAGAATTTTAGAGAACTAAGCGAGAAAGCTTTTAGGGTTCTTAGGGATTTTGGTTAGATTAAGAATTGGTCAGTGGCAAGTCGTGTTGACTGTGTGTAAATCTGATTAAACATATCTTGTAAGATTGTTTAAGTGATTCTTAATAAGAAAAGAAGTTCTTTTCTATATATTGGCTGCATCTTCGTTTTTACAGGTGTTGGAGATGGTCTTGATCCAGCTTGTGTTCAGAGCTGGATATGTAATGTGCTTAACCGTGGTGTTGTGGATCTTGATCTGTTCATCACTTTCCTAGGAAAATTTCCACCAGTGCTTACGTTGAATTTGATGAACAAGACATTGGTTAAGCTGAGCATAGGGAGTTTGTTTATAGTCAAGCTTTCTCATGATGTTTTTCTTCCTTTGCTTAAGAAATTATGTCTTTACTCAATTGATTTTGATGGAGATCGTAATGTTGTTGAAACACTTCTATCTCGTTGCCCTGTTCTGCAAGAATTTGAGTTCTCAGAAATGAAATCTGAGAAGCACCTTCCGGTACAAATACAATGGTCGTCTCCATCCCTAAAGAGACTACGCATCCGATTTCAATACGTCCGCGACATTTCATTTGATTTTCCTAATCTTGCCTTCTTTGAGATTTCGTATGAAGATGGGAGCAAGTTTCTAAAAGTTAAGTTGGATTCTCTCATTGAAGCTAGACTCAATCATCTTTCGGACGGAGGGGAAATATGGGGACCAGTATATGGAAATGCTCACGTTAATATGATACATCTCATCAATGCAATCAGTAACGTTAGGGTTCTTCACTTATCTAGTGTTTTTCATGAGGTCAGTCTGCTATACGTACTACAACCTTTTTTCATTCTTCTCACAAATTTTTGTGGTGCTTAATAAAAAGAAAAGAAAAAAGTTAAACGATGCTTGATTAGGAGTATGAGAATTGATGTGCTTTGTGGTGCGAGTTGCTTTAAAATATTGTGTGTTTTTGAGTGATGACTAGCTGATTTGGGGGGTTTCTTTTTCGCAGCTGCTTTGCTTCTCCTGTACAGAATTAGCGGTGTTCGATAGCCTTGTTTGTCTATCTATCGAAAGCGAAAAGAAGCGCGGATGGAGAATACTGCCACTTCTGATAAAATAAACTCTCCAAATATCTAGAAACTCTCATCTTTTTTTTTTTTTTTTTTTTTTTNATGAATGTTAAATTATATTTAAATAAAAAAAAGGTATCTCATCTTTTTTTTTTTGAATATTCAAATCAAATTAGAACCTCTCATCTTTTTTTTTTTTTGAACTCTCATCTTTAAGGTATCTCATGACACGCTTAAAAACATCCTAACCGCCATAAATACAGATATGTGTAATATATCTTAGATTCTTGGTCTCCTTTATGCTTCAGGGTCTAAAGCACCACATTTCAAAAAGTACTTGTGGGGATGTTTGTGTTTGCTATGGCTCCAAGGAGAATAGATCGTCTTGCCTATCAACATCTCGAGTGAAAGTGCTGGAAATATCAGGTTACGGAGGAGATAGAAAAGATCTGAACCAAGTGAAGCATTTCTTAGCGAAACTGCCGTGTCTTGAACTGGTCAGAATAAGTGCTGCAAATGACTTCACAGCGCCCATTGATATATGTGACCTTTTGACTCTTGACACTCTTCCAAGAGCTTCACCAAAATGCAAGATCGAACACAAAAGGATTGTGTTTGTATAGCTACGGATAATATTGAAGCTATGTATATATTTTTGTAACAAATTATGATTTGTTATAAAATTGTTACAAAAGTTTTTTTGCTCCTATAAGGTGATAGCTACAAAATTTTTAATTTTATTTTTTGTCATTAATTAGTAACTAATCGTTGCAATATTTTACTACAAACAATTTGAGTGACAAATGCCGAAGCTATATCATCTCATATTTGTAGTGGAAGTCGTTCCTTCACCAAGTCATAATTTTTTTTATTTAATGTAATATTATATTCATCAAAAAACTGTTTTACAATAAATGCAACAACAAGCCCATTTTATAATTTTAAGAAGGTTATAAATTGCAGCAACAAAACTAGTAGCTATGGGTTTGGAACCAATAGCGAAGCCCACCTCCATAAGCCGGGGAAGTCGTCAAGGTGCTTAGGCGAGCATTCATATCTATCATGCCGATGAGGATATATAGGGGCTGGAGTTGGTGAGTCTGGTGAGTCCCCAATCCCCATGATGCCGTCTGTTTCGCTCGATCCATAAACTATGATCAGTGAGCTGAAAAGTGTACCTCAACACAAAAGATTGTAAACATGGGGACTCCCATATTTTTCTACAACATTTCTGTCGGGACATTGTTAAGAAACTACTAAGACTTATATTTTTATACTTTTCTATACTTTTTGTTGTTTAAAAAAAAAATTGTGCCCTGTATATTACTTTTCTCCCTGGATCCTCCTGACTGTAAACCACTAAACATATATCTTGAAAAACAATATTATTCCATATACTAGGTATGGAACCCCCGCGATATCGCGGGAAAACTCATTTTAGTAAAATATTTATTACAAAAATTCTTTAATTGAATTTGTTTATTAAACTATTGCGATCCCTAAACTATTTAATAAAAATTTTAAAAACAAACAAATTTTTGAAACATTCTTTATATCTTTATTGAAAAGTATTCTTTAAAAAACAATCTTACCTTTACATATGATTAAATAAATAATTATCAATGTTACACATATCAAATTAAACAAATTTTTATGATTAACTGCCATGAGATAACATTGCAGTCGTGTTATTTCGTTCGCTTTTATTCGTCATTAGCTTTTTCGCATCTTTTCAATGTAACTTTTTATCTGTGTCTTTTCGTCGTAATATTTCGTAAAATATTTTTTTAATTTCTGAAAAATAAATAAATACAATCTACAGTCATGTCTTCTCTTCTTAACCTTATATTTTTTGTATATTTTATGAACTGTTACAACTTATTCTCTTGTTGTCAAATATGATATGTAAATGATTATATTTTTAAGTTTGTTTTTTAAATGATAAAATTATGAATACATTGTATAAGATACTATAAATTTCTAAAATAATCATATAATAAATTACAAATATTAAAAATATTAATTGAGGACCATTCTTAAAACACTACAAGAAAATAGGTGATTAGCAACTACACATAGCGACCACATATGTAGTCGCCAAAAATAACGACTACATAGTGACTATTTAGCGACTATTCTGCGACTACATGGAACTAGTCGCTAATTAGTCACTCTTAAGCGACTAATTTATGCAGTCGTTATGATGGTCGTATATTAACGACTAAGAGGCGACTATATTGTTGACAGAATTATATAGTCGCAACTTAGTCGCTAAAATAACGACTACAATACGACCAAGTCAAATAGTCGTAAATTTTGGCGACTACGTAGCGACTCATTCGGCGAGCAAAGTAGTCGTAAATTTTAGCGACTGTTCGGCGACTCTTACGGCGAGTCATTACATAGTCATCGTGTAGTCGCCAAGTAGTCGCAAAAAACAGTTAAAAAAACGTGTTTTCCATGCGGGGGTTGGTGTACCAACTTTTATTATGTAGTCGCCTATTAGTCACCTATTAGTCACCTAGGAAATCTATAAAAACAAGTTGCACTCATTTGTTCTCTTCACTCCGAAATCACTTTCCTCTTCTAAAAAAAAATTCTAAATAAAAAAAAAAGGTTTGCTTTATATAATTTTTTATATTTTCTCCCAAAAAAAAATATATATATATATAATTATAATGGCGGGATATTACAATTATGGTGGTAATGGCGATAATTATCGGGAGTGGATGTACAAGAGGTTCGATGAAGTGACGGGGAATTTTTCATCTGAATTCGAAGTGGGGGTGGACCAATTCTTAACGTTTGCAAGAAGCCAAGAAACAGTTCAGAATAATGGGGGTAAGTTTCTCTGTCCATGTAGTGTTTGCAAAAACAATAGATGTCTCTCGGGTAGAAGAGTTATGAGTCATCTGTTTAGTAATGGATTTATGCCAGATTATTATGTTTGGTATAACCACGGCGAAGAAATTAATTTGGATATAGGAAGTAGTTACACTGATAGGACGTATGATGGGAGTCATGAAGAAATGGGTAATGTAGTAGAAGATCCATATGTGGATATGGTGAATGATGCATTTCGTTATAATGTGGGTTTAGATGATAATTATCATCAAAATGAGAGTTATGAGAATGTGGAAGAACCGGTACAAAACCATTCTCAGAAATTTTACGACTTGTTAGATAGTGCAAAAACTCCTTTATATGATGGTTGTCGTGAAGGTCACTCGCAATTGTCATTGGCTGCTCGAGTCATGCAAAATAAGGCGGAGTATAATATGAGTGAAAAGTTAGTAGATTCGGTTTGCGGAATTTTGACGGATTATTTACCAGAAGGCAACCAGTCTACCGGTTCACATTACGAGACAGAGAAATTGATGCGTAATTTGGGCCTTCCATATTATACAATTGATGTTTGTATTAACAATTGTATGATTTTCTGGAAAGAAGACGAAAAGGAAGAGACATGTCTATTTTGTGGTTCACCAAGATGGAAGCCTAAGGAGGACCGACGGAGAACAAGAGTACCATATAGTCGTATGTGGTATCTACCTATTGCTGATAGGTTGAAGAGAATGTATCAGAGCCAAAAGACTGCAGCGGCAATGAGATGGCATGCAGAGCACCAATCAAAAGAGGGAGAAATGAATCATCCTTCTGATGCGGCGGAGTGGAGATATTTCCAAGAGCTTAACCCTCGGTTTGCGGAAGAACCCCGTAACGTCTACCTTGGATTATGTACCGATGGGTTCAATCCATTTGGCATGTCTCGTAATCATTCACTGTGGCCTGTGATCTTGACTCCATATAATTTACCCCCTGGTATGTGCATGAATACGGAGTACTTGTTTCTTACAATTCTGAATTCTGGGCCAAATCATCCGCGAGCTAGCCTCGATATCTTCCTACAACCTCTTATTGAGGAGTTAAAAGAGTTGTGGTCTACTGGAGTCGATGCATACGATGTGTCTTTGAATCAAAACTTCAATCTAAAAGCAGTGCTGATGTGGACGATAAGCGACTTTCCGGCGTATAGCATGTTATCGGGATGGACCACCCACGGTAAATTATCTTGTCCAATTTGCATGGAAAGTACAAAGTCGTTTTATCTACCCAAAGGAAGGAAGACATGTTGGTTTGATTGTCACCGAAGATTCCTGCCTCATGGTCATCAATTAAGGAAGAACAAAAAAGATTTCCTGAAGGGAAGAGACGCTTCTAACGACTATCCACCGCAGTCTTTAACTGGTGAGCAAGTTTATTACGAGCGTTTGAAAGATGTAAATCCACCAAAAACCAGGGAAGTCGGTGGTAACGGTCATGAAAAGAAGATGCCAGGCTATGGAAAGGAACATAATTGGCACAAAGAAAGCATATTATGGTCGCTACCTTATTGGAAGGACCTCAATCTCCGACATAATATTGATGTGATGCATACCGAGAAGAATTTTGTGGACAACATCTTGTATACTCTTATGAGTGTACAGGGTAAATCTAAAGATAACATCATGTCAAGATTGGACATAGAACAATTTTGTTCTCGACCACACTTACATATTGATAGGAAGGGTAAAGCTCCATTCCCAGCATATACATTGACAAAGGAAGCCAAAACAAGTTTATTGGAATGTGTCAAGCATGCGGTGAAATTTCCAGATGGTTATTCGTCAGACTTGGCTAGTTGTGTTGATCTGATCAATGGCAAGTTTTCAGGAATGAAGAGTCATGATTGCCATGTTTTTATGGAGCGACTTCTTCCATTTATCTTCGCAGAACTCCTAGACCGGAACGTTCACCTTGCATTATCAGGTAGTACAGATTACCTATTTAATTAAATTAGTAGTATATATTTTTAAATATAATTTCCTAAGACATGAAATTTTCAGGGATTGGAGCATTTTTCAGGGACTTATGCTCAAGAACTTTGCAAAAAAGTCGCGTTCAAATTCTTAAACATAACATTGTTTTGATCTTATGCAACTTAGAGAAGATATTTCCACCATCATTTTTTGATGTGATGGAGCACCTGCCTATACATCTCCCATATGAGGCAGAATTGGGAGGCCCTGTCCAATATAGGTGGATGTATCCTTTTGAAAGATTTTTCAAAAAGTTGAAAGGAAAAGCGAAGAACAAAAGATATGCGGCTGGATCAATCGTTGAGTCCTATATCAATGACGAGATTGCTTACTTCTCTGAGCACTACTTTGCCGATCATATACAAACAAAATCAAGGTATAATTAAATGAAATTAAAATTTATACTTAATTTGAATTATTTTTAATTATCTTATTTGATCAGGTTAACAAGATTCTATGAAGGTGAAGTCCCAATATATCATGTCCCTGGAGTCCCTAATATATTTACTCATGTCGGTCGCCCAAGTGGGGAAATGCATGAAGTATGGCTTTCAGAGAGAGACTATCAGTGCGCACATGCATATGTTTTACGGAATTGTGACTATTTTCAACCAATTGAGAGGTATATAATATAGACTCGCAAATATATAGACTCCACAAATATTTCTCATATATATTAAATATATTTAATTTTCTTAGTATGTTCGAGGATTTTCTTTCTACCAAATATCCTGAATTAACCGAAAAAGAACTGTCCACGAAAAGAGCTGAAGAATATCATGTGTGGGTGAAAGATTATGTAAGTATACTCGAACCCATGTAACCGACTCTGATTATGCATTTATTTAATTATATCATTGATATATAATATTTATATGTATACGCAGGTTATATACTGGAACGCCACAAATCCATTTCCTACTTGGGTTCAAGAGATAGTGCATGGACCTTTACACAAGGTCAAAACTTGGCCAATATACTTTACAAGAGGCTATGTGTTTCATACGCAGAATCACGGCGCTGGACGGAAGACATGTAACTATGGTTTGTGTTAAAGGTGAAAATTACACTGATGCATCTGATGGTGCAGATTTCTATGGGAACTTAACTGATATCATAGAACTTGAGTACGAAGGGATGACCAATTTGAGAATCACACTTTTTAAGTGTAAGTGGTATGATCCTGTCATTGGTAGAGGGACTCGGAAGAGCAATAGTGGCGTTGTTGACGTGAACTCTTCGAGAAAATACAACAAATATGAGCCATTCATTTTAGGTACGTAAGACTTGTCTAGAATTTATATATAAGTTTATTTAATGTAACTATCCATACTAAATTGCGATTTTGTGCAAACAGCATCTCAAGCGGATCAAGTTTGCTATATTCCGTATCCATACACAAAGAAACCAAAGCGAGAGTGGCTAAGTGTTCTGAAAGTAAATCCGAGGGGAAACATTTCAGGAAAATATGAAAGCAATGAACCGACTCTGTTGCAAACAGAAAATGATGATGCTGTATTGATGACTACAGTTGAAGATCTCATAGTCGACAATTTGGTAGCAGATGCTAATCCAATAAACCTTGATTACGATGTTGGAGATGCGGATCCAGAAGATGAATTCCAGTGTAATTTATCGTCTTCTGATGATGAAGAACAAGAAGACGAAGAACAATAATTATTTGGCAAAATTACTATGTATTTGTTTTTTAATTTTTGTCTTTTTACTGTGTAATATTTGTGTATTATTGTGTAATATTATTGTCTAATATTATTGTGTAATATTATTGTGTAATATTATTGTGTAATATTATTATGTAATATTATTGTGTAATATTATTATGTAATATTATTGTGTAATATTATTGTGTAATAAATTTGGTTATATAAATTTGGTTAATTAAAATTGGTTAATTAAAATTGTAGATTAAATAAATTTGGTTAATTAAAATTGTAGAGAAAAATTGTAGATTAAATTGTAGATTAAAATTGTAGATTAAAATTGTTTTAAAATTGTAGGTTAAATAAATTTGGTTAATTAAAATTGTAGATTAAAATTTGGGCCTAATTAAACATAAACCCAAACCCATTAACCAAACTAATCCTAACTAATCCTAACTAAACCCAAACCCAAACCCATTAACCCTCTTCTTCTCTCGATTCCCCCTAATACGAAAACCCTAATCCCCATTTTCTTCTTCCTCTCGCAGCCTTCTCTTCTTCCTCTCGATTCGATTCTCCCAACGATTAACCCTAATCCGCATCTTCTTCCTCTCAATTCCCCCAAATCTAAACCCTAATCCTTCTCTTCTTCCTCTCGATCCCCCAAATCTAAACCCTAATCCTTCTCTTCTTCCTCTCGATTCCCCCAAATCCGTAACCCTAATCATTCCCATCATCTCAAACGATGCCTAATCGAGGAGGAAAGAAGAGGAAACCTGCTGCTCCAAACGTTTCTCAGAGAGTCGGAGCGTCAACAGCAAATAAACGGCCGCACACTCTACCCAATCAGTACAACTTCACGCCGGCGGTCCAATCTCCTCCTCCGCTGCAGACGCCTGAAGTACAACGACAGTCATCGGCGGCCCAAATCCGGAACTATCCTCCACCTCAACAGCTTTTTCAGAACTCCTACACTCACCCACCGCAGCCTACAGTGAACCCGACCCCTTCTCAAGAAGTCCATCCGTCGCATCCTCCGTCTCAACAGCTTTTTCACAACTCCTACACTCACCCACCGCAGACTACAGTGAACCCGACTCGTTCTCAAGAAGTCCACTACAATCCGTCGCATCCTCCGCCTGCTCTAGTTGACCCTCCGCCTACTCTAGTTGACCCTCCGCCTTCTCCAGCTGAAGTCTCTCAGACTCGCAGTCATCGTTCGCATCCATCGTCTCAAGGCAACAATTTCCAAGCTGATTATCCTCCGGTGTTGCCGGAACTCCAGGAGGACACATTGCGGGCTCTGAATGCACTGCTTCTAGTGCCAAACAGACATGAGTTCACCACCGTCCTCTCTCCCATTCCCCTACCAAAGACAGAATGGTACGGTTACAAACTCTTTGAATAATGGTTTTGGTTTTGTTTAGGTCTTGCTTAGGTCTCATTGTTTGGTCTCGATTGGTCTTGGTTATGAAGTGTTTGGTCTCTGATGCGATTACAAACTCTTTGAATAATGGTTTTGGTTTTGTTTAGGTCTTACAAACTCTTTGAATAATAACTTTGGTTTTATTGTTTCATGTGTCTGGAGGTTTGATCGTGACCCTGGATCTACGCTTGTTCGGAAGATTACACTACAAGAAAACACGTCTTTTGCGATGGACGAATATATCGCGAATCCCTCGCAAATCGACAAAAGCGAGATATTTGCGAGGAAAGTCCGTTCCTAGCAAATCGCGTCTCGCAAATCGGTCAACGTTGCAATTCCCTCGCAACTTTTGCGAGGAAACGTTGTCCCTCGCAAATCCCACGCATTTTGCGAGGAACTATTTTTCTAGCAATATCCTAGCAATTGTGTATCTAGTAAATCCCCCGCAAATTTGCGATGCTTTTGCAATTAATATTTCCGTCGCAAATTATAATAACGGTGAAAAAAAAAATTAGAATTTTCATTTTGTAAGCTTAATTAAATTAAACTTGTAATTAAAATTAAACCTGTAATTATAATTAAACCTTATACTTAAGAAAATTAAAGCTGTAATTAGAAGTACTAAATTTACAATAACAAAACATAATAACCGATTTTGTTCTAGACAAAAAATAGATGAGAGGATAAAGAGTACTAAGTACTAAGTTTTACAAAACAAGTTCATCAGTGTTTACTGTCCGGTGGTT
>NC_025699.1:24855425-24858998 GCF_000633955.1 Camelina sativa
ATTAAATTGTATTCGAAGTCAGCGAACCAAAATCATCCTAACAGACTGTTACGGATCATATGGACCACCTTCGTGAAAGTAATAAGTACAACCAGGAAGAATGTTTATTCGCTACTTAATTTATCGGGCCAATACCAGCTTCGTAGACGTCCATCGCGAACTTCTTTCGGAAATTGCCAATATTGTTGTCGGTGATCTTCAAGCAATAAGCCATCGGTTTACCCATGCTCCACAATCTCCTGTCCTCAAGTTTTGTCCTACTTCGCTAACCCTTTCAGCGGTAAATGGATCGAGAGGGTAATTGACATCGATAACCCTCTGAAGTAGGTACGGTATCATCATAATCACCGACTTGATCTGGGACATTGCAAGAGTTTCTCTGGAAAGGGTCATCAAAGGATCGTAAATGGAAACATGTCTCGTTTTAAGATTTATGCCCACTCCTACCCAATGCTTAGATTTCCAGTTCATTGAAGCATATATAACGTCGACATCTGTAACCCACTTCAACCTTGGTTCGTGGTGCATCCTTTCCCCATTGACGATGTCAATAAGTACTTTGTCCCATTTGAAATTACGTTTCGCCGTGGTCCTGTTGAATGCTTGGAACCTTCTTGTCAACTCGTAAAAGAGAACGGAGTCCAAAATTATGGTCCTTTTTTTATCATTTCTTCTCCGTTTTTGTGCCACAGCGTTAGGGCAATCATCTCCATGTGCTGCAGATGCAGTTAAACGCAAACCGGTCGAATTTAAATCCAACAAGAAACCATGAACACACCTAAATCGTGTAGTTAAAGTTTAAAATATGTACCTGACTATGGACCCATTTTTGGGACGATATAAGAGTAGAGAAGAATAGGATATCTGCCTTGCGGAATCTGAAAAAGGTGTGTATCCTGCGAAATTTTGTAATTATGAATATCCTATATCAATGATTGAGCATATCAATATGTCATCGGAGTAATATATACTACACTTACACATTATCTTGTTTTATCATCTCGGTGAATTTGGCGAATTTCCCATCAGCAACATCTTCCATAGGGTCGTATGAAACCGACCCTGCTTTTATCACTATGGCTTCGGATGGTTGACTCGCACGTATCTCCATTATCACTTCTTCTGCGCGTCCTGTTTCATCCACAATAATAACCGACTGCGGCACTAAATTGTCTGAGTCACCGGGAATACATTCCTCCCCGGGACTTTGATCTGGTTGACCTCTAGTCTCTTTACAGCCCTCTTCGACATCGCGTTCGTTGGGTATTGCTTGGTCTCCGGCCTAATAAGATGCACGTACATAGATTAGTTGTGACGTACACTGGACCATCTAAGTAGACACTATAAATATGGCAAATATTCGAAATAAAAAATAATTTTGCACTATTGGAGGTTAACTGTTGTTTCTATTTGTACATGTCCATCAGTTTTGTTACAGCCCTCCTCGCCATCGCTTTCCTTTTGTAGTGCTTGGACTTCGGCCTAATAAGATGTACGTACATAGATTCATACTTACGTACACTAATGTCACAAATACTCGAAATCATCAAAGTTAGACACTTGCCTCTTGTTGACCGTCAACTGCAGTTTCATTTTCTACAGGTATTTCGGTTTTGTTACAACCCTCATCTGACTCGCCTTCCTGACGTCTTATGTCCCCTCCGTTACTGTTAAACCACTCGACTTTCCCGCCTTCTTGATGCAGTTCTTCCCCATCCTCCTATTCAAAATAATGAAACTTTTAAGACGCGTGTTCGTAGTAGGAACTTGGTACAAGCTCAATTTTTCACACGTGTAGATTAGAGGAGATAAACAAATAACCGAATATATATGATACCCACAGATGGTTATCCCTTTTATGGTTACTTCCTGACCTACCATTTTGTTACAATGCAGATCAGGTTCCATTTTAGTATTCAGCTGCAGCAATATCTGTTCAATTAAAGGTGGACAATGCTTTATTACGAATATAGTGTTGTAATCTCCATTCCGTGTCAAATACTTACATCGGATACGGTTTTAGTTGGTGATAGCTCGACAGCAATGTCCCCCGCGTCATAATCTTGGCGACACTCATTAACTCCATTGTCCGGGGATGGTTCGTTCATGCCACAGTCGTTATTATCGGTTACCCACTCATTAATATGAGTACGGGTTGTATCCTACGGTCAAATATATAAAGCGTATATGATAGGTGCATAAGCAAAAACACCCCCATTACGTTGATTGAGTCGCATTCTAAAGAGGATCTTGTTGTCCATTACCTGGCCTCCAACTAAAGAATCACCACTGACAGAGTGTTGACCATCTATGGCATCCTTCGAACCATCAGTATTCCGATCACCCTGTGCACACCACGATAGCAACATAATTTAATATATGTAAGTAGTGAAAAAATTACAACCCTTAAGCTATTTGTCATATCAACCTTAGCAGTGTCAGCGCATCCCCTGTTTCTGACCTTCTCTCCCTTTTTTTCTATAACCATTACTGAACTCATTCTTCGAAACTTTATAGTTTTCCCTCTTCTTTTTTTTGAATACTTCTTCTCTGAAACTGTATGCGAAGCGTAAGAAGGTTCCCCATGTTCGTTTCTTTTAACCTCCAATAGTGCAGCTCTTATCTCCTTGCGGATCTCTGTACGTACGAAAATCTCCATGTTTGCCTGATTTTCCTTCATCAGTGCTTCTTGTTTCCTGTAGAACCGGCTTAGTTCCGCCGCATACCTTTCAAATTGGTCATCGTCCAAACGTTCATCAACAATGGGCGTACCCCCCGGTCGCCCATCAGTTCTCGTGCTCTTCTCTTTCTTATTGTCAATTGTTGCGGTGTCTGCTCTTTTCCTCTTTCGACAGTCAACTGTAACTATATCACCAATTAACCATTAATTTAAAAAAAAATTAAATTTATAGTGAAGCCCTTTGTAATGTATAAATGTTTTTAATACCTTTCTCTTCGGGACGTGTCTGTTTTGAACACCTATCATCATCTCCCATCCATATTGCCTCATCCCATTTGTGGCCAGCTTTAATAAGATTTTGAATGTTGTCAACTTGATGGTCTTCCTCTTCGTCACGCCACTCCAATTCTCCACTATCACAATGCTCCCCACTACCAACCATCCGTCTAATAACCACCTATAATATGATTACAAATATATATACATTTGACGAAACTGATAGATTCAGGTCGTTAACGTATTATATCAACCAAGTACATACCTCTTTAGCAGCCTCGCATGCGAAGATGTCTGCTGTCTTGATTGGCCGCAGTTTAGCCAGATTGTGGATCGGTCTTTGATTAAACGCCTGATTTTGAACGTCAGATGGTACTAATCTTGCAATTGCTGGGACAGATTGGAAAGCCAGCAGCTGGAGTGCTAGAGGAAATCCATGAACAGCAACTGATTGTTGCTTGAAAGTTTTTACTAAGCTGTCTACGTCTGCTGGACATTTAAATCCTGTAATAGTCTCCAGCGTCCGTTCAAATGACAACCTTCCCCATGGATATTTGAAAAAAAAATCAATATTCTTGGTCATCTCCACTGTCTTCGGATCTGGTTTTACTGGTTGC
>NC_025699.1:24861469-24865916 GCF_000633955.1 Camelina sativa
ATATAACGGGCTATTAACGTAAGGTGTCTCTGTGGGTAGGGGTCATCACTTGCAATGTGTGGGTTATGATGAAATGGTCGATGATTTCGCCCACAATTTTTGGCTATGCGGAGGCAAACCAGTTGTAGTCTTGCGATTCTGGAGGCCCAAGTTTAAGGATGGAGGTACTGATTAGGCAAACGTATTTAAAACAATTCAATCACCTTTTAAATATAAGATTACTGCATAAAACTAATTTTGGTTACCCTTTTTCCTTATTTTTCCACACCGCAGGAGGGATGGAAGTGGTTAGTCAACCGGGTGTCTCTAAAGTGATATTTGAACCACCCTTCCCTGAGGTTAGAGATTTCAAACTCCGGTTAGAATACTTCGACCAGCGCGAGCGGACTGACAACGATTCGTAGCCTATGTTTCCATTTGTCAATGTTTCTTACATTCCAAACTTCTAAACCACGTTGCTGAACTCTTTATATTATCTTCATTACCTACATCCCAACAATCTATCTTACGTGGATAGGAATAATTTGATGTAAAATGTTTGTGTGTATTATGCATGGTTAATTATATATTTTTATTTTTATTTGGTAAGCATCTTCCTAATACTGCCAACCTTTATTGTTAGACGTATGTGTACATACGTGTACAAATGTTTATGTCTAATTTCAAGGGTTTGGTCGATAATAATAACACGATAAGGTTTCAAACAGTATTTTTTTTAGACGATAAAAAAATGTGACTAAACCAAATATAATGTTTAAAAATTGATGTTAAACAATTAAACCACAACCCAAAGTACTACTAATAAAACGACCAAACTACTTGAAAAAATAGGTCATTGTTGCTACTATAACCAAAGTCGCAACAAACACATTGGTCAGTTTTAATTCCATAGTTAATCCATCACTCTTGTACGCAATCAACGCCTTCATCCTTTCCAACTCCATCTGATTTTCCTTGTGCATATTTAAGATGTTAGCAATCTCCTCTTTTTGTCTCTGAAGCGCTTCACGCATTTGATTCAAACTAGTTAACTTTATAAGATCTTCCTTCACTGTTTTCAGTTCCTCCATCATAGCTTCATCCCACCAATTAAAAATGTGATAGTCCCCATCCTGCATTTTTTTTTTTTTTTTTTTAAACGAAAACCTCAAGTTATGCAAATAAATCTGATCTTTATTCAACCTCGGGGAAACTGTACGTCACTTACCTCTCTATTTCTACAAGTGTAGTGGAGCCTCCCTGGGTTTGTCAATGTAAAAGAAGGTTGTAGGTTTGGCCTTTCACCACAGTAACAAACAGCCGGGATCCCATACTCCGCATCGTCATACTCGACTGGACTCGTGTTTGCCAAAGCAGACATTAAGAACGAAACTGATTACGTAATTGAAGGAGGGAAAATAAAGAAAAGAGGAACGTTAAACTATTAACCGAATATCCAACTCTCTAAATCTAATCCAACATCTATGGCAGCGGCTCTCTCTGTTTCCCCCAAATCAGTTCAATGAACCCTAATTTCCCTGAATTTTATAAGATATCGATTATATTCGGTTAGCTTTTATAGAACATTCTGTTTTGTGCCGTTTTTTGTATTCTAAAACAACATGAACTTTTCCAAGTTGTGTCGTTTTCCACTAGATACGAACGGCGTCGTAAGCTTGATACAGTGTCGGTCCTTTAATAAAGCCCGTAAATCAAGGGCTTTATGCTACAGATTATATTAGCGATTTTAGGGGAATCAATATCAAAAAAGGTGCGGTGGTACAGTGGTAGGATTGGCCTTGACTGTCCTTCAGTGTCACGAGTTCGAGCCCTTGTAAAGTTGTAGTAGGAACTTTTTTTTTCCTACTGTTTGTTAATGGGCAAAATTGGTTGGGCCGGCACTGTTGATAGTTTTGTGTGTTTGCCCGGTGAAACTAAGTACACGTCGTCTATATGGATGGTTCGAAGCTAGGGAATTGCCATTTTAGACCTTTTTCGGAATATAAGGAGCAATACGACATCTAGTACACATTTTCGGAACAAAAGGAGCAAAACGACCAAAACGACAGATATTGGCATACACGTTAATTAACATCTTCATTACATAGTAATTTAATTATCTAATGAAACATATGTGGCGAGGTGAAACGCAACACAGAAGGGAACCGACGATACACCTAAAGGATTTCACATATAGATTTGGCCACCCACCACACTCCGCAATTTACACAGATGATGTCATAATAACGTGTGTTGGTCGATAACCTGCCCCATTTCAACAACTACGCATGGCACAGTCCGGGAAAGGGATCAACGAACTGGAGGGATATACAAAAGAATCTGTGTACGTGTTTTTACGCGCCGTCTTAAACATACACAACCGTTGGAACAGATCTTCCCCGATAAGCCGTACTCCCTCTGATTGGAGTGGATAGTGATGTGCATCAAATTGGTGAAGAAAACGAACCGCCATCTGCTCGTCCCCATATAACATAGAGAATATTCCACATGCAAGAGTGGACTCGGCTTCTTCGGGAACGTTTTTTTTTAGTAGTGCGATACCGCGCTGAATGTCTCACTCCTCGGCAACGATCCATAGCCCCTCGTTGTAGATTGCTATTCTGTTCCCTGCGTCTAAGCATTTTTCGAAAATACGCCTGTGAATCCCTTCTTCCTGGCGTTCACCATTTGGCTTCCTTGTCGTTTGGAATGAAGAAGGATGTTCACAGATGTGGTAGATGCTGGCAACCTTCAGAACTTCAGGGGCAAGCACCGTTTCCACTCCTCGCCGACCAGCCTTTAATAATGGGGCAAGGAACCACAACCCATCAATTACGAGATACTGGGCTATTTTTATCAAGATCTCGTCTGGCAGATCAGTCTTCTTACGCCTAGAAGTCACCATTTTTTTGGAGTTAAGTAAACTAATAGCAATATGTGCAGATACAAATAGACGGAAACTACAGCCTGCCCACTAATAAAACCTACGATGTGAGAGGTGGTTGGGGAGTTTGGCGAAAATCCTGGTAATTTATACTAGTTTCTATATGACGTCGTTTTAAATTAGCCTATTGTTAACTACTTAATTACGAAGGAACCCATTTTAGGTTTATGAGCTCTCATGCACGCCTACTCGATTAGAATTACTAAAACAAATAAGTAGTGCGAACCACGTGTCAGTTTCGTGTTATCGGATTTCAAATTCATTATATTCGAATTCGTTAAATATCGGCTGTAACTCAACCATCAGCTAACCCTAAGCTTAGACTATGACATTTGTAGGTTCTCTGATGTGACAACTTCGAAGAGAGTCGTATTTATTGTTGCTTAGATATGATAGTTTTCTCATCATTATGTTTATTTGATGTGTATCCAGTTACGTAATTATCATCACTTCCTCTCAACTAGATCAATCCAAAGGGTTGCTATTCACTTGTATTGATTGTACGATTATTTAAGCTTCTGTACGTAGACGACTACCACAATATATTATGACTCCCAACGTACATCAACTATGGTGTGGGGAATAAATTATCCTTCTGATAAAACAATACAACATTAAAGATTCTACTTATTATTAGGAGATAGTACAAGCATTCGGTCATTTCTTTTACTTTATAAATAGAAACTTAGTTCATTTTATTTGGACATTAAAAAAAGAATGTCATTTTATATCTTTAAATAAATTATTTTTGTGAAATAGATTCTAATAATAACAATTTTAATATTCAAAATTCTACATATTATTTTCTATCTCAATTTCAATAATTATTAGAATATAAAATAAAAAGGATAGAGTAAGTTTTAAAAATAAAACCATTGTACATAGTATGACGAAATTAAACCAATATTTGAAATAGAAAACAACATTTGATTTCTATTTCTAGTCATTTTTTACTCTGAACCTCATTCCCCGGACAGTCTGACGAACGTCTGCATTCTTTCTGTATGGGTTCCAGAGCTTTCTCCTTCCTGGGCAATTGTTTCAATTTTTATCCCATCGTGTCCCATCACATTGTTAATGTGGTAATGTGCTGCAAACTCACTTCTATAAGTTAAAAAAAAAAAGTACATGTGAGACTGTGAACAGATATGAACACATACGCTTTCATACCAAATACAAATATAATATCAACTTAAATATGCTTGTGATGTCCAAGTCCTTCGAAATCTGCTCGAATGAAGATTCTAGAAGACGCTTCGGTTTGTATAAGACATGGTACGCCTACACACATTTACGTAATTTAGTTGCTAGACAAATTACATGTACTTGCTTCTATCATAATATCAATTTACTCTAACGTACCTTCATAACTCCCAACCTTAAAGAACCGGAAGACACAAAACACTGGTCCGGATTTGTGGAGAACATGACATCCCTTTGATTCCCAATCAGAGAGGAATTGATGGGCATAGAAGTCTGTGAGACGACATTTGACACTTTCATTCCTGCATTAACGCACAGTTG
>NC_025699.1:24867902-24870097 GCF_000633955.1 Camelina sativa
GGGATATTTTGGTATTCACCCTGTAGAAACGCCACTTCGATTGTGGAACCCTTCATAACAGATAAATTGTTATACATCAAAAACTGTTGGATTTAGCGAAATAAGCAAGACTTGTTTAACTAACCTCTTCATCCACAAGTAAGAGAACCCGTTTTACAAAGCATTGGCGAATCGACCAAGCGTTCAACACCTTGGCGTGGATACACCAACACCAATTCCTTCTCTCGCGGTCCAGTTCAGCAATACGATCGGTTCTGAAGCTCATGGTGATTTCAGATTTTGGAAAGACGAAGGTTGAGAGCAATTTAAATATTTACGGAGAACGACACCTTGAAACGACGCGGCCTTTCGACTTTCCATGGTGTCCGTTTAATAAGACCCCAAATGTACGTACGTTTCCAATGTAGTATACGTACATATGTATAGTTGTATATTTACAACACTAACAAATAACCGGGAATCATAAATTAATAACGAGATCCCGACCAAAAGGAAAGAGGATATCGCTAAGCCGACACCTTAACCATTAAACTCCTAAATATTAACAAGCATCGATAGACCATAATTATGTTTCCCTCAATTCGAAACCCTGAACCATAAGTGTGATAAACACTTCAAGAGATGGTTTAATCGGGCTTGTTTTAAATAATATTCGGTTATTAGCGGTTTCAGATTTACAAGCAGAATAAAGGTAGATCAAATATTTAGCTGTTCATGTCCAGATTAAGGGTGTGGAGCATAAAAAAAGGTAGACAATTTATGCATGTATTTCTCATGCATTAACCATAAAAAGACAAATAAACTAAAGTTAGAAATAATATCTATCTTGAATGGTAACTTATAAAGTGATAAGAGAACTTCATGCTTTTCCCCATTCAAGGCCTTACTCGTGTAAATTTATTTGTAAAATATACTTGTATGGAAACGTGTCTTTTTCTACAAACCGGATTTGAGTCGAATTATATACGAACTACACAACTTGTCCACTTTCACGTCCGGAACAGCCAATAGCTATTGCATTAAATGCGACAAGTACATGCAGGGATTTGACATCTTCTTTAGTGGAAAGTCGTTCTTACTTAAATTTTGAAATGACTATTATCTCATCATAGTGTTTACTGAACACTTTTTAAGCAAGTAATAATTATAAACTTTGCCCAACGAGTACAGTATACTATTTATCTGAACGAAATATATTTTTGGTTACCGAGACGACGAGAGAACAACCTTTATCGTGTGAACCAATATGATGTTGCGTAAGCATTACGTACTCCTTTTCCCAACTAAAACAGTGTAACTTATACTTCATTATGTATTGTGCTAAAAGGAGACGTAGAGTAATTATATTGTATAGTATATATACAAATTTCACCACCTAACTCCTCTGTTGTTGAAGCATATATAATAGCTCCAATAACAAAATCCCATAAAAAGAAAAAATGGCGAAAGCACACAATAAGCTCCCATATCTCCCTGATGATATTTTACTCGAAATCTTTAGGCTTCTCGCAGTAGATGGGCTGTCGCACCTTGCTCCAATTTTAAAGTCAGGTCGGCGAGGACTGAAGACGGTGCTCGCCCCCTATGTTCTAAAGGATGCAAACATCTACAACATCTGTTGGCATCCGTTATTGATCCAATCGTCAGACGACCCAAATGGTGGCCCTCAAGATAAAGGGATGCATAGGCGTATATTCAAAAAATGCTTCAAAGCTGGAAACAAAGTTGCAATCTACTACGAGGGCCTCCGGATTGTTGCGGAGGAGAGAGACATCAAGCAAGGCATTTATGTTCTATCTCGTAACGTTCCCGCAGACGCTGAGGCAACACTGGCATGTGGTATCTTTTCTATGTTATATGGAAGCGAACAGATGGCGGTTCATTTTCTTCACTTATTTGATGCACAACACTTTCCTCTCAAATCGCATGGGGTCAGATTTGTCGGCAAGTCTGTGTTTTGCCTGTTGTTTACATACCAGGTGGCACTTCAAAACACGTTCATAGATAAACTAGTCTATCCATCTACTCACCTGATCCCTAACCCGGACTGTGCCGCCATCTGTTGTATCCAATCCGGTTTCTTCTCTATAAACTTTCGAGATTACGACATCTTGTGTACTAATTGCGGACTTTGGTGGTTGGCGAAATCTATATGTGAAATCCTTTAGTTCTATAATCTCCAATGGCTGCTCTTT
>NC_025699.1:24876687-24877841 GCF_000633955.1 Camelina sativa
TGTTCTATCTCGTAACGTTCCCGCAGACGCTGAGGCAACACTGGCATGTGGTATCTTTTCTATGTTATATGGAAGCGAACAGATGGCGGTTCATTTTCTTCACTTATTTGATGCACAACACTTTCCTCTCAAATCGCATGGGGTCAGATTTGTCGGCAAGTCTGTGTTTTGCCTGTTGTTTACATACCAGGTGGCACTTCAAAACACGTTCATAGATAAACTAGTCTATCCATCTACTCACCTGATCCCTAACCCGGACTGTGCCGCCATCTGTTGTATCCAATCCGGTTTCTTCTCTATAAACTTTCGAGATTACGACATCTTGTATACTAATTGTGGACTTTGGTGGTTGGTGAAATCTATATGTGAAATCCTTTAGTTCTATAATCTCCAATGGTTGCTTTTTAAAGTTTTTAGGTTTTTGTTGTAATGTACGGTTGTATACGTCTGGTACGTACATGTGAACTTATATGAGCGGTGGTACGTACATCGATAATTTGTAGGGTATGTTATTATGAAGTATGTATAAGTAATTCGAACGACGGAGAAGTTCATGGTTATCTCATATTATGGTTGTCATTTATTTGATTCCCGTTCGATAACAGATAATTTCTATTAATTTGACATAGTCGGCACGAACTATGTATTTATGGTAATTGCAGCGTGTATGGTAATTAAATAAAACATAACGATATGAACGGGACTAGTCCATGTGTACGTACACGTCGCACACAATAGAACTAGTTTGGCACCGTGTACAACTATGTATTTATGTACGATGCCCTGTTTCGGTGTACGTACACAAATACATAGTTGTGGCAAGGTGGTAGATGCCATACGTCTGTGTATGATGGCGGATAACACTAAAGAGAATACATTCGTTGATTATAAAATAAACTCCGGCATACACCGGATAACAGTTCGAGGTTCCAAAAAGATAAAAACAACCATCAAGTACAAAATATTTCAACATTAACTTAGTTGAAAACGTCGTCACTAAGGTTAAGCCGCAAAAAAAAACATGAAAAAAGGATCTTAAAAGAACGAGCGCAACTCCTGTGCATACCAGTAGAAAAAACAGGACTTACACCCAGTGAGGTAGCTACTGCAAGTACACCTACGGTGGTGGAGGAGAGAAGGCGACGATCTCACTT
>NC_025699.1:24879645-24929378 GCF_000633955.1 Camelina sativa
AAAATTACATAACTGATATTTGACATCTACAACCCTGCAAGTCATATCGATTTAAATTGACTTATATGGACGTCAAATCAGTTGGCCATTGCATTAAATTGGCAACATGTCATTGCATTAAATACGAGTACTAATAGATACAAACACATTGTTAATTTCTCTATATTATATATTAAATATAGTGGTTTCAATTTTAAGTATAAAAGGGTACAATTCAATACAAGCTAGACGGGCATGTAACTGTTGATGTAGGTCCTAGCCATGTATCGTACAGAATAAGATATTCGAGGAACTATTAGTTTTCATGGAACTAAACATTTTACTATGTTCAGCTTGTGGAGAATAGGAGAGCAACCTAAAGTGTATTGAAAATCTACCATATTGCTTCATCCCTATGCTTTGCATGTGTTATCAACTTCGTTAAATATATTTGTGTACGAAAATTAAATCAATTGCCCAGTTATCACATCTGACAAAGTTCGTGCTTAGCTTTATTATATTGCCTTATTCTGCAAAGGTGTATCGCTGACAAAATACTTCGTTTAATATTAAGATTAGAAAGGATAGGAGATAAGGTGTACACGGAAACGAGGAAATGCAAACATGTTTCGTTATAACTACCAAAGCATTTGACTAATTCGGCGAGCGCACCACCAGATTGTGCATTTCCTGCAACGATGCCTGTTAGGGCCCACCATAGTGTCCACGTCTTCTTTCGTCATTGAGAGCGCGCATTTTATTGCGCACGAAGGAGTTGTTATTTCCCCATCATCAGGGTAGTCAAAAAACACACCATAAGTTGTATTGTGTGATGCTCCATAGTGAATAAGCTCAGTGATGAGTTCTTCACACATATCTCCAACCTCTTCGGAGTCAAGTGGGTAGTGTTTTATAGAAAACAGCTGAAGCAAATGACCCGCCTGGACTCCGGACCCTTTACAGATGCACAACATGGCAGACGCAAGAGTAGCGTCGGCATGTGTTGGTACGTTACGCAGGAGTAAATTTACGGCCCCTTCAATGTCCCCATCTTTTGTTGCAAGACGAAGGCCTTCATAATATATGGCCGTTGGATTATCCGCATCAAGGCACCTTTCAAAAAACTTCCTGTGTCGACCACCAAAAATGATATCATCGGGGTCACTGCACATGTTGAAGATGTTTGCCTCTTTCAAGACGTCGCGACGGTAAACTATAGTTTTGCCTCTATTTCCGAAACGTAGGAGTGACTGCATGTACCACCAGTGTTTTGCTGCCATTAGTTTTGCTATTCGCGCCAACAGATCGTCAGGAAGATTTGGGTTGGTCATCTTTGTAATGTAAGTATTATGTGCACATAGAAATGCAAACGATTTATAATACAAACTTGTTGATATGGTTGGGGAATTATTTGGTATGGATATAAATGATACTTGATATAACTGCGTGCCAAGATGGCGAGGTGACATCAAACCACTAATTATTAAGATTTTTCAACATCCACTAACAAAATAGATGGAGTGTCGTTTTGAGAATCTTAATGGACCGTTAATATTTTACGCCTCTTTACATCATAACCATATTAGATCCCCCACATCCTATTAGTATACACGTGTCATAACCATATTACGGATTTGAAGTCTACTATAATCTACTATCTCAATCTTGATTATTCAATACCCGCTCAGCTTAACGTAGTGGCAAACATGACACCAGTTGGCAACTGTGATGTGACAACTAATACCCGCAAAAGTCTTATATGCGAAGACGTAGAAGAGTTGTTTTACAAGCAAGTAGAGGGATGTGACTTATATCTCATCGATGTGTCTTGAAGAGTACGTTTAATATGATGTATTTGTAATCATTACTAAGTTACGAAATCTGGTCACAATTGTACTAAACGACCATAGTGTGAACTAAATAAGTTTCTGGTTAGCATTCTATATATATAATAATTAAAAAACCTGTAACTCCCACCTACAACTCTCCCTTTATTATTGTATGTAGGTGTTAAACGGTACTCCACAAGTTGCAACACATACGAAACATTGTTTTAGATGTTAGCAAGTGAAAATGCCGCATGCAACTGGAAAAATGTCTGATATACCTGATGAAATATTGATTAAAATCCTCGGCTTTCTCGCAGTTGATGGTTTGGAGTACCTTGCTCCAATACTGAAGGCAGGTCATCGAGGTGTAGAAACGGCGCTCTCTCCCGAAGTTTTAAAGGTTGCTAACATCTTCAGCTTATGCTGGCATCCGACGATGTTCCAAACACCACATCACCCAAATGGTAGAGTCCAAAATGAAGGGATCCATAGGCGTATCTTCGAAAAATGCCTAGATGCTGGCAACAAACAGGCAATTTTTTTCGAAGGTTTCCGGGTAGTTGCGGAGTTGGAAGATATTAAGCAAGGCATCGCACTTCTAACTCGTAACGTTCCCACGGAACCTATCTCGACACTAGCTTGTGGGTTTTTTCTATGTTAGTTGGGAACTGCGAGATGGCTACTCATTTTCTTGAACTGTTTGATTCACATCACTACCCACTTAAATCGGAACGAGCAAGGTTTCTAGCCAAGGGGTTGTTCCGGTTGCTGGGTAGATATCAGACGGCGCGAGTAAACACATACTGGGACACATTCGTCTATCCTATTGCTCCCTTTATCCCTAAACCGGAATGTACTTGATTGTGTTTACGGGAGCATGATTTCTACTCTCTCCGGTATGAAGATTATGACATTGTCTGCAGTGTGGCCTCTGGTGGTTGGCGAAAGCTATATGCGAGATCCTGTAGTTATATTTTCTCATAAGATGTTTCACCCTAAACGTACTATCTGACGAATATCCTGTTATCAACGCAGTTCTTAAATCTTCTAGAATCCATGTAAGTACTATAAATCCGGCCTTTAGTTTAGAATGTCTCCTGGTGTACTAAACTTGGTTCATGTAACACCTAATGTTGTATCCTTTATAAGAACGCGGTATCTATCGATACTTATTATGTTGTTTAAGAATGGTAAGTGGTTGGGTGCCTAAACGTGACCATCGGAGATGAATTATGAATATAAAACTATATAACTCGTACCTTTCCATTGCAAAACCACTTAAATATAATACTAAGACGTACACAACCTGAAAGATGTTAGTGTAATAACAACGTTTATAATTTCATTGTACGTTCAAGAGTATGTACGTTTAGTGTACGTACAATAGTTTATACTTTAAGGCCTTGTACATATTAGAGTTTGCAAATTGCGTGTACGTAGAATGGGAAGGAATAGTTCGGGCATTATCTCCCTTTATGCAAATTTTTTTTTTTGAGCAAAACCCCCTTTATGCAAATTAAATATAAATAAATCCGCTGATGCAGATTCTTCTATTTCGTATTAGTATATACGTGGCGCCACCATAATAACGGATGTCAAATGCGTTATACATTACTTAGACAATTATTTCTCTTATATTCTGCTAGGCTCTACTTAGGGTAGACATGACAGCAGTAGGTTGGACGAAGTGACAACTCCTACCCCCAAAGTCGTGTTACCATAAACGTGATGTGATTTGTATCTCAGCGAGTTTTAATTAAACAGTCGAAAGTGACGTATGTCTCGGCACATTACAACAATAAACGGGTAGGGTGTTAGCTAAATAAGTATCTCGTTAGCGTTCTATAAATTATAATTACCAGTCCCACTGAGTGCAACCTGAACTTTGTGTTCTTCAAACACCCTTCTGTACAAGTTGTAGTTCCTACTGAAAAATCACAGCAAGATGGCGTCTGCGTCTCAAAAAATGCCTCATCTACCAGATGAGATGTTGATTATCATCTTCGGGTTTCTCGCAGTTGATGGTTTGAACTACCTAGCTCCAATAGTCAAGGCAGGACCTCGAGGAGTCAAAACAGCGCTTAGGCCTCAAGTTCTCAAGGATGCTAACATCTCCAGCATTACTTGCCATCCTTCTTGGTTCCAAAAATTACATCATCAAAATCGTAGAATAAAAGAGGAAGGGATGCACCGGCGTATCTTCGAAAAATGCATTGACGCTGGGAACAAAAAGGCAATCTATTACGAAAGTCTCCGGGTTGTTGCCGAGGAAATNCCTTTTTTACTGTTCTATCTTGCAAAACAACTATACACAATTGATATATCTACCTATTGTGTATGTACAACAAAGTGTGTTTGGGTACATGGGTACTTACGTTTGGTACGAGTAATGTATTGTTTTGTTACAACTGTGCATTCGGTTGGTGAAGTCGGATGTGTACACATCCCTATGATACATAGGTATCGGGCCTCAATTTTAGTAAGCCCATTCGGTAAGGATTTTTTCCTTATTTTCTTAATAATAAGGTCTCAATTTAAGAGTTTGAGTTGAGGCCCCATTTAAAAATTAAAAAATTACATCGGACTTACTGATAAAAACAATTTAAAAGAAAACAATACAATTTCTTTTCGTATTGGGCCTCCAATGTTGCTGGACTGGCAATGAAATTTTGGGTTGTTTCAACCAAATTGTGACTAGGATAACTCTACGTTTCAACCATTGAATCAATTTTGTCGAAGTGGGTGGGCGCCATAACGTAATTAAGAAAGTATTGGGGGGAAAAAGCATACATCAACAAGAAAATAAATTAAAACCACATACAAAACGTAAATTAGTTGTCTGTATGTACACTACGAATTAAAGTAAATTTGAAATATAAACCCGAAGAAAAACAAAGAAAGCGAAGAGTCGCGCTTATTAGAGAAGGAGAGAGGGGGAGTCGGTAGAAAGACGCAACTACCAGTGGCGACGTTTTGTTTTATTTAAACAGCATCACCCTGTCTCCTTTCTAAACCCAGGGTAGAAACGAGTAACAGGAAATTATCAGAAAAACCAAACCATGGAGTTTAGAGTTGATGCCATCGCTGATCTTAGACCAGGAAAAACGAATTGGATTATCCAAGCGAAGGTCTTGAATTCGTGGTATGTTACTGAGTTCTTTCAAAAGCGGGTTCTGCTCCTTGCTGATACACGGGTTAGTCCACTTTGCTTTATAAAATATTTGCACAAAGTTGTTAACCAACACAGTGGTCTTATACACAATTGATATGCAATTTATAGGGTGATACAATCGAGGTGGCGTTTTTACCAGGGACCTACAAGAAAATGAGGAAGTATATCTATGATGGTGATTGGTATGAAATTAGGAATTTCAAGGTCATCCAGCCAACACTTAGGGAGAGGAATACACATCATCCTTTCCAAATCAAATTTACTGATGAGTCGACGATGGGCCTGCTCTCACCGGTGAATCAAAAACACTACTTCCGTTTCGAGGATTTGGGTGATATATCGCGAGGGAGAATTACCCATCCCATATCATTCGGTATGCTTATCTTCAATTTTCACTTACACAAATCGTTTGAAACAACGTTAAAAACGTTTGCTAAATGATATATTAGTGCACATTACTAGTTTTTAGTCCTGATACTAAAGAAATAAGTTAGTAGACAATTTCATATCAAAATACATAGGTCGTAACGTTTAAAGTATGTGTCTATCCCGAATCAGATGTCTGTGGGTGTGTAGTTGGAGTGGAAGACAGAAGATTGCTCGAGGGGGCAAATGCGGCCAATGAAGGTGTCCTCACCCTACTGAATGGGAGGTAAAGGAGATTTGTGCTACATTTTTAATACATTGGCATTTAAAGTTTTTTCCTATTCCCGTTCTATATTAACATGAGAAAACCGTAGGAATGAAACCCTCAAGTGTCGTGCCCTAGATGACTATGCTGCTCGCTTCATAAATGCTTGGGAAGCATTCGGGTGTCATCTTACTTTTACATCCGAACCCGTCTTTTGTATTTTGCGGTTCTGGAAGGTTGGAAGCTACGAAGGTACGTTCGATTTGATAGATCAGATAAGGAAACTAGCCTTGTGAAACCATATACATCTAATTTTGTAAATGTTCTGTAGGTGCTCATTGCCTTGTCAACACAACCGCCTCTTCGCAAATCTATATAAAACCTGATTTCGAGGGAATGGAACATCACAAGGCGATGTAAGCTGTTTGTTTTCCTACTAAAATATATAATTGTATTTCTTGCTACTGTCAAATACGTTAATACACTTTCTATATTTACCGCAGATCTGAATTCGCTGGACGTTACTATATAGAACATATAATGGAGCACGTAGGGGAGAATGCAGTACCTTGAGAATAAAGGAACTAGATGGGCGAAAGGGAGAGCTCAGGGAGTTTAGCATATTGAAAGAACCGCCACAGATCTATGCAATTTATTAACTTTTTTTTTCCCGGTGTGTGTGTACTTTTGAGTGAACCCATTGTTATGCTGATTCTGGATAATATATGGTTATGTTTTGTCAACAAAATATAAAATTTAGTGTACATAACAATAGTTATCTACGATAAGTGTACATGTCAACACTATCCTTCCATCGCATTATGTCCTCTTTAATGGACCATATAAAATACACAAACAGATATATTTCGCTTTTCTAAGCTTCTTATTCAAACAGAAAACCGTTTGCTTGAGATTTCTAAAAAGCTACATGAGTAATAGGCCCAACTAGGGCAGCCGGGGACAATTTCTCCAACAATTATAGTTAAACAACAATGTGGGCTTAGAAATTAAAAAGGTCCATCATTACAAAAAGCTCTGTTGGCACTTAGGAAAAAAGAGTATTATCCTCACGCCAAGAAAAGATAACACGTCTATTGTCGCCCATGCACTACGTATTAGCTGGACATGTTGTACGGTTGTGGCCAACCTGTTGACACTGAAAACAAGCATGCTGTTTGCGGGGCCGCTTCATCTCCAACGCAACCTTGACAAAGGACTTCATCCTCGACATCTTTGGCCTTCCTGGAGGATTCCTAACAAAAGGCGGTTTACATCTGGACGGTGTAATATCAGTAGGAACGATGCAGGATGTATCTATCGGCATTATCGCCTCCGCATACCCACTGCAGAGGCTGTCTCTGCGGAAGTATGGATGGTGCTGGTTTATAACTGATACGTTGGCCGTATATGCGGCTGCGATAGCATGTACGCATGGCATCCTCTCTAGATCAAAACGCCTACATGAACACCTCTTATACCTCAGATTGACAACATGCGTTGAGTTACCACCACTTACTTCAAATCGATCTTCATCAATTTCTTGAACCTTTAGACGCCTTGACTGTTCAATACGTGCCTATGAGTAAATCAAAGCGTAAGTTCATATAACCAAAACAACACAACATATCCACTAACATTTTTCAGGCCTTTCGTTAACATATATATCGATGGATATGTTAATGAATGTCACACCTGTAACAGGTTCTCCACTCCTTTGGTGAGTAAAGTTGGCATTGCGGCAGCTTGTTTTCTCCTTGTAGCAAACCAACGTGTCAACATATTCCGAACAGCTTCTAGTAACTCTACAATGGGATAGGCTCTGGCAGGATTCAGTACTTTGTTTAGCGATTCTGCAATGTTGCTCGTGGTGAAGTTGTACCTATCACCAGGAAAGTGCGCCCTGCTCCACTTGGTTACATCTGCACGAACCAAGTAAGCATGCAGTTGCGGATTCGCTTCTTGAATTTGCTGGAAGATTTCTTCGAAATCAACTACACGGTACGCTGCAGCTGCTTTTTTTACCAGCCGGAATGTTTCGCTCCCACTAAATCTCAGGATAATATTCTTGTGAAGATGATAAGTGCAGATTCCTCGACTTGCCAGGGGGTACACTTTAGCGATAGCTTTACCAATAGATTTATGCCGGTCAGATATCAGTGCAAGCTCTTCATCATCAGGAATTACACTACTTAATTGAGTAAAGAACCATTCCCACGACACGTCGTTCTCTGTATCAACAACCGCATACGCCAGAGGGAAAATATTAAAATTCCCATCTTGTGTTGTCGCTATCAGAAGAGTCCCTTTGAATTCACCTTTCAAAAAGGTTCCATCTACAACTACAACTTTCCGCATATACCTGAAACCCTTAATGCATCCAGCAATCGCAATGAAAACATACTTGAATCTGTCTTCTGCATCAACGACCAGTCTAGTAAGGGTCCCCGGATTAGAGGACCTCAGCTTGTATAAATATGCAGGTAATTCAGCGTATCCACTTTCAGGTGTACCCCTAACATACTCCCGCGCCTTTATAAGTATACGATGTGCCTTCCAGTAGCCAAGCTATTATATGAAAATGGTCAGTAAAAGACATCAACACTAAACAATATCAACTAGATCGAATTATATATATGTGTAGTGCAGGCCATAGAATCAACTAATTTCTGACAAACCCAACAAACTTAAGCTACGATCTATATGTACACCCTATAGACCATCACATACACAGAGCCAACCATAAAACAAACATATTAAAGTATTCCGGTAGCCAACCTGTACACCATATCGTAGGTTGAGCCCATCCCCAACAAGATTTGGCACAACAGAACCTCCCACACCACCAACATAATCCTTGTATAATTGAGCTAGGATTGGTGGTTTAGCATTACGGCTACGGCCATATCGTTCCGTAACAGAGAAAGTATGTTCACGACAATATTTGTGAATATGAAACACCGGCGAATCACCCATGGTTGAAGCCCGTATTCTCCATTTACAAACTTTTACCCAACTCTCAACGATTAACAAAATGGGCGTTGAATATAGAACATTGTAATCATATTTATCGAATACACTCAGCACCCTCAACCGTGCCACCAACGTTTCTTTGCTATCAAACTTATCCCCCACAGCAATATCACCACCTCCGTTTTCTATTTTGCGAACCTCCTTCTCAATTGCATCAGCTGCAGAGTTAGTCTTGCGGGTACGGTTATTTGATTCTGTGTTACACACATTTTCCTCTATACAAGACCCACCCCCAGGTCCGTCGTCCAATGATTCCTCTGCTTCATCCGGGGCGAAGTTGGAGTACAGCAGATAGTCTTCATCCCCTGAACTTGCACCATCGTTGTCGTCACAGTAATCAAATCTACGGTTGTCCTCGTCCCCTGCTTCATCTTCATCTACATCATTTCCTACATTATCTTCACCGTCTTCCTTCCGACTCTCTTACTCATCATCTTTCTGTCCCATTTCCTCTGCCACGCCTACGAAATCATCTACAACGACTTCAGGGGTCTTGGGTGTTGGTTCTAGGGTTTTCGGTTTAACTTCCTCGAACAAGGTTTCACCAGATTTAGCTTCGATCTCAACGCATAGCCGGATGAGTTCACTCCTATGCTGTCTGAGAAAGTTTTGAAACTGCCGACCATTCGAAACAATCACCGGTGGCATATAACATCCGCTTTTTTATATCTATCTAACATATAGCTCAACTTTATGGCGGAAGTTCTTTCGCAGAAACCAAAGTCATCGTACACCATAGCAGTAAAGTTTTCAAACTTTGTTTCTTTATCGGCAACTATAATCCTGCACCCTTTTCTAGTATCAACATCAAACAACCATCGCTTTTTGTCTACCCTCCACCTCCCACACGCCAAAACGATATCTTGCTCTTCCATGGATGAACCGAGAGGAAAGATTTACGAAACTGAGTAGGAGAAAGACATTGGCTCCGGCCGACAAACAGAACACGATTGATGAATCTGCTACAAACTTTATTACATGAACACCATAGATCGGAAGAACAGGAAAGGTGTTTAGATCTTCTTCCAATAAGTCTATCGCAACGCTCGACTGTCTTTGCCAGCTCAAACAAATTCGTGTTATTCTGGTAAGACTTTACAGCTGTCAATCTTGCTTACTAAATCTACCACGGACAAGAAGCCTACCACAACACTACGAAAACTATTTCAAAAAACAAACAAAGTATACCAAAAATATCTGTAAGGAGAGAAGGCTGTCGCATAAATCTGTCGCAACAGGCCATTAGTCTACCATAAATATCTTCCCACCCTGTTACGTTTGCCGCTACACGCGCTTAAAACAAAAGTCTATCATCAAAGGGAAATTCCTCTACCAACTTAATCTAACGAATCGATTTCATGTACGTCGACCGATAAGTGTACCAACACTACAACTAAGTGTACCATCTACGTCGACGGTAAAGTGTACCAGCACTACAACTAAGTGTACCAAAAATATCTGACGTACACCTTTAATCAGTCCACGTGTATAAATCTACCATCAAAGGATCGGTAGACTTAGTCCCAACTTCCAATGTTTTTTTTTTTACTAATGGCATTAGCCGTAATTACGTTTTTTCCCAACACTGGTTTCAGGGGTATTAAGGGTACAGAGTTTATTCTAGTAATTACCAACAATTGTGTGTTACTTTTGTAAAAAGGAAGCTTTTATGTAATATTCTAGTAACTCTCCCTAAAATAATTGTTATTTCAATTATTGTAGTTCAATTGCCAAACACATTTGAATATTTCTAATTTGCCAAAAAAAATGTTTAAAAATATATTATTGAATTTTTCCATTAAATCTATATATCCTCTTTTTAATAAAAGGGAAGTACACAACTTCAAATTGATAGACCATATAATATTACTATAGGTTATAACTAAGACTAATTATTTGATAGGTTATATGGATTAATTATTTGATAGGTTATATAGATTTAGGATTATGATCTTCTTAAAAAAAATATTCTAAAGAATAAAATAAAATCTCAAAGAATATTTTACTAACCATATATAGACAAAAAATCTCAGAAATTAACAGAAATTAATCAATCTTCCATATATTACAAGTGATTTCTGATTATACTAAAAAATAAAATCTCACCTAACTTTATCAGAAAACTTTGACTGAGTAACGGGTCAAAATTTGAATATTTAAATTCATTTCATATATTTCTTTTGTTGAATTATATAGTTTTGTATACTTTAATAAACTTTTGAAATAATTTAATTTGGAATCTTTAAAAATAGTTTAATTTTATATTATTATGAATTTCATAAATATATGATAGATCAAAAAGTTCAAAATTATAAACACTCTAATTTGATTTGTTATAGCACGGGTCAATAATATATCACTATAATATGAAAAAAAATTCAAGAAATATGATTTTTTTTTTGCTAGAGCACGGGTTAAAATTTCAAAATATGATTTCTCAGATTAAATTTAAATTTGGAATAATGTTGTTTGATAGGTTTTCTCGGTCACAATAATTTTGACAAACATATGTTACATATTTGGTCCTAAAATTAAAATGCGCTATAATATAGGTTAAATCATAGAATAACAATCAAAATACAATATATAATTTTAAACACTAAACAAATCAAATAAATTTAACAAACAAAAATTAATTTTTTTTAACACAACTTAATCCGCGTTATACCGCAGGTCAAAATATAGATATAGTCGAATATATCTTACAGAATATATGTTATTTTCATAAGTCATATTTAATATATAATTTCATGTCATAGTATTCTATCCAAAAAAACCTTTCAAAATAAATAAAATAATCACATATACGATGTTTTAAATAAAAATGACCAAATAAACAAAAGGAACAAATTTAAACCCGTGCTCTAGCACGGGTCATATTCTAGTCTATACTATTAAAGCAGAAGTACTCACTATACTCAAATTTGACTATGACTTTGTTTTGGTACGTTTTTCATTAAAAATGATCAGAAAATCACTTAATTTAATTAAATTAACCTATAGTTATGATTTATCTAAATGACCATTATACCCCTTGCTCGACCACTTAATTACAACCGGGTCGGGACGCGGATCCTCTTTAACCCGGAAATAGAAGAAAAAAAACTCACGGATCTGTTTCTACTCCAGTTTTATAATATTCAGATCATGTATGTTGTTTGGTTCAAGAATAATTATTACTGTCACCAAACAGAGGTAAAATCCCTATAAATAAGGAAAATAGTATCCGAGTATTTAATGGCTTCAGTAATATCAAATATTAACTACTACCATATTTAATCCCTATAATTATTGCGAATATTAATAATAATGAGAAATCTTTAATACTTATGGATTGTGACTTTGTTGCTTCCAAAATAATCAATAGATTAAATACGAAATTTTATATATATATATATATATATATACATGTAAACTTATTTGATTTGCTTTTATATTGTGAGATATTTACGAAAACAACAAATCAAATTAATACAATTAAATAAAAACAAATCATATTTTTCAATATTTTCTTAACAAAATTATAGTAATTAATTATGATTAGTATAGATGGAAAGAATAAAAAGCGCAGAAATTATATATATGTAAAGTTGTAAACTAATTTACAGAAAATGTGTACTGTATATCCCACATCTACTAAATATTTTGGAATATGGTTCATAATCACTATAAATATATGACTAATATGTTTTGAGTACAAATGAGCAGGAATCTTGATTTATCAGGTATCCAAATTTAACAGTTTAATTTGGTTATATATTTGAGTATATTTAAACTTTTAAAAAGTAAACATATTATAATATATTTACATTTTTTAAAAAAGTATAAGAGATTATAAATATTTAAATTGTTATAGAATATTTAAATTATTATAAATATTTGAACTCCGTCGAAAATTTAAAATATTATAATATACTGTACTTAAATCTATAAAATATTTAAGTAAATTTAATATTTTTACTCTTAAAAATTTTTAAATATAAAAAAGTTTAAGTTAAACTCTTTAAGACATGTATTTTTATCAACTATAAATTAAATTGGTTTTTTACAATTTTGCTGAGATTTGATATATCAAATATTAACTTCTACTATATGCATTAACCTTGTTTTATCAATTGGTTAAACTATCACCAATTTTGCTGAGATTTTATCAAACTATCAATTTTGCTGAGATTTGGTATTTAAAGCTCCCACTACTATATGCATTAAACTGGTTAAAGTACACTTTATGGGCCCAACAAAACATTAAACGGGCCACCAATACTAGTTCTTAGTCCTACGTGTGCTTCACCAAATTTTTAACGTTCGCTCACCAACTTCTTTTTTTTTTATCCTTTTAACTTAACTTGGCCTTCTTCGTCGTACCCAATTTATTTCTCTCTCCCTCTAACCATCTTTTCTCCAATTAATTTCAAGAAAAGAAAAACAAAAATGTCGCCGTCGTTTTGCTCCGGTCGATGCTCCGTCGCGCTCTTCCTCTTAATCTCCGCCGTTCCCATATCTTACCTCATTTCCTTAGAGCTAGCCGTTCCTTCGACTCACGTCTTCTCTTACCATAGCTCCGGCTACTTCCGCGAGTGCGCCAAATGGGACGACGTTGGTCGGAGGTTCCTCGTCTCCTTCATGGACGGAGGTGGTATCGGAGAGATTGTTATTAAAGATTCCGACGACGACGTTCTTGAAGAAGTCACTTTAGTCAAAGACGTTGACCTCGCCGGTAACGCTTCCCTAGGAATCTCTATCGACCGCGTCAGAAACCGTCTCCTCGTCGCCGTCTCCGACTTGCTTGGTAACCGTTACAGCGCTTTAGCTGCCTATGATTTGTCCACGTGGCGCCGTCTCTTCCTCGCTGAACTCAGCTGTCATGGTGATGGTAAGTAAAAACCCTTCTTCTTCTTCCTCTAGTGTGTTAGCCGTCGATGGTTTCTTGAATAGGTTTGAGAATATAGCTTATATGGATGTTATGTAGGTAAAGAGAAAACGTTTGCAGACGATGTAGCTGTTGATGAAGAAGGCAATGCTTATGTGACTGATGCAGTAGGTAGTAAGATTTGGAAGGTTGATGTCAATGGGAAGCTTGTGTATACTATTACAAGTCCTCTGTTTACTCCACCTGGATGGTACAATAACCTTGTTGCTCTTAACGGTATTGTTTATCATCCGGACGGGTTCCTTATTGTTATCCATACTTTCTCTGGTTACTTGTACAAAATCGACTTAACGGATGGGAATCAAGTTAGTGTCATTGATGTTTCTGGTGGTACATTGAGGTTTGGAGATGGGCTTGAGTTGTTGTCTCCAACTAAGATTGTTGTTGCAGGTAAAAGTTTAGACATCTTTTGAGAAGTTCTGTTTTTTTTAATTTTAAAAAAGCCAATGCCAATGAATGTGAGTGTTTTCAGGTAGTCCGTCTTCTAAACTGGTGGAGAGTTTAGATGGGTGGAAGACAGCTTCTGTGACGGGTTGGTTCAGCAGCGGTATGGTTCATAGGTTAGCCTCGTCAGCTACAGTTAAGGAAGGAAGAGTTTATCTAAACCACATTGTTGGATTTGGGTCTAAAAAGAAACACATGCTTGTAGAAGCTGTGTTTTAGAGACTTTTCGTTCTTAGTTATATTATCTCTTGTTAAATTGTGGTAATGATCTCTACATGATTCTATTGAGCTCTGATGTAAAAACTTGTTTCCATCAAATTTATGTTAATCTATTACATAGTTATTCTTTAGAAGATCTTGACACCATTCTAATTACAAATATCAATGTTATCGTCTATGAATTTTTTAGAAGATTTAAACCAAAACTTTGAGTAGAAGAAACAAAATCACTAAAAGTGAGGCAGTCATGACGAGTCTTGGCGTTCGTCCAGGAAGCAAAATATTCCATCGAATCATCAGTATACTGATGCAACGTGACCACGTGTCGTAGCTTGATTAACAACAACTAAAGAACAAGTGGGATGTACAACTAAGCAAAGACTAGAAAACAGAGAGCATATTTAGATTTAATGGAAAAAACTATGGAATAAGATAATTTCCNAAAAAAAAAAAAAAAAAAAAAAAAAAAAAAGATAATTTCCCATTAACCAGAAAACACAGATCAAGAATCAAATCTTATGGATAATTTTGATAAAGGTTCTTCTTTCACCATCACTACTTCACATCACTCATGTAAAGATAAATTTTCATGACATCTTTTTTAGTGTTCTGGTCTAAATTTTGGCAGAAAAGGTTAAAAATTAGGGAACTTAAATTAATTAATTAACCAAAGTTTTTATACGAAATTAATTAGGAAAAAAAAAAAGAAAAAAGAAATTTTCTGCAATTCGAAAAATCCCTTTTGGTGCGTCCATGTCTTTCCGCCATGGAAATGATGCCATCTGTTAATAACTCTTCAACCATCAATGTCCATTGCACCTCTTCGTTTTTAGGGTTTTCCCTTTTTTTCCTAAATTCTCTCTATAATAAACCCTTCTCGCCGTTTCGCCCTTAAATTTCTCAATTCACAATTCGCATTCATCTTCTTGCTCATCCGTTTTAAAGGTACTATTTTTTTTTCATTCAATTGAGTATCAGCCAATGATTAGAGATTCATAATTGGATCGTTTGACTTCTTCTGAATCGTCTTGAATTGTCTTTTCACTCTGCAATTAGGTAATTTACTTGATCGGGAAGCTTGAAATTGGTTCTATTGTTTTGTTTCGAGCACAAAGTCTCGTACTTTTTTGGTTAGGGTTCAGTCAATTAGAGTCAAAGGTTACATTTTTGCTAGTAATGGACGACGGGGAGCTTGAGTTTTCGAATTCGAACATGGTTGGTGAATTATTGCCTAGTAGCTGTTCAATGGATTCCTTCTTCGATGAGCTTTTGAGGGATTCTCATGCTTGTACTCATACTCACACTTGTAACCCTTCGGGACCAGAGAACAACACTCATACACACACATGTCTCCATGTGCACACCAAGATTCTACCTTCGCAGAGTGAGGACAAAGTCTCTACTGATGACACATCTGAATCTTCAGGGAAGAATAGCAAAAAGAGACCTTTGGGGAATCGAGAAGCGGTTAGAAAGTATAGGGAGAAGAAGAAGGCTAAAGCTGCTTCCTTGGAAGATGAGGTTACGAGGCTTAGAGCTGTTAATAATCAGCTGATGAAGAGGTTGCAAGGTCAAGCTGCATTGGAAGCTGAGGTTACGAGGCTCAAGTGTTTGCTTGTGGATATAAGAGGAAGGATTGACGGAGAGATTGGTTCGTTTCCTTATCAAAAACCTGCGGTTGCGAACGTGCCTTTCTCTTACATGATGCATCCTTGCAATATGCAATGTGATGTTGACAACATGTACTGCCTTCAAAATGGGAACAATGGAGAAGGTGCGTCGATGAATGAGCAGGGGCTAAATGGTTGTGAGTTTGACCAACTACAATGCTTGAATAATCAGAACTTAGCTGGCAAGGAGATCCCTCTCTGTAGTAATGGAGTCGGGACATTTAATGTCAATGGATCCAGCGCTAATAAGAGAAAAGGTGAAATTCTTGTTCTTTTGGATCTCTTTCCTAGAGGCTGTCCATTTCAGTTATGCCTTTATACGGTTTTCTTCGTAGTTACCTCCATGTCTTCAATTCTTTACGTAGCCTGATAGTGGTTGATTCTTTGCCTTAGGCACCACTCTGTTGTGTTCTTTGTGGAATTTTGTCATTTTATTAGGTTCCTTCATCATTTTTTGTTTGAACTTGTGGTTTGTGTAAATTTAGTTTATGAACTCATGGCTCTTGCTCTTGGAACAGGTGGTCCTCGTGCAGCGAAAGCAGTTTGAAGTATCATTGATCATGGGATACTATCAATCATTTTCATATTGGCAGTTAATTTTCTTCTAATAAGTAGTAGAGTTCAACTGAATCACCAGCTTCCTTCAAGGCCGTTTGTGCTATTATCCTATTTTTTAATCTCTTGTTTTTTCCTTATGTAATTGCATTCCTTCATTGAGCTCGTTGAAGCTAGAAATAAGACTTGTTAATATTCAATTCGAGTTTGCCATTTGGTTTTGTACTTTAGTAGCTTCTGCTTTGTGGTTCTCTTTAAAGATGTTGATGTTGGATTAAAAAGTTATGAGAATCCGTCTCGACGATTAGTAACTTGATGTTTTCGTTCGACTGGTAGAGTCTCTTGCTTCTGAAATCACTTATATGCTGCATCGATTCTTAATTGCTGAAATTGCAGCTTAGGAGTTGGTATGGGATTTTCCTTGATGTTCCATGGAGTTGAGTCTCTGAACAGTACTATACGTAAAAGAGCAAGAAATGAATGATTCTTGTATCTTGTTGTTTATCTTAACCAGGTTCTGTAGTAGCACAGTAACTCAACTTGCTTAAGCATCCTCTTGCCATGCTGATGATTAATCATGTCTATGAGCACCCGCAGTTTTGACTACCTTTCAATCGTCGAGATGCAGGAATAATCATCAAATTTTGAACTAGATTTCAATTTTAGCCAGAAATTTTGATTTTGTGACAGGAATAATACGATACCAACAAAATCCAAACCTGGTTTACATTAACAAACAGAACTGATTCATGTTAGTACTACAGACGCAAAGCTTGTTTTTCGAATCTAGATAAAAGCACGATATGACTTAAGTACTGCAGAGACAGACCAAATCATTTCTTATTTTTCAGGACTGGTGTGTAAAATCTTCGTTGATGTCGGCCTCAGCATCCTCATCGTCGCGATAGATGCTTTCCGCCATCTGCCAGACCTGAAGACTGTTGTCTTCGGCTACACTTGCAAGGACCCAAGGCTCCTTTTCGTTCCAAGCAAAGTCTGATATCTTCGCCTTGTGGCCTCCATGAGAGAAGAGTAACTCTGGTGGACCATCTTCTGCGTCCAACTCTATCTCAAGCTGCTCTTCTCCAACCCTGTAATCCCCAAAAAGAAACCTTACTCAACGTTGAACAATTTCAGATTAAAACTCATTGTTCTAAGACCTGCAAAGGATATGATGAAACATACCTGTTCAGGTCCCAGACCATCAGCCTTCTGTCCTCCCCAGAAGATGCGAGTACTGTCTCATGGTTAGGATCCCACTCCACTTGGAAAACCTCTCCCCTGTAATTGAAGTCTTTCATTAAAATGGTGGGTTTTCCAACAAACAGCCCTTTACAGTTACTCAGTGCAAAGGCATCAATATTTAGTTCTAACACAATTTATAGATGGCGCAGAAGAGGATATGAGAAAATGTTAAGGAACGTACTCGTGGCTGCTCAAGACATGCAATGGTGCATTCAGCTTGCGGAGGTCAAACAAGGCAACAGTAGAATCTGAGGAAGCTGTGGCTAAAATCCATTCATTGAATGAATTGAAAGACAGATAGTTCACCTGAGAAACACAAGAAAGTATGGCCATACAGAATCTGTAGCTTTTAGTCAATGACTTCCGATTACTGATAGATACATGACTTCCAGTTAACTAATTTAACATTGTTTGATATGTGCAGAGATATAGGGGAGTGGTTCTTACCTCTTTTTCATGTACTTTCACTTGGTGTTGCATTTGGTTTGTCCGTGTGTCCCATATTATCAATCGACCATCCTCACCCGCAGACCCAAAAAGGTTCTCATTCTTCATGTGCCATGATACATCTGCAACAGCACTTTCATGTCCCTGGAACAAAACCAAAGGAGTAAAGATACAGCAAACCTCATCTTCTGGAAAAAAAGGAGACAATATGCCAACTTCCACTTACCTCATACACAAACATTGCATTCAAAACCTTATCTTGCGGTGTAGCTGAAACATCCCAAAGACAGATCTTCTTATCCTGTGAACCACTCAGAAGATAACCCTCCTTGAAAGGACTCCAAGACAATCCATACCCTTCCTTGTCATGTCCCACTAACCTCAGATCAGGATCACACTCACTCGTTTGTGGCTTTTCAGCATGTTTGGCGTAATTAAACAGAAACACCTCACACCCACTTGTCTTTGCACCCACAAGCGTAGGCTTTTGAGGCATGCATCGCGCTCTGTTCACTTCTCCATCAACACGTATCTTCTGCCTTATCTCCACCTGAAACATATCGGACAATTATAAATCTTATGCATCGACTTAAAAAGAAAAAAGTCCAAGTTTCATACCTAAGAAACTAAAACTCGTTAACCTTATCAGTTACATTTCTAACACTCTCAGCTAGTACTTTTATCGAACACTTGGTGGGCATAGAACTAGAGCTAAGAAGAACGCCAAAAAAAAAAGGAATCTATCTCCAGGAATCAAAATACCTTAGGAATGACAGGATCCTGATTAGCGCCGCGCAAACCAGGTTCACCGTTTGGTGTCGGAGTAACGACGTCGGCGACCATGAGGAAATCTTGAGAGTCACCGGAAGTATGAGTTCCGAGTATAAGCTTGTGGACGCCGAAGTAAGGGTCAGCCGCGTAAGGACTGGGCGGAGATGGAACCCAATTGACGGTGAGAGATGGCCATTCGAGTGGGTGAGAGATCAAAAGATCGTAGAGAAATGGTGTGTTCTTCTTCCACACAGAGAAATCTTCCTCCACTTGTTCCATTCCCGTCTCCTCTTTACCTTCATCCGCCATTATCTCTCTTGCCTCTCAATCTCTCGCTCGCTCTATCTGATTTCTGTCCTCGAGGGTTTTTTTCTGGTCGATTTTCCCGCCAAAAATATACAGAGATGAGCAAGGGCAACAAAACCTCGACGGTGAAAAAGAAATGCAGTGATGTTGTTTTGCTTTTATACAAACGGACGCTTTGCCGTTTCAGTGTTGGGGAACCAGCATGCATGTAGTCTTGAGTTTATGGGCCTCAAAGCCCACTCTTAAGTTACCATTTTGTTACTGAGATAAAGTTTCCATTTCGGTGGAATATAAAAATTACTCATATCTAAACAAATTACAGAAGATAGAAAATGGAGAAGATAAAATGAAACATTTTACATTTTTAAAAATCCATTTTACTCATGAAAGTAAGTTTTTATTATTGTATATATTGAATACCAAAGATGAATGGTTTTTTTTTTCTGGATAAAGTCTTCTCTCAAGCCTCAATTTCAAGAATTGTGTTGACTATAACTTCAGGGGTTAGAACAACACTGATTTTGAATATCTTTTCACATTCATCAGCTTGAAGCAGATCAAACTGAGACTGAAGAAGAGTGAGAGGCATGAAATGTTCTCCTTCAGAAGCTCTCTTTTGTAAACGAGCAGCAATCACCTCTGCATTACCTTCCAATAATACAAACTTAACCTTGCAACTTGTATAGCTTCCTGGTTTGTAATCAGGATCAGAACCTCTCAAGATCTCTCTATACTGTTTTCTCAATGAAGAACATGCGAGAACAACGGTTTCTTCGTTTAGTAAACGTTTTCGCAAACTCTCTTGTATTTTTTCAAGCCACGGCTTTCGATCTTCGTCTGTAAGAGCAATGCCTTGGCGCATCTTATCTATAGTAGAACAATGAGCTTTCAGTTAGTGGTTTGAAACATGCATTTTCCCCAAACTTGGATTCTGTCAAAGTATATATATGATTCTGTTACCTCTGTTTGATAAAGAGTGAAAATCATCGGCATCAAGAAAGTCACAAGACAGAGCTTTTCCCAACATCGTACCTATGGTGCTAACAAAGTGAAACAATAACGATAAACATCTTTCTTCATCTTTCTTCAAAGAAGAGAAATGAAAAAAACAACTTACGATTTCCCAGCTCCGCTTACACCCATAATCACGATGACTTTACCTGTCACTATATATGACTAACAAGAATCAGAGAAGAAACGGATCAAAGTGTTGACAATAAGAACATGTTGAAGCTTACCTTCATTGTCACCACCTGACATGTCTGTCTGATGTCTCTGATTAAAACAGGTTTTGGTGATTCTTGAAGAAAACAATCTGCGAGCAAGAAAAGCAAACATATTCTATTAACTCTCAATCTTAGCTTATAATTCTTCAACATAAAACTATATAAATAAATGATCCTGCTTAAAGTAGATCTTGATTTCAATTATTTGCAAAGCTAAAACCTTTCAATCTTAGCTTAAAGCTTATAAACAAGATTGTTCAATCTTCTATCTCACTGACATGATTAACCTACATTTTTGAAATTGAGATCAAAACTACTATGAATCATATTTTCTTGAAATCTTTGCTGAAATTGAAGAAATAATATGAAACTTCATAAGCATTGAATGATCGTTCGTTAATGGATGAAATTCAAACATTAGAAAAAAGAAAAAAAATCAAAAACTTACTGTGATTTTGTTGTTTGTTTCTTTACTCCACAAGAGACCAAGGGTGGAGCAATTGGAGTCTTCTTGATCAAAGACGAAATTCACAAAACTCGCTAGGTTGATGATATATATGAATCGAAACTCCAATGTAAAATTTGGATTGAAATTGAAAGAAAACAAAAATAGGTGAGAGATTCATTATATTAAAAAAAATAAAATTAATTAGGGTGATGGCTGATGAGACGTGAGAGGAAGAAAGACGAAAACTTTGGAGAGAGAGAGAGATGAAATACAACCAAAGATGGAAAATAATCATTAAAATATTAATAAATATGATAACGAAATGTTAAATTTCTTAAACTATTAAAAAGAAGAAGGTTAAAGTCAGAATCGTATAAAAATATTAAAATCACATTAGGAATAATTTTTCTCAATATTTAATACACAATTCGTTTTTCAGTGATAAGAATTATTTAACAGAAAATATTATTCTCTTAAGTTAAAGAGGAATAGAGAAGAAGATAAACAAACAGATTTAATAATTAAATCATTAATATAATATTATTTAAATAATATTTATATTTATAGTTGATTCGACATGATTTTATTAGTATATTCCTTTCACTTTTTGTATTATTGATTTACAAAGGAAACAACAACAAAAAAAAAAAAAAAAAAAGTTTTTAAAAAAGTTTATCTCTTCACCGATTGAGAGAGAGAGAGCACAGTGTCCCTCACTCTCTCTTTCTTTTCTTTTTCAACTTCTGAGAAAAACTCTTTAGCCTCTCCGAAAGAGAAGGAGACGCCATGGATAGGCTTCTACAACCACCGTCATCTTCCTCACTTACTCTCTCCAATTCTCATTCAAGAGCATCTCCCTTCCTCCCTCGCCTCCACAGACTCGATTCGCCGAGTCTCACCTTTACCTCCTCTCGCCGTCCCGAGTCACGCCGACTCAGCTCCATTTCCTGCTTCTTCCGCCACAATCCATCGCCGGATACGTCTCCAGGACTGAACCAGACTAGAGATTTCTTGTTTCCGTCTCCTAAACCCGATGAGTCGAAACCTAATCCAGGATTCATCGAACGGATCGTGAGGAGTTTTGAGCAGCGCAAGGTAAATTACATATCCATGACTATGAAATCTTCTGCAATTACGTTGTGGCTTTGCTTTAGTTTTGGGGTTTGATTTCAGAAGATATTGATAAGAGCTATTGGATTGAGTACTATTGTAGTTTAGGGATTTTATAGCTGCATTGCTGAGGAATTTGAATAGCTTTATGTATCTCCGTGATCAGAGATCTCCGATTACATCTCGTTGATAGAAGAAGGTTAGGATCAGTGGATTTATTAAGTAGTTTACTATATGTTGAGAGCATTGTGCTAAAAAGCCTTTGTGAAATGTTGTGGTCTAAGGGCTTTTCTTTGTGTACTTACCTTCAGATAGCTTAATGCTCTGTTATGCGAATCTGTGTGTTTGTTGCAGACTATGNATATCCATGATTATCAAATCTTCTGCAATTACGTTGTGGCTTTGCTTTAGTTTTGGGGCTCGATTTCAGAAGATATTGATAAGAGCTATTGGATTGAGTTTTAGTGTAGTTTAGGGATTTTATAGCTGCATTGCTGAGGAATTTGAATAACTTTATGTATCTCCTTGATCAGGATTACATCTCGTTGATAGAGGAAGGTTAGGATCCGTGAATTTGTTAAGTAGTTTATTCAGTATGCTTGGTTCTGTGACTTATATGTTGAGACTTGAGAGCAATGTGCTTAAACCCTTTGTGAAATAATATGTTCTAAGGGCTTTTCTTTGTCTGCTTACCTTCAGATTGTTCAATGCTCTGTTAAGCAAATCTGTGTGTTTGTTGCAGACTATATCCACTGGAACAGTCATATTAGTGGCTGCTGTGGCTGCGCTTTTGGTTAACCCTGTTCTTGTGCCGCCTGCTTTTGCTAGCTTTCAAACGGCTACTAAATCTACTGGTAGTGCTGTTGGTGGTAAACTCCTCCGGACTGAGGTATTGACAAGTGCCTGGACTGGTTTCTTTGCTGGTTGCTTACACACGTTGTCTGGACCTGATCACCTTGCTGCTTTGGCTCCACTTTCGATTGGACGAACGAGAATGGAGAGTGCTGCAGTTGGAGCCCTATGGGGATGTGGTCACGACGCTGGTCAACTCATCTTTGGTTTAATATTTCTGCTTCTAAAAGATAGGCTTCACATCGAAGTCATAAGAACTTGGGGTACAAGAGTCGTGGGCTTGACTCTCCTCGTGATTGGTGCTATGGGAATCAAAGAAGCTTCTGAGATCCCGGAACCATGTGTTGTTACCTTGGAGAATGGGGAAACAGATGAGAAAAGCTCAAAGAAGAAAAAGATTGGGTTTGCCACATTTGCGACTGGGATTGTTCACGGCCTGCAACCGGACGCTCTGATGATGGTATTACCTGCGCTGGCTCTTCCTTCTCGGTTAGCCGGTGCTTCATTTCTCATTATGTTCTTGATTGGGACGGTGATTGCCATGGGAAGCTACACAGTGTTTATCGGGTCATGTAGCGAAGCGTTGAAAGAGAAGGTTCCTAGGATCACAGAGAAACTAACGTGGGCATCTTCTCTTGTGGCCATCGGACTTGGATTGGCAATTATTGTCAGCCAGTTCTTTGGATTCAGCCTGTATTGAGAGACAAAACATTTTCCAGTATTTGTAGTTAGCTCTTAATGCAGCGGAAAATCCTAAGTTAAGCAAGCGCTAAACCTAGTTTAAAAACGAGTTTGCAAGCGACAAACTCGAAGGATAAAACTTTGGAATCCACCAAAAAAAGAGTTCTGGAATCCACCAGAAAAGATAAAAGAGATAAACTAAAGTTGTTTATATAGTAAAACAAAGCTAGCAAAACCCTAACCAAAAATGGAAAACCAATAGAAATATACATAATTAAGAATAAATAAATAAAAGCTAAATTAATTAAAATCCTAACGATTATGCTCCTGCATCAGCTCTAGAGGATAATATAAGATTTTTTGCCTGTACCAACCAAATTTGTATCTTGCTTCAGAATCTACTTCGTTTTTTAATTTTCTATCAAATGGAAGTTTGAGTTTGACTCCCCAATTTGGTGAGCATCCCATATCATTATCCTTCTAAGATTTTGACTGAACGAATGTAAAACCATGAATGTTTTATAAAAATAAAGTAGCTTTTGTACTCTCTTAACGTTCATCACAGATAGTTTTTGATGTAAATTAAGCCTGGGAATCCACCTAAGTGTTGATCAATGAAAGCAAAGATTTAATTAGCATGTGATGAATCATGTATGAAGGTAGAATTGGAGATGGATATATTAGCTGTGAATCCTCAAACAACACACGATTAAACCAACTTGAATCTTCAAGCTAATTCAAACACATCAATTACTTAGAACTCGAATGCAAACAGAATTCAAAGACTACACACTTTAAATGAAAAACAACTAAACGTTCACTCGATATTCTAGGCTTACAAATAACGGTCTAACAGGCCGAAGGTAAAAAACAAATCGTAAAATGAATGAAAATAAAGCCTTTGTGTTTTGCACTTAATTGACCAAATATATCAAAATAAGGCAAGTTTTGGTGTGTAGTCTTGAAAGCTTGGGTGTGAATCCATGACTCTGTGGGGCGTACAGGTTCATCGAAGAAACATCTAAAATGCAGCAACAATGATAAGAAAAGAGCCGTTGGTGTTTGATTGTGTTTGGCTCCACAAAAGGCAAGTCTTGGATCTTTAGGTTCCCATGTGGTAAGGTGTAGCTGGGCTCCTGTGTGGAAAAATTCAATGTAAGCCAAATGTTCAGCATGAAATCTAAGCTCTATATGATACTGATGTTAATCTATATGTCAATTATAGCCATTAAAAGACCAAACAATAATCACTTTCAAAACCAATGGAAGCCAAATGTTAAGCATGAAATAGAGTCTCCAAAACCAATGGAGGCCAAATGTTAAGCATGAAATCTTTATATTATACTAGATGAGGACCCGCCCGATGGGCGGGTTTAAACTTTTATAAATTTATGAAAATTTATTTTACGTTATTTATAAATTTTATTTTTGTTATAGTACACTGATTTATATATATTTACAAATCTTTCATGTATGTTTTACATTAAAAGTGTATTTTTTACACCTAAATATACAATATGTTACAAATATATTATTTATCACCCACCTTGAAAATGTCTATATGAACACATTAAGCTAACTATTTTATTTTCACTTTTGCATAGTTTTTTAATTACTAAAATTGTTGGTTCAAAAAATATTTTGAATAAAAAATATATTACATAATATACTAATCAATTATGTATCATCACAATTCATAATAATGTATGACCACCATGGAGAAAATCTCGGCTCCGCCATCATTCCTTATGGAGAGAACCACACATGTGGCAAAATCAATTCTTTTAAACCTTTCCACAAACCAGGGTGTAACATTCTTTGAGCTCCTATGGATCTATCAACAATGATTTATGTTTTTCGAATCTATGTATCTATGTTTGTTGTAAGCTTGTGTTTGATTAGCCTATTTTATCCATCCATTAGGTTGATGAAAATATAAATTAAATTAAATAATCCAAAAATACTACAATAAAATTTAAAATACATATTAAGAAAAGAAGACGCATTGTCTGTCAGAACTACGAGACAGATTGTGCAGGGCTGGAGTTATCTGTCAGGCGTTCGAGACGGATTGTGCTGAGTTGATTGCAATGGTGCAGACGCCGGAAGATTGGCCCGCTTTCTCCAATCTGTTGGATGATTTTGCTTTCCTCCGAACCTTCTACCCTTCCTTCACCTTAGTCAAGATTCCACGAGACGTCAACGTTAGAGCGGACTGTTTGGCCCGGACTTCACGAAGCTTACCCTCTGAATCTATTTTTGTAAACTCCTATCCTCCTGTTTGGGCCACCAATCATGAAGTTCTTTTCTAATTTATTAATGTTTGGTTGGAAAAAAAAAGAAAAGAAGACGCATATATTAATTTTTTTTTGTGTCAACATATTAATCTTACCTATTCCCAACTGAAAAAGGAGAAAGTAGGAGAAAATTTTGGTTAAAAAAATAAAAAATATTTACCTTCCCATTAAAAAAAGATTACTACTAAACAAAGTTGAAAACAGTATTTTTGAATAAATTATATAAATATGAGAAGATCTATGTTTATATAGAAGTGAATATTTACAAAAATTTAGAATTAATAATTAACTGTATATTTTTTAAATCATTTTTCTGTTTTTTTTGGTAGAATTAATAACTTGAAATTAAAATAAGTTAATAATATTATAAATTCGAATTTTATGAAATATATATACATATAATCTTCTTATAATTATTTACAAAAACTTTTAATTTTTATTATAAATTATAAATTCTGTAATTTTGATAATTATCTTTTTACATTATTAATATTTTTAAAATAAAATATTTTATTTTTGTTGTAATCAAATTCCTCCTATTAAATATTAACTTTTAATACTAGATGAGACCCGCCCGATGTGCGGGTTTAAATTACTAAAACTAATGGCTCAAAAAACATTTTGAATAAAAAATATATTACATAATATACTAATCAATGATGTATCATCACAATAATGTATGACCACCATGGAGAAAACCTCGGCTCCGCCCTCATCCCTAGTGAGAACCTTGCATCCAACCTCCTCCATCATGGAGAGAACCTTGGCTCCGCCTTCCTCCATTGGGGAGATAACCTTGCGTCCAACCTCCTCCACCTTCCTCCCTTGCGGAGATGACCTTGTGTCCAAACTTCTCCACCATAGAGAGAACCTTGGCTCTGCCCTCCTTCTCTTTGAAGAGAACATGTTCACATCTTTTTGCTATCTCAAAATGGCTTGCTCCGAGTCTCCGACAACCAATGAAAGTAAAAACCTTTTTCTAACGTCACAAAATCTTTTGATAATAACTAATGTTAAATTTCTCAATGTATTCAAGGAAGTGTCTTTGACACACCATGATGTAGTCTCTGTCTCTGTAATGTCTCACTTGCCACCTTGCTTAGTGAGCCCATGTCTATTTTTAGTCTATGGGCCCACCTTCCTAAGTGGGTCCTACATCTATTCCCGGCATGTGGACCCACCCATATTCGATGGCCGGTTTGTTACGTTTGGGAGGCTTTAAAAACTTGTTTACCGACCGCACAAATCAACAAATGATCTTTTCTTGTGTTTTTTCTTCACTTGCACAGTTCCGACAATCACTTACAGGAAGGTCACCCATAATGAAGTTCTCTGAGGACCCTTGACCGAAAAATAAATGCATTTTGGTGACATATGTGGTCAAATCAATTCTTTTAAACATTTCTGCAAACCAGGATGTCACAGTCTTTGAGCTCCCATGGATCTATCAACAACGATTAATGTTTTTCCAATCTATCTATTTATGTTTGTTGTAAGCTTGTGTTTGATTAGCCTATTTTATTCATCCATTAAGTTGATGAGCTTCTACTCGTTATCTCCTTTGGGATTGAATGAATAATAGTAACAATTATGTTTGCAAAAAAAGGAAGGGTTTGTGACTACCAATCAGGGTTGAGAAATTAGAAAAAAAAAATTGACATAATTAAAGAAACAATAGAAAATTATAACTACGCTAATATATGAATCCCAAATAATTCAAAGATAAAAATGTAAATTAAATAAAACAATCTAAAAATACTACAATAAATTTTAAAATACACTATTAGGAAAAGAAGACACATATATTAATCTTATTTTTGGGTCAACATATTAATCTTACATATTCCCAATTGAAAAAGGAGAAAATAGGAGAAAATTTTGGTTTAAGAAAATAAAAACAATTTACCTTTCCTTTAAAGAAAATTCTCAATTAAACAAAGTTGAAAGCTGTGCTTTTTGAATAAATTATTTAAATATATCTATGTTTATATAGATGTTAGTAATTACAAAATTTAGAATTAATAATTAATTGTATATTTTCCTTAATCTATCTTTTTATTTTTTTTTGTAGAATTAGAAACTTAAAAAAAAAAATATATATATATATATATATATATATAAGTGATTACAGGTGACCTTAAAATTAGAAACTTAAAAAAATATATTATATATATATATATGAAATATATATATATATATAATCTCCTTATAATTAATTAAAAAAAACTTTTTATTTTTTATAAATTCTGTAGTTTTTGATAATTATCTTTTTACATCATTAATATTTTTTAAAATATAATATTTTATTTTTGTTGTAATCAAATTCTTCCTATTAAATATTAACTTTTACACATGTCAAAATCTGTGATTGATAACTTGACACATGTCAAAATCTTGTTAATGGCTAACTTTCAAAACCCTACTTTATATAATAAGATAAGATGTCAATTATATAACCATTAAAAGACAAAACAAGAATCACCTTGAAAAGCATAAGTATTAAAGAAACGGTTACTAAGAAAAAACAAAAGAAACGGTTATTTGATAGATTAATCGTTTAATCCTAAGTTTCAAGTTTTTGGGTACATGATTGATGCTCTCATTTGCCATAAACTCCATGTCAAAATATTTGGCTGTCTCGCGCTTAAGAAACTAGCAATTCAACATTTCTTTGATATCCATTACCTTTTTTTAAATCACTAACTTGCATATCATTGTAGAGAAAAAAAAAAAAAAGGATAATCAACTTTTACGGTACCAAAAAAAACCATTGTCTTGTCGAGTTGTACCTTTTTGGTGCAAAACAAAGAGATTTTTGCTAAATGTGCCACTTTTTATTTAAAAATTCTCATGAATGCGGAATCCCGTTAATTAATTCCAAAACAAATTGTGTTATACCAGACAAGGGTGATCAAGATAAATGTTATCCTTCTTACCACCAACCTTCATCTTCATGGGTCACTTCTTACTATCTCCAACTAGGTAAGAAATGCCTGTGGGTGAAAGAACTGAATAATATTTTTTAGGCAAATCCACGGCTCACACTCGATAAATATTTTTATCGAAAAAACAATACATCAACATATAAAACTCTCTTTATCAAAAAAAACATATAAAACTTAAATCCAACAAATATTAGATAAGAAATAATAAAAAATTAATATTTTATTTGAAATTCAATTTTTAATATCTAATTTCAGTTAGAGTTTCTTTGAAAGTATTGAAAACGAAGTATACTTTCCCTTTATTATAACAAGTTTGCAGGAATATTTTTAATGAACAAAAATTTTGCAGTAGTATTAATTTTATATCCTTCATCATCGAGTATTACCATGACTAGGATAGGTAAACCCTAATACACTAAAACCTCCGTAAATTAATATTTTATATATTAAAACCACAAATTAATAAATTTTGTTGGCCCGATTAACAAAACTCGACAAAATAATATTTTTTTGAAATCGCCATCTAAAATATGGTTCCAATAATATTATAAATTAATAATGATGTAAATTTACATGGATATGATTTTAATTTTTAAATGAATTTTCTCCTAGATCTCATTTTTATAAAACAATTGTTATGTTGTATTTTTAAACTATAACTATATAAATACTCTATAACATGTCTTAATTAAAATGGCTTATTTTTTTTAAAGTTTTTCAATTCCTAAATATACATCATTTTCATTTTGATAATTTTACAGACTACGAAAATACGATAACTGATATTATTATTCCTAAATTTGAATTTAAGTATGTCATATGTATAAGTGATTAAGTGAATTTGTTTATAGCATTTATAATTTACTGTCAATAATATTTTCTAAAAATAACAAATTCAATTTCAAAACCATAAAATTTATAACATCCAAAAATCTAATCTTGTTTTAATAAAATTATCTCAGTTTCTAATTTTAGAATTTAGACAATTAAAAATACATCTATAAAATAATTATTAATTTTTACTATAAGTTAATCAATTAATACAATAAAAGAAGGAGGTGTTTCTGACACAGCCTCAATACTGAAGTTGACACCTCCGTTGTTTTTATTCTTATTTGGACAAAGAAAAAGGGAAACAAGATAGGGAGCGTTTAATCAATCGATGCTCGATTTTCTTCTTCTTTCTAATTAACTTAACTAACAAAATTAACATCATCGTCGGATCTGATCCAATTGGTGGAGAGAGCTGTGGCTGGGATCACCAGCATCGTCGGAATTAAAACCATTCTCGCTGGGGCCACCAAAACTGCGTTGCTTCTCCATTCTCGTCGTATTCAACGCCAATTTCGATTTCTTCTTCTTTCTAATTAGATCTCTACTTTTCATTTTGGGGATTAAGGAAGATTTCTATGTTGTGAATCGAGAACACGAAGCAATCTCAGATTTGTGCATCGTTGGGCAGAGATGCTTCAACGTATATTTCTCCTCTCCGATTCTGGGTAAGTGTATCTTCAAATCTTTCTTTCCGGATTCAGTTCGACTTTGATTGATCAGTCTAAAATTTGATTCATTTGGTTTGTGTTCACAGAGAGGTAATGATAGAGAAGCAGCTTACAGGTCATCGCGTTGATCGATCCATATGTGCTTGGTTCTAGGATCAAACTATTAGTCAAAGGCCTCAAGGCTATTCCTTTAAGGTAGTTTTATACTAAAGTTCCCTTTTTTTGAGTTCATTGATTGATGGGTTTGTTTGATTTGACAAAATCGAATCTAAAGTTGGTGACTTTAACTCATGAGTCATCTTTTAGTTCTTGATTGTACTGTCTTAGTGTGAATGTTTTTTTTTTTGGGACAANGATGTGTTGTTCGGTTGCGCTCGTGGGCAATGATTGAAATGCAATAATAACTTTTATAGGTGGCTGTGGGGGAACCCCCATGCACCCTTCTTCATATCTTCACCTAAATTTCTACTTATGTAATCAGATTTAAACTCGAACATTATCATATGTTTGTGTAAGTAATTATGAAGTAATTTCATCCTTAATAGGAGTGGTAATACATTGAACGATTTTTTTTTTTTGAACAACCAGATGCTTTCATTCATTCAAATCAAAGCAAATACAAAGGAAAGAGATGCAGAGATCTCAAAGTTTAAACTGAAATAAAGATTACAAAGATGGGCATTCCCCAATGCCATAAAGAGATAGATAGATATCATCGAGATAGAATCCATGAGAGCTATGAAACAGTCACTAAGAAGCGGCTTGGAACATGAGAGATCACGGTAGCTCGATTGCTCATCCTCGAGAGAGTCGGTGGATGACAAGATAGTCACGGTCGAGAGACATTGTGACGTTAATAGCAGAGCCAAAGCCAATAAACTCACCGGAGCGAGGGGCACTAACAAGAGCACCACATTGGCAACGGTTCGGTAGACTAAGGTTTGATGGTCAAGGGTAGGGTGCTTTAACAACCAAAGCGGAGGTTCAGGAACAAACTGGTAGCACCAGGAGTAGCTTCGATAATAGACAGTCCGAGTGATGAGGATGGAGCTGCAGAAAGTGTGCTTGAAGTCGTCGGATGCAGGAGTTGAGAAACAGGGCATAAGACCATAATACTTCAAGATTTTTACAACAGACCATACAAGTGAAACTAGAGCCATGACTAGCCAAGGATATGATTTAGGCTTGGTCTGGTGGGTTGGGTTTAACACCAAAGTGGTGCGGTTGATGGGATGTTGTTGAGAACTAGCAACGCTAATTAGCATAGAGATAAACGGGTTGTGGTTCTTCCAGTTAACAATCGAGTTCACAGTTTGAGCAGATATCCGGGCTCTCCCATACTCTAAGTTACTACAAATCATTCTAGGTAAATGGATTCTCAGATGCAGTCTCCGGACACCGAGTTCTACCAAAGAACCTAAGAAATGTTTATTAGCTAACAGAGGGATAGAAGGAGTAGACCTGGGATTTTGGAGGATGGGTAGGGCCGTTTGGGATGTTAACAAACCAAATTCAAGTCCTGAGCTCAACCGCAGAGATCCAAAAGACTTTAGGGCTGGTCAGGGGAGTTGACATGGGTCTACCAAGCTCGCAGTGTGATAGATCTTAGAGACGAGAGTCCACAAACGGAGATAAGTCGCATCTCTGGGAGCTTCCTCGCCAAACAACAACTCAGGAGCCGTGGGGGAAGAGGAAGCATCAGGGGCGAAGCACAAACCAGATCGGAGGAGATAGAAACACATGGACATTGGATCCGTCGAAGTGTGAATGTTTAATATGTGAATGTCTTAGTGTTAGTGTGAATGTCTTAGTATGAGTTTAATATTTTAGCTCATGGGTCATGTTTTAGGAGGTGCAAATTCTCTTGTAAACCCAGTTTTTGTTTAAAACTTAGATATTTGAGTTTTATAAGAACTGTGATTATCTTAAAGTAAAACTCTTTATTAGTTTTATCTGTTTAAATATTTGGCGATGTCTAAAATATAAGTATCATCTTTAATATCATCCTTAAAGAAGGTTAAGACTGATGTCGATAGCCTTCACTCTCCTTTAAATTTGTGATGTTTTGTCTGTTTTATAGGTTTATATATATTTGCTCGTGGCAGATTTTCGTTGTGTCCATTAATGCTTCATGATTGACATGTATGACATTTTTTTTATTCTCTTGCTTCATCTTGAACCTTTGATTATATAATTAAGAGGTTTGTTGTGGTTAAGTCCTCATATGGTCTTGTGGCAGTGGTCTCATTTTCACTCGCCATCGCTGGTTGCTTTTGAGATCCTCTTTGTTTACATCTTGAAGATAAATATGGTAATTATCAATAACTTTTAATCATTAATCAAGAAATATATGATTGGTTGATTTATTGTAGTTTTGGTTGTGCTCTTTTGTTTGCAGTTGTTGACTAAAAGATTGTCTTCCTACCATTGTTTGCATTTGAGGTAGCAATTTTGATAGATGTTGTCAGCCATTCCATTCAATGCCTCAGGAAAGGGCCGAAAGGCCAAAATGTACAACCTACTCAATTTCTGGTTTCTATAAAATATCACGAAACTGTTGTTTTTCATCTGCTTACATTTGTTAGCTATCTACTCCTGCAAATGAAAATGTAAAATAGGGTTTATATCTGTGAGAATCTTCGTAGTCTTTCCTTCAAAGTTCTGGTGCCTTTGAAGTTAGCTGCAATGATCTTTCTCTTACGACATGTATGGTTGCAACATCCTATCATTCGTTTATCTTAATCTCTCTCAGCAATACGTTTAAGTGTCATTCTTTTATGTGACTCTATATGATTAGTGTATGTGTAAAGACATGGTCCAAGAAATCAGAATTTAGTGGTAGTGTATGCTAAATCAATTTGTTTCGTATGTTTGATTTCTTTTCTGAATTTAAGTTGCATATTTAGATTTGGTCTTGTAACCCAGTTTTCAAGGTAAAGAAATCAAAAACCAAAAACGAGTTCAACAAACAAAGAGATATTCAATAACAAAAGTAAAGTATTTATCCATTAACTTTCTCCACTACTAACGAAAATAACACCAAAATATAATGGAGGTGAACTGGTGAAAATAACCAAGAAACAGAAGAAATTTAAGTCCGGAAAAAATAACATCTCAGCTTTTTCAAACAACCATTTTATTTATTAAATCTCATTTTATAATCTACAGTCAAGGTATGTAAAATATATATATATTTAAAACAACAACGCTATTTAGCTATTCTACCAAAAATAAAAAGCATAATCAACCATCAAAGTTGTTATCATTAAATTTAATACAATCAGCCAAAATAGATTAAATAAAACAAAACAACTAGCAGTAATAATTGTGCTCCAATGCATCATACAAGAAAGAAAAAAAATTGATTTTAGTCTACAATTTGATTACAATAATTAACGAAAATTCAGCAACAAATAACACAAAAAAAAAACTAAAAACAAAAATATTACGAATAAAATTGTCAGAACTATATTATCATACAAATAATTAAAATAAAAACAAAACAAAATACATTCTCGCGGCGTAGTGTGGGTTCTACTCTAGTATTCTATAAATTAAAAAAATGAGATGGTGCTAACATTAAGTAGTAGAGGTTTTACTGTATTGGGTTTAGAGTTTCAATTTATTATCTCTATGTTTCACAAAGAGTGTTATTCTGGAGGTTTTCTTTGTTTCACAAAGACTGTCACTTTATATTTTCAATGTACGATTTTATATTCCTAATGCATCTTTTATATATGATTTCCTAGTTTTATCCATAATCTATGACTAAATTAATCCATTAAACACTTATTAAATAAGGGCATATATATATATATATATATATATATTAATGTTTCTTAATTTCTGTGAAATATGTCAAAGTGACATTTTTTTTTTTGGATAAAATGTGAATTATATTTACCAAAAGGAACGATGTTTAGTATAAAATTTGGAGATAAACCAAGGAATAACTATGACACTCTTTGTGAACAGTGGGAGTAATTTTTTTTTTCTTGTGTGCCCCCAACCGATTCCTAGCGATATTATAATTTGTATTTTTAATTGGGTTTAGGGTTTCGATTTCGAACCTGACGTTCGTATCCCACCTCATCAATAAATCTTACCATTTTATTTCGCGAAAACGAAGAACAACCAGCTACGGAAATGGTTCTGATCTATGACCGGTTGGGAGTTCATGCATGGGTTCAAATTTGAGGAGAATATGAACTTAGAGTTCATATGCATACCAAAATTGAATACCGAACATCCCTTTGCTTTGTCTTTATTTATTACTGTCGTGGTTAAAGATGTTGATGCTGTTGATTCGTCGTCTCCGTCTCTCACTTTGCAAACTATATATGGTCAGAAGACCTCTCTTTCCCCAATTGGAACTCTACATGGACCAAACCCACAACAGGCTTTCTGTTGCGTTTGGTTAAAGCACACAAATCGAGTCTTCAATTTCCAGTTCAAGATAAGCTACAAAGCTTGATCATGATGCAACGAGATGGAGAGAAATGGCGCATCTAAAGCCACCGGTGATAGAATATAGGGATATTCTGTTTAAGTTCATAGCTAATATCTTGTTAATATTGTTCATTGTATCCCGAGGATATCGGACCTTATTGTAACCTCGATGACTATATAATCTCTGTGAATACAATCATCCTCCTCAAGAAGATTTCATAACTTTCATGGTATTAGAGCTTGTTCGCTCTTGATAACCTTAGCTTCCGTCTCTCTCTTTCATCTCTTTCTTTTCTTCCTTCTCTCTGTTTTTCACTTTCCGGTTATGGCTGCCCCTCAAGGTCAATATGAGCGAGCGTTTGGTGTCACAAACATCAAATCTCACATTCCGCTCATTCTAGACCTTGACGATCATAACTATGATGCTTGGAGGGAGCTTTTCCTTACTCATTGCCTAACATTTGATGTTCTTGGACACATCGACGGAACTATACGTCCGGAAAATGCAAACATGCAGCTTGGCACAAGCGAGATGGCTTGGTCAAGCTCTGGATTTACGGGACCCTGGCACCAGATCTATTTCGTTCTTCTTTTAAAACTGGTGAGACATCTCGTTACATTTGGCTCCGTATTGAAAACCAATTTCGCAACAACAAGGAAGCAAGGGCGATTCAGCTGGACAATGAGCTTCGTACTATGACCATCGGTGATCGTTCGATTCAGGAGTACTGTCAGAAGATTAAATCCCTCGCTGATCTCCTCACCAATGTCGACGCCCCTGTGAATGAACGACATTTGGTCATGTACCTGCTCAATGGGCTTAATGAAAAATTTGATTACATAATCAATGTAATCAAACACAAGGAACTGTTCCCTACCTTTGATGTGGTGAAATCAATGCTGGAACTTGAGGAATCTCGCCTTAAAAAATCTCAACGACTCACATCCACGCACACGGATCATTCCTCGTCGACCACAGCTCTCACTGTCTCAGCACCAACTCCTACGGAGACTCGATCTTCATCACCAGCAAATCATCGTCAACAGTACGGCAACAACAGAGGAAATCGACGGAACAATCGATCGAGAGGAGGAGGACGACACAATAATCATACGAGGCCAACTTACCCGAATTGGGCCGCACCTCCATTTTGGCAAGGCCCGTTCCCTTCTTGGCCCAACTACTATGGGCAATGGCCACAACAACAATTCCGACCCTCTTTCACGACCTCTCCGGCTCCGTCGTATCAGCAAGCACATCTCACTGCAATTCCTCCTTCGTCTCCGATGACAGCATGCATCGCGGATCCGAATGCTTACCAGTGGATAATGGATACAGGTGCGACAGCTCACCTCACCTCCTCACCAGGTAATCTCCACTCTAATATTAGTCATAACACTGATCAATCAGTCATAGTAGCAAACGGTTCCAAAATTCCGGTCACGTGTATGGGTTCCTCTTCCATTAAAAGCCTTTCCCGTCCTCTCAACCTCAAAAGTGTGCTTGTAACACCCCAAATTGTCAAAAACCTTATTTCTGTTCGAAAACTTACAACTGATAATTGGTGTACGGTTGAATTTGATCATTTTGGGTTTTCTGTGAAGGACCTTCCAACTTGGAGGATTCTGCTCCGTTGTGACAGCCAAGGTGACTTATATCCACTTCCAGCATCCCTCAATAAAACTATGCCCACCTCTACTGCTCTCCTTGCGTCCACACGTTCTCTATGGCACAAACGCTTAGCTCACACTCAATCGGCTTCTCTTGATACCAATCTTTCTAAGTCTTTTGGTTTTTGTAATAAAAACAAGTTGTCTCATTCTTGTGAACCTTGTCATTTGGGAAAACAAATAAAATTGCCGTTTGATAAATCTCTTTCAACTGTTTCTAAGCCGTTTGAAATCATACACTCGGACGTATGGACCTCCCCTGTCTCTAGTATAAGTGGGATCAGATATTATGTTTTATTTCTTGATGCCTTCACACATCATCTTTGGGTTTATCCACTTCGGAGAAAGAGTGATGTCTTCTCCAAGTTCAAACACTTTTCCAATTTGATCAAAACTCAATTCAATGCCTTCATTCAAAGTTTCCAGTGTGACAATGGTGGTGAGTATAATAACAAACAATTTCACGATATGTTTGACAAAAATGGCATAATAGTTCGGTTCTCATGTCCTCACACCTCTCAACAAAACGGTAAAGCTGAGCGAATGATCCGCACTATCAACAATGCCATTCGAGCTCTTCTCTTCCAGGCTCGTTTACCACCATGCTACTGGGTAGAAGCTTTGAATGTTGCAGTTCACGTCTTAAACATTCTCCCCTCTACCGCAATTCAAAACAAAATACCTTTCACTTTGCTTTACAACAAACCTCCTTCATATGATCATCTTAGGGTTTTCGGGTGCCTTTGTTTCCCTTCATTGAATCATAACAATCTCTCCAAGCTCTCTGCAAGATCAATCCCATGCCTTTTCCTTGGCTACCCTTCTCAACACAGGGGATATCGCTGCATGGATTTGAAAACACAAAAAATAATTATCTCTCGACATGTGATGTTTGACGAGAGTAAATATCCAGCAGCAGATTACCAGCATCATCATCCCTCCACTTACACTTTCCTTGATGATGTTGATGATACCCCTCCGGTTTTCAAAGCTATCCTCGAAACACCAATCAATCACGAAACACCTCCACCAGTTCCTCCTACACAAACAGTCACCACTTCAAAAACAACCAATCCTACGCATACAATGACCACCAGATCAAAATCGGGCATAGCTAAACCAAAACCAGTTCTGTCTCTTAACATCGCCACAAAATCGCCACTTCCAAAAGGTCACAACCAAGCCCTTCACGACCCTAATTGGAATCCTGCTATGACTGATGAATATGGTGCTATGGTTAAGACTAGGAGTTGGAATTTGGTTCCAAGGCCTCCTAAGGTCAATATAGTTCGCTCAATGTGGCTTTATAAACACAAATATGATGAGAATGGTGCATTAACTCGTCACAAAGCGAGACTTGTAGCGAACGGCAAATCACAGGAACAAGGAGTGGACTTTGATGAGACTTTCAGTCTGGTTGTAAAGCCTGCGACAATAAGAGCTGTGTTGGATGTTGGTGTTGCGTTGAACTGGCCCATGCATCAGCTCGATGTAAAGAATGCTTTTCTGCAAGGGGACTTGAATGAGACCATATATATGCATCAACCACCTGGGTTTGTCAGCAAGGAGTTCCCGAATCATGTTTTCAAGCTCAATAAGGCCATTTATGGCCTAAAGCAAGCTCTTAGGGCTTGGAACTCTCGGTTTACAAAGTATTTAACCAAGCTAGGATTTGTAATGAGCAAAGCAGACAACTCTCTGTTCGTTTACAAGAATGGTACAAACCTAGCTTATCTCCTGCTTTATGTTGATGATATAATGCTCACGGCTTCTTATCCATCACTACTTAAGCGGGTGATTGACAAGTTAAAGGAAGAATTTCCAATGTCAGATGAGGGAAGACTTCGACACTTTCTGGGGATTAAGGTTGACTACAACAAACGAGGTATGTTCTTAAGCCAGCCAAGTTATGCGCAGGATATCATCAAACGTGCCGGCATGACTGAATGCAAACCTTGCACAACTCCGGTGGATCTTCAATCTAAGCTCTCGGCGACTGCTGGGGAACCAATCCCAGATCCAACAACTTACAGAAGCTTGGCTGGAGCTCTGCAGTATCTCACATTCACTCGCCCTGATATAGCCTATGCAGTACACCAAATATGCCTATACATGCACGATCCGCGTGTTCCACACATGAATGCACTGAAACGTATCATCCGCTACTTGCAAGGGACAGTGAAACATGGTTTGCAACTGGTGAAAGGAGACATTACAACACTAACAGCTTATACTGATACAGACTGGACTGATTGCCCTGACACAAGAAGGTCCACTTCCGGCTACTGCGTTTTTCTTGGCTCCAACATTGTCTCGTGGTCAGCCAAATGGCAACAAACAGTTTCTCGGTCTAGCTCGGAGGCAGAATACAAGGGAGTAACGAATGTTGTAGCAGAACTCACCTGGATCCGTAATCTGCTTCGCAAACTACAATTACCTCTGCGCAAGGCGTCTCTTGTTTACTGCGACAACATCGGATCAATCTACTTGGCAAACAATCCCGTTCAACATCAGAGGACAAAGCATATAGAGCTCGATATACACTTTGTCCGTGAGAAGATAGCCATTGGCGAGGTTAAAGTCATACATGTAGCTTGCTCACTTCAAAATGCGGACATCTTCACTAAGGGCTTACCAACATGTCTTTTCAATGAGTTTCGCGCCAGTTTAACCATCCGGAGTCCCGAAGCTTCAACTGAGGGAGGGTGATAGAATATAGGGATATTCTGTTTAAGTTCATAGCTAATATCTTGTTAATGAACCCTAAATCATCTCTCTCTCTCCGCCACACGTATCTATCTATTCTTTGACCCTAACGTCAAAGCTTTTGCTTATAGGATTGAGATGATGCAAAAAGTTTTATACTTACAACACGTTGGCTCAATGGACATTGCCTTCAAGGAGATGCAAATGAATTCATTCTGCGCTTAGTTATGTCCTATTAAGAAGAAAGAAAACGAGAGAGGCATATGAATGATTTGAGAGAGTTATAGGCAAACGGGAATTATGAAGCCTTGTTTTGTGATCTTTTTACCAATTAGTCTAAGCATATGGAAGCCAATAGTAAAACATGAAATCTAAGCTCGTTCTTCACACAATACTATAAAGGTAATCTTATATTTTTCGCATGTGTATGTTCAGTATAGACATAATAAAGATTAATGGATTCGGAGACCCTATTGGTATTGCGTACATCTGCTCTACCAATTAACCACAAAAATTGCTAAACAAGAATCACTTGAGATGTTTTTTTTTTTTGAATTAATGTTAAATTATATTCAAAGAAAAAAATAAACGTTTTACAACAGTTTTATAGAACTGGTGATTACATTCTTAAACCTTTTCAGTAAAGAAAACCATAGCCTCAGTAGAACCTTGATGCCAACCAAGACTGAATGAGGGAGCCATCCTTATCTTGCATTGTGTTAACTCTGTTCCGGACATTCTTATCAATAATCTTCACCAGCTTCTCCCCTGAAGAATGTGGTTCCCCATGTCTCCTATCGTTTCTTTCCCGCCAAACAGAGTGCAGAACATTCTGAAAAGTATAGTTCAGTAGGAACCACCGTGTTTTGTCCAAGTCATTTCCCATGAGCAACTGTATTACCTGCGTCCAATCGGTTGTGTACTTGACTGTAATAAGCTTCCGTACCAACGAGTCCCAAATCTGCTGCGTGTACGGACACACAAAAAAGAGATGTTCTCTTGTTTCAACCGAATGATTGCAGAAAACACAACCTGTAGTTGCAGGTATGTTCCAGTTGACCATTCGTTCCCTTGTTGCGAGTCTGTTTTTCACCACAAGCCAGGTAAGAAAAGCATACCGAGGTGTTGCTTTAGAAAACCAAATTACACGAGACTCCTCCATTAGTGAATGCGTTTCATGGATTTGTAACCAAGTGTCCTTCGTGTGAAAGTTCTTATGATATATGTGACCTTTCCGCTTCCACAGAGATACATCCTGTCGGGTCTGATCACGGACAAGTTGTTTCTTGTGGAGTTCTTCTTCAACTAAGTTGAGGAAATCATACCGACTTCTTCGTCGACGAGTCTGGTCCATTGCTTCAGCTACCGTACTTGACATTGGTATTCCCAGCGACAAGCATCCCCGATCCCCAACCCTTTCGTAAAGACGACCCAGAGGACTCCAGTCATCGAACCAGAAAGAAGTAGAGTCACCATTGTAGACCTCTATTCGATGAAACTGTTTTGTTGAGTCCCTGTACTTCAGGAGTTTCCTCCATATCCAGGAACCAGAAGTAGTATTGTCTTTTTCAGACCAGAACGAACCACTACGGATGAGGTAACGGTGTATCCAGCTGACCCATAGGGAGCTCTTGGCAGAGAGGATTCTCCAAATCAGCTTTAGGACACTCACTTTATTAGCCTCACATAAGGAGCGAAGCCCCAAACCTCCCTCAGACTTAGGGAGACAGACCTCTGTCCACGCTACTTTCGTTTTCTTGGCATTGAGAGATGGGCCTGACCACAGGAACGCCGAGCATAATTGGTCTATTTCGCGAATACAAGCTTTTGGAAGTCTAAAAGCGGCGATCCAGAAGTTTGTAATGCTAAAGATCACCGATCGGAGAAGCTGAAGACGGCCAGCAAACGAGAGTGTTCTAGCAGTCCAAGAGCTTATCTTAGAGCGTATTTTTTCTAACAGAGGAAGATAGTCTGCTGAAGACATGCGTTTGGGAAGGAGTGGGAGACCAAGGTAACAAACCGGTAAAGAGCCAGAAGCAAACGGGAATTGCTGAAGGATCTCGTTTTTCTGTTCAGTGGATACACCAGCCATATGTAACGTTGATTTCTCCAGACTAATATTCAATCCTGAGTGAGTCGCGAAGTCATCAAAGACACTTAGTGCCCCTTGTATAGATGTCTTGTCTCCATCAACAAAGACCATTAGATCATCGGCAAAACATAAATGAGTTAACTGCAGATGTCTACAGTTCGGGTGAAAACCAATAACCTTGTCGTTTGCTGCCTTGTCAAGTTTGCGGGAAAGCACATTCATGCAAATGACAAACAGGTAAGGACTGAGAGAGCATCCTTGGCGTAGGCCACGCAAACTACCGAAATAACCTGCTAGCTCACCATTAACTTGGACAGAGAAAGAGGCTGTCGTTATGCAGGTTTTTATCCATAGCACAAACTGTTCCGGGATGTCCAGAGCTCGGAGGGTTGTGAGGAGGAATTCCCACTGCACTGAATCAAAAGCTTTGGATATGTCTATCTGCATTGCACACCTGGGGGAGACCGTGCCCTTATGATAATCTTTTATAATCTCTGTGGCGAGGAGCACGTTTTCCATTAGCAGTCTATCTTTAACAAAAGCAGACTGATTTGGAGCAATACACTTAGGTAGAATGATCTTTAACCGGTTTGCAAGGACTTTAGAGATCACCTTATAGATTACATTGCAACACGATATGGGTCTGTAATCTTTCATTACCTTTGCTTTTTTCTTCTTTGGAATCAAAGCTAAGATTGTAGAGTTGACGCCCTTAGGTAAGAAGCCAGTCTTAAAAAAAGATTGAACCGCAACTAAGAAATCCTCTCCCACAATAGACCATGACTCCTTAAAAACTCTGTAGTGAAACCATCAGGGCCTGGCGATTTGCTAGATGGCATCGCAAACAACACTCGCCGAATCTATTCTTTAGTGACCTCATGAATTAAAATTTGTTTATCACTCTCTCCGCATTTGAACCCCAAAATCCCCTCCAGGTCCTCTCGAGACCAAGCCTCTAGATTTGCAGGTTGCATAGATAAGAAATCCTTGAAATATCTCTCTGCTTCCAGTTTGATATGATCCAGTTTATCAACCAATCTACCATCTTCACACAGAATTTCCCTGATCGTGTTTCTTTGTTCCCTCAGTGTTGCAGAAATGTGAAAAGCCTTGTTATTTTGATCACCCACTTTCAGCCAATGGAGTTTTGCTTTTTGTTTTAAGTAACTTTCCTCAATCTCCGAGAGTCCTTGCCATTTTGCATATGCATCAGCCTCAGCACTTACCGCCTGTGGAGATGGGTGTGCCATTGTTTGTATCTGTAGCTCACATAACCGCTTATATGCTTCTTTCGTGCTGATGGTGATATGACCAACCAGTTGTTTCCCCATAGATCTCAGAGTCGGTTTCAGACCCTTCAATTTCTTGGAAAACCTATGCATTGCAGAAGTAGAGTGGAAGAGTGGTGGAGTCTCTGCCCACAAATTTAAAAGGCCGCTTAACTCTCCTCTCTTCCTCTGATATATAGAATCTGCATCGCATATGGTCTGAACAACCCCCTGATTCAAAAACAGAATATGACTGGTGATATTGCTGCAACCATGTTTTGTTGATTAACACCCTGTCCAATTTCTTACAAATGACCCCGTCATGCCTTTTATTACACCAAGTAAACTTCTGTCCCTGATAACTCATGTCCGTAAGCTCACAATGACTGACCAGATCCTGGAAATCTCGCATTCCAGGAGAAATAGTCGGTGTTGTAGCAAACAAAGAATGATCTCCTCCCTCTAAGGCCTCATTAAAATCACCACATATGATCCAAGCTTTGTTCCTAAACATTGGTGAATCATGATGATATCGGAGATCTTGCCAGAGAGATTTCCTATCTGCAGCAAGATTCGCAGCATATACAAAGGTTGCAAAAAACTCTTCCTGTTGCCCCTCAATGTGGATAGAGACTGTGATTAATTGGGAAGTCTTATATACCGGAGTGACCCGTACATTATCCCTCCAAACTAACTAGATGCGTCCCAGACGATGCTCATCATAGTTCGATAACATAGACCAACCATTAAAAACCGATCGAAACACTCGATCTACTCTTCTCTCCTTTACTTTTGTTTCAAGTAAACAGCCAAAATCAAAGCGACCTTGGTGTATCCACTCACGAACTACATTATGCTTTTCTGTTTTATTAAATCCCCTGATATTTCAAAAGAATCCAGACATCAGAGATTTTTGGGAGTTTGACGTGTGTGCATTGTACTAGGAGGTAAGTTCCTAATGCTCTGCTGACCTTCTTTAGAGAGAAACTTGTGGCCGTCCTTTGAAGCACGCGGGAGAGAGGGTCTGACTGTCACTGCAGTACCCTGAGGGTCATTGGTGCAATCAACAATAGGCTCATTAGTCATCTTCTCCACAAACAACTTAGCATTCGTCCCCACATCTTGGTTCTCCACTTTGTTGCTATCCGACTCTACTTCCTCAATCTTATCCCCTCGTTCATCTTTATCACTGAGACAAGAGAAACTGTTCGTCACAGTCGAGATCACCTGATCACTTTTAGTGAGCACTTTCCCTGGGCTGCGAGCACTTTTTGTTGGTGTCTTCCAACCTTCCCCATGATCCTCTACATTTTCCTGCACAGCAACAATTGCATTACCCTCAGTAGCGTCTACTGTTTGTCGCGCATTGTTCTCCTGTTTTTCACCCTCTTGCACCTCTGTCACAACAGTCGCCATGATTTGTGTAGTAACCTCCAAAACACCAGTTCCTACACTCTCCTCCGTGTGCACTACCCCGTTTTGTCCCACAGGGGTTACTGGAGATTCAGTTGCGAGACCTCCATCAACCTTTTTCTTTAACAAACAATCTGTGCTTAAATGTCCCCATTTAGAGCAATCCGTGCACCTCAGAGGTAACCATGGATATACAAATTCCACCACTGTATCACCACCCTTACCTGACTTAAAGGAGAAAAACTTTGGAAGTGCTCTTGTTAAGTCCACCTCAACTAAAATCTTCGCGTCCTCAAAAGATTTACATGCCTCAGTATCCGGATGTAGTCGATGTGGCACCCCGAGAGGGCTAGTAATGGCACTCAACACTTTCCAAGAGAAATACTTGGCTGGAACGTTCTTCACAATGATCCACAAAGGTATCGTTTTAATCTCCTCCTGCTCCTGCTCCACTATAGGACTCCATTTAGACAGAACCACCGGAACACCACAGAGGTTCCACATACCACGTCTTAAGATGCGAGCACGAGTGCGCTCATCCTTGATACGAAATCGCACCGTAGTTTTATCCACCACGTAAACATCAATCTTCATGGTTTTATCACCTAGTGTCCAGATCTTGTTCACCAGAGCATGTATACCCCCCACGAACGGAGCTTTAGCCAGAAACTTACCAATCAAAAAATCCTCCCAGAGGGGATGGGCTTCCGCAAAGACACTGTCCGGTATTGTAGCCGTCGGCATACCGTCAACATCCTCAACAGCAAGGTGGATCTGCTCCATCTCTTCTGTGGACTTGACCATAGATACCCATGAACGCGGTTTGGGAACGGTGGCCACAGTAGAGTTGCCTGAAATCTCCCCTTCCTCCTTATTCTCCACTGTCTCCTGGTTATTTGGATGTAAAGGGTCCCCCCCCCCGGCACCGGAGAGACCTCCGGGGGCATTGAAACTTGGGTGGAAAGCAAAAACCCTAAATCGCCTATTTGATCGCCTCCTTACAAAAACGCACCGTTTCGAATCACTTGAGATGTTACAAAATAAATAATTCAATATTCAAAATAAATAACTCAATGAGTTTCAAGTTTCCAAGTACAAGATGCTCTCACTTGGATCCATGAACTCCATGTCCATGTCCAAATATCTTTCAGGGTTATTGAACCAATAATCTGGTATTCCTTTGATCTCAACCTTTTTCAAATCATTGATTTGCAGATCATAGTAGAGAAAATAAAAAGGAGAAATCAACTTATTTGGTACCAAGATGACCTTGCCTTTTATAGTTGTATCTTTTGCTATCAGTAAATTATCATTGACTAAATGCATCTGAGAGGGCTGCAAAACCATAGTCTTCCTCGACCATTCCTTATTTTTGGCATCTTCAACGATCCACAAATCAACTTTACCATTCACTTGGAGAAAAGTGTAATCAAATACAGCTACCTTTCCACCATACTCAATTGGAGTCACACCCTTCTTATATCTAGGTAGTATGTCTCCAGCCAAGCGTGGTACTTGCATGGTATTCAACTCTTCAGACCTGACGTCGAAACTCACGAGCATATAAGTATGTGAATCAGTCCAAGCCAAATAATATAAAATTCCATTCATATTCAGTTCTATAGGCGAAGGAAGATGATGAGGAAACTCCTTTGCAACCCTTTTCCACGAACTACCAGCTTCTAGTACGAAAATCCAAAGCTCTGACTTTATATTTTTCAGATCATTGTCTGATGCAAAAGTGATTGTGCAGAGTAGTTTATACTGATCATTAACAGGGTCGTGGCAGATAAAATAGAGGATGGTATAAGGAGCTCCTTCAGCTATGATATCAGATTCTTCTACGGCAGGTAAGATGACAATTTGTCTGGTGGTGGGGTTATAGATACGCGCCTTTAAATAAATAGTGAAGCAAATAAAGCCACGAAGAATGCGCAAGAAGAAACCTCCCATCTTAGGGATGGTCAGATCTTGGTCGAATACTAAGGAAGACGGAGACGTGCTGCTTGGAGTGGATGATAAGAGCACAGACTTAGAATATTTGTAGCGATCCAATAAAGACATGTAAAGACGAGGTTGACGTTGAGATGAGACCATGAGGAAACAGTTGCAAAAATATCTGGAGGACAATAGAGATGACCAAAACTTTGAGACACACTTGAATCTCAACACTGATTTCGGAGGTAATCTCGTCAGAATCTCAATCAGGAGATCCAGAGGAATGTCCCGTGCGAGCCAAGTTTTCGGATCTTGCATGGCTCTTCGTCTACTTATGCTTCTTCTTCTCGACCTCTTCTTCATTCTCTCCTTTTGTGCCACGGAAAGGAGAAAAGAATATCTCATTCTGTTGCACAACAACAATCTCCAATCACCACTTTGGAAGTACCCACAAAGTTTCTATCCTAATCCACCTACTCCTTAATCATAAAATACACAAAACTGTTTTTCTTTTTTTCAGAAATTGGAAAAGAAAAAAAGGGTTTTCAGATGTTGATCGACAAGATAGAGTTGGTCGCCTAGACTCACGGACAAAAGAAGATAAGTTGCAAATTAGGGTTTGCACTTTGAAGAGCGATGATGACGATCACAAGTCTTCTTTTTTATTTCTTTTTTTTTTTGCATTGATAGCGAGTCTTCGATTTTGTTGCAATGTATATCTTATATAATAAACCTGACCCGAATTGTGAACCCTGAGTATCTTTCGGGTTATAGGTTAGTCGAACAATAAATTAATAAAAAAATTATATAACTTTGTTGTAAATATTAAATATTTAAGTTTACCAAAAAAGAAAAATTAAATATTTAAGATTTAATAAATCTTTAAGTTTATGATGTCTAGACGTGAATCCTGAAACTTGGAAGCGGAAAAGAGTATAAAAGGAATAGTCGTATTGCCAGCGAACTTTAAAATCCTAAATCGAGATTTGTATCCCGGACCCGGTGGCCGTCTCTTAAATTTTTTTTTTATGTTCTCCCGATTAGAAGAGGACAACTAACTATGGTGCGTTTGTCTCTTCGTGTTGCAGCATCTGCCATACTACAGAATAGAGAGAGAATGAAGTTGAGAAGAAGAAGAGGTAGAGGAAGAACCACGCAACGAACACAAAATAGGGTTGCACCACAGATTCCTATAGAAGAAGAAGAAGAAGCAATGCGTAATTCAATAACTTGGGACGCACGACACCTCCCTGTGGATCTCCTGATCGAGATTCTGAAGAGATTGCCTGCGAAATCTGTTCTGAAATCCAAGAGTGTCTCGAAGTTTGGTTATCTCTCTTGTCCTCTAGAGATTTTTGCAACCGTTTCCTTATGGTCCCATCTCAACCTCGTCTTTACATGTCTTTAAAGGACCGCCGCTTCTATTCTAAGTCTCTGCTCCTATCATCAGCCGTTCCAAGCCCGTTTCCTTCTACCTTAGAATTCGACCAGGATCTGACTGTCCGTAGGATGGGAGGCTTCAACCCACGCTTTCTCCATGGCTTTATTTGCTTCATGTATTATTTAAATGCCCGGATCTATAACCCTACCACCAGACAACTTTATATCATACCTCTTATCAAAGAATCTGATATCATAGCTGAGGGTCGCGACCTTCATTATGATCCTTATACCATCCAATACTATATGGGCCACGATCCTGTAAAGGATCAGTATAAACTACTCTGCACAATTTTTGTAGAGGATATGGGAAAGAAAAGGTCTGAGTATTGGGTGTATGTTCTAGAAAGTGGTGGCTCGTGGAAAAGGAAAAGCGTTGCAAATGATTTTCATCCTCATGAGCCTGATATATTAGCATTATGTATGAAAGGAGCTATATATTACTGTGCGTGGACTGATACATATACATGTGTGCTTGTGAGGTTCGATGTCAGGTCAGAAGGATTTGATATGATGCAAATACCTTGGATAGAGAAGCTAACTACAGATGAGAAGACAGTGTCTCAAATAGATTATGGTGGAACAGTAGCTGTCATTGACATTACCTATCTAAAAGAGACAGGTACCGTGGATCTATGGGTTGTGGAAGATTGGACGAAGAAAGAATGGTCGAGGAAGACTTTGGTTTTGAAGCCTTGTCAGATGCATTTAGTCATTACCAATCGTTTGACAATAAGAGGTACAAATCTAAAAGGCAAGGTTATTTTGTTTCCGCGAGACTTGATTTCTCCCTTTTACATCTTGTGCTATGATCTACACACGAATAATCTCGAAAGGATTGAGATCAAAGGGATACCGGATTCCTGGTTTAGTAAGGATGAAGATATCACATATTTTGACGTGGATTTCCTGCATCCGAGTGAGAGCATCAGGTACTTGGAATCTGAGCGTAAGATTTTCAGATAATTGTTTTTAGTTATTTTAACTTTTAATTTGTTTTTTTCTACATTCTTCTATCGTATGTCTTTTACCTTCTTATAAAGATAGCAAGAGACTAAATAAAAAGTTTGGTATAACCACAGAGAACTTGAGAGGGAACATATTAATAAGTTACCTTTATTTATGTTAATTGTAATGCATTAAGACAAATGGGTTAGGACATATTTAGGCGTTTATAAAAGATTAACCAACAATTCAAAAGAAGCCAGTTAACACATGGAGTAATGGATATCTCCACAAAACTGGCGGAGAGCGAACTTGTTAAATTCAAACTTAGAATATGCCCAAAAATACAAGAATTGGTTCGCTACATATCATTATGAGGAATTGCAGTGTATCACCCAAAAAAATTTAATAATTTACTGACTGACTAAAGTAGTTTTGTCCCATCGGCTAGAGCTTGAAGAATTCCCAACGGGCCTGCGTATTCAGGTCCAATACGTTGTTGTATCCCTGCAGATATTTCTCTTTCTAACCACACAATTACCAGTACACCTGTTATGTTTCCCAATATAAGAGAAAAGATAGGGACAAATATCCATATGAGTAGTAACTGTTAAAAGCTTATATTTTCTATAATATTTCCAAAACTAATCTAAAACCATCACCTCCACCTCCGATCGTTGGCCACCGTCCAGCCGCCCACCACCTCCACCTCAAATCAAATCAGTACATCTCCTCAGCCCAAGACTAGAGCAGGTTATATGGTCTATGCAACAAACTTATTTCATTGAATAACCAAAAAACACGGGAACTAAATCGAAATTGAACTGAACCAAGATACATATAGTTTTCTTATATATTTGGAATGATAATATTATGTGTACTATTTTAAAATCTCGAAATAATATTTATAAAACCAACTAATCAAAAGTGAAACATTACAGTATCATTAACTTTATGAATAATTAAAAAAAAAATTGAAGAATCAAAATACCATATTTTAATTGAAAACCACAAAAATAATTGTAAAAAAAAACTTGAAAACAAAACTTATGTAGTTACTTTTCTTTAATATAATGAGTTAAATATTACTATTTGGTTTTGGATAAAAGTTGAATTTTAAATTTCATTTTTGATTATCATATTTATATTATTTGGTGTTCTATTAATTTTTTCACATGTTTTAATATTGAGTGTAACCCAATCTAAAATATTAGGGGCATTCTCAAAAATGCCCCTTTTTCCATACTCATTTTTTAAAATACCACTTTATGTTGACTATTTTTAAAACTACCCCTCTTTATATACAAAATGACCAAATTGCCCTTTTTAGTGACAGCAAGAATGTACAGTCATCAAAATCGAAAATATTTTCCCGCCAAAAAAATTTCCCGCCAAATTTTTTTTTCCCGCCAAAAAAACAAAATTTTCCCGCCAAAATCGAAAATTTCTCCCGCCAAAAATATTGAAATTTATATATTTTAAAAACATTGTAAACGCTTTTAAAAAACTTTTAAAAGCGTTT
>NC_025699.1:24930163-24940759 GCF_000633955.1 Camelina sativa
TTTTGGCGGGAAATTTTTTTCGAAAAATTTTTGGCGGGAAAATATGTCGGAAATTTTTTGGCGGGAAAATTTTGTTTTTCTTTTTATTGAATAAAATAATTTTCATCTAAGGGTAAAATGGTCATTAAAAATTAAAAGAGGGCAAAAATAAAAATGGCCAGAAAAGAGGGTATTTTTGAAAAGGGGTATATCAAAAGGGGCATTTTTAACAAATTCTCAAAATATTATCTTAACTATTTGAGCGTTAAATTATTTGAAGTAAGTAACTCATGAATCCATCAAATTTTGATAGATTAGATCAACATGTAAACTCATTTATTTTTAGGTTAAATGATTAAATATGCATACACATCACTAAATAAAATCTTATAGCTAGTTACATTAAGTTTTTATATAGTATTAGTTTTTTTAAGTACCTCATTTCTCAATAATGCTATATATATATATATATTTATATATATTTGCATCGTTTATAGAAACGTTTTTTACAAATAATTTTGTTATATATAGCATCATCTTCTGGATTATAATAAAAAAAATCTGTTAATCTAGTATATATTAGTTTTAGTAAAAAGGCCCAAAAAAATATAATTTTCTTGCTAAGTTTTCAAAATCTATGACCCTAAACCATCACCTCCACCTCTGATCGCCGGCCGCCGTCCAGCCGCCCACCACCTCCACCTCAAATCAAACCAGTACATCTCCTCAGTGGCTCAGCCCAAGACTAGAGCAGGTTATATGGTCTATGCAACAAACTTATTTCATTGAATAACCTAAAAACACGGGAACCAAATCGAAATTGAACTGAACCAAGATACATATAGTTTTCTTATATATGTGGAATCTATATATACATTTTTGAAGTACATTTTGGGTTCTATCCTTTTATTTGTACTTATTTAAAATTTTATTTACAAAGTTAATCCCTAAAAAATTTCCAAAAATAACATTACGTCATATTTGTTTCCTAAATATTTAACATTCTATTCCAACTAAAAAAATTAAAGCAATCAATATATGGAAACAGAAACTATGATATATTTAACCACACATTCTATTGTGTTTTGAAAATATTTTATCTTCGAGTCCTTTGCAAACAAAGAAAACAACAATTTGATATCCATTTTGTTTTTCAAAACCTGTGAACTTTGATTCTTAACGTAGGAAGAACTTCGATTCGCATTTATTTAAATATTATAATTAATATATATAAACTTAATAAAAATTTAAATATTACGAATATGTAAAATTTAAAAAGTTTAAAATACTATATAATATGGTTATATAGAAGATGAGTTATAAAGAGGACGTATTGAAATTAGTAAAATATTATTAAATTTGTGCTAACACGGGTTAAATCCTTATTTTATTATTTGTCAACACTACAAATATTAGAATATTTGACATAAAATCAAGTTGATTTAAATAATATTATGTAAAATAATTAAATCATTAGGAAAAATATGACTTAATCACAGTGTGTAAATTACATATTATGTATTTAGATCCCTTATTTTTTGTTATAATAATTAAAATTTAAAATAAAATCTCAAACACTAAACATAACAAGCAAATGGTTATGAAATGTATTGCGGGTTAAAAAAATAATATAGACATTTAGCCGTACAAACGGCCAGAAAATTTAGTTATTCTTCTATTTACAAAACATCCAATATTTAACAAACAAATACAATATAAAATATAAATAATATAAAAATTATATGCACGCGGTATACCGCGGTTTAAATTCTAGTGATATTATTATTTGTACTATTTTGAAATCATGAAATGATATTTATAAAACCAAATAATCAAAAATGGAACATTACAGTATTATTAATTTAACTTTACGAATAATTAAAAAAAAATTGAAGAATCAAAATACCACATTTTAAAATGAAATTAGATAATTTGATGATTTTTATCAATATCTGATTAGAAAGATATGTTAAAAGATTTTTTTTGAACCTATGCTTTTTGAAAAAAAAAATATAGTCATTTTCTAGGTGATAGAATTACAAAAGTTGAAACTTCTTAGTTACTAATTAGCTTAGTTTCATTTTAGAATAATGATAAAGTAGGAAATCAAATCAACGAAAAAAGAAAATGGCTGCTACAACAGTTAGAAAAATTAAAACCGAAGAAAAAAATACATCTTCTTATCTTTTGGCTTCCATCTATTTCATTCAATCTCATAGGAGTAACTTAATTAAAAACTTGGTTTTGGAATTGATGATTCTTAGGCAATCAAAAATAAATAATAAAAGGAATTATTATGATTTCCATATAATCATAACATAAATATAGAATGTATTGAATAAACTAAACAAAAAGAAACAAAAATTTTAGCAAATATATATATTTATAATTTATATATATTGTATAGTTAGTAAAACGCGCAAAAAATTAATTTTCTTGCTAAGTTTTTAAACCTTGTTTGGGAATGGGAGGAGGAAGATGATGCTGCATTCGGTTTGGTTAAGCATATAAACCAAGTCTCCAGTTTCCTAAAAGAAAAAGGACAGAACAGCAAAGAGACAGAAAGAAGAAAGAAAAAAAAGAAAGAGACAAAACAGCAGCAAACGACGCCGTATTGCCGAGTCCCGGCGACTGACTCTCTCTCTATCCGGTGAGTCCCGGCGACTGACTCTCTCTCTATCCGGTGAGTCCCGGCGACTCTCTCTCTCTCTCTCTCTATCCGGTGAGTCTCGGCGACTCTCTCTCTCTCTCTGTCTCTCTATCCGGTGAGTCCCGGCGACTCTCTCTCTCTCTGTCTCTCTTTTAGCAAGATCTAGCTATGGTGCGTTTGTCTCTTCGTGTTGCAGCATCTGCCATGCTACAGAAGAGAGAGAGAATGAAGTTGAGAAGAAGAAGAGCGACGCAACGAACAGAAAATAGGGTAGCACCACAGATTCGTATAGGAAGAGCAATGCAAGGTTCAATAACTTGGGTCGCACCAGAGATTCCTCTGGATATACTGATCGAGATTCTGACGAGATTGCCTGCGAAATCTGTGTTGAGATTCAAGTGTGTCTCAAAGTTTTGGTCATCTCTCTTGTCCTCGAGATATTTTTGCAACCGTTTCCTTTCGGTCCCATCTCAACCTCGTCTTTACATGTCTTTATTGGACCTTTACCACAATTCTAAGTCTCTGCTCCTATCATCTGCTCCAAGTACTTGTCCGTCCTCCTCCTCCTCTTTAGTATTCGACCAAGATCTGACCATCCGCAAGATGGGAGGTTTCTTCCTGCGCGTTCTCCGTGGCTTCATCTGCTCCACAGTTGACTTAAAGCCGCACATCTATAACCCCACCACCAGACAACTTGTAATCTTACCTGCCATACAAGGATATGATATCCTAGCTGCAGAAGATCGTTACGACATATTATACTTCATGGGCCACGACCCTGTTAACGATCAGTTCAAACTACTGTGCACAATCACCAGTATGTCAAACAACGATATGCAAAAGATAAAGTCAGAGCGTTGGGTCTTGGTAGTAGAAGCTGGTGGTTCGTGGAAAAGGGTTGCAAAGGAGTCGCCTCCTCATCTTCCTAATCCTTTTGAACTAAATATGAATGGATTTTTATATTACTTGGCTTGGACTCATATGTATACTTGTGTGCTTGTGAGTTTCGACATGAGGTCTGAAGAGTTCAATATGATGGTTCAAGTACCTCGCAAGGCCGGTGATGAGATGGTACCTAGAGTTAAGAAGATGGTGATTCAGGTAGATTATGGTGGGAAAGTAGCTGTTTTTGACTACACTTATATACTAAAGAGTGGTACCGTGGATCTATGGGTATTGCAAGACGGGAGGAAGGAAGAATGGTCGAGGAAGACTATGGTTTTGCAACCTTCTCAGCTGCATCTACTCAATGGCAATCATAGATTGATACCAAAAGGTACAACTCTAAAAGACAAGGTTGTCTTGGTACCACCAAACTTGGTTGCTCCTTTTTACTTTCTCTGCTATGATCTGTAAACCAATGATCTGAAAAGGGTTGAAGTCAAAGGAATACCTGATCGCTGGTTTACTAAGCATGACACAGACACATATTGTGACATTGAGTTTATGAATCCGGGTGAGAGCATCCAGTACCTTGAAGCTCCTTTTTCAGATGTTGATCGACATGATAGAGTTGGTCGCCTACACTCGCGGAAAAAAGAAGAGAAGTTGCAAATTAGGGTTTGAACTTTGAAGAGCGATGGTGACGATCACAAGTCTTCTTTTTTATATATCTTTTTGCATTGATCGCGAGTCTTCGAATTTGTTGCAATGTATCTATATATATAAAGTTAGCTTTTCTCACTTCTGGTGCAGCCATCTCAGCTGCCATGTCAGCCACATCTTCTTTAAATTTATAGGCTTTACAGATTTTAATAAGTCCTTTAAACAATCATACAAATGACAAACTGATCAACTAAATTTCATCTAAAATCTGTAGGCCCGACACTATTTCATTCAAATTCTCTAGAGCCATCACTATTTTTAAATCCTATGAATTCAATTTTTTTATTTTAAAATAAATTTAAAATATTCATTTAGTGCATATTTTTGTTAATTATAATTAATCGAAAGTTTAAATAAAAAATAATTATGTAAAATAAATTAAATACTAAAATAAGAAAATAATACTATAATTTTTCATTAGTTGTAATAATATAGTTAAAGATTTCTATTAAACTGATCATAATTTAAAATTTCAAATATCAAAACAAGGCAACCCAAGCAACACTTTCAAACAATCAAGGAAACACAACTAGAAATCAGTTAAAATAATTATTTGGCAGCACTTCACAAATCCATCACCAAAGACAAAGACGCAAAGAGATAAACACACATTTAATAAACTAAAAAGATTCAGATATATGAATGTCACAATCAGATAACCGTAACACAAAATTATATGAAAAAGACAACCGAAGAAACAAAAACACAACCCGGACTTTATAAAATTACAGCAAGATAAACAAGAAAATTAATTTTCCCCAAAACACAACTCACATCGAATCAAAAAAATCACTCACAGGACAAACGGGAAAAAAATTACAACAAATAACAAAAAACAACTGCCTTACAGATTTTAATAAGCCCTTTAAACAATCATACAAATGACAAACTGATCAACTAAATTTCATCTAAAATCTGTAGGCCCAATACTATTTCATTCAAATTCTCTAGACCCATCACTATTTTTAAATCCTATGAATTCAATTTTTTTTTAGTTTAAAATAAATTTAAAATATTCTATTAGTGCATATTTTTGTTAATTATAATTAATCGAAAGTTTAAATAAAAAATGATTATGTAAAATAAATTAAATATTAAAATATGAAAACAATACTATAATTTTTCATTAGTTGTAATAATGTAGTTAAAGATTTCTATTAAACTGATCATAATTTAAAATTTCAAATATCAAAACAAGGCAACCTAAGCAACACTTTCAAACAATCAAGGAAACACAACTAGAAATCAGTTAAAATAATTATTTGACAGCACTTCACAAATCCATCACCAAAGACAAAGACACAAAGAGATGAACACACATTTAATAAACTAAAAAGATTCAGATATATGAATATCACAATCAGATAACCGTAACACAAAATTATATGAATAAGACAACCGAAGAAACAAAAAAACAACCCGGACTTTATAAAATTACAGCAAGATAAACAAGAAAATTATTTTTCCCCAAAACACAACTCACATCGAATAAAAAAAAATCACTCAGAGGACAAACGGGAAAAAAATTACAACAAATAACACAAAACAACTTAGTTAGGAAACCTAAAGAATCCAACATATTTTCATATAAACAAATTTGCAACCCAATTGACATTCACCTTTAACAAAATCAACAAGGGATAACCAAATAACCCCAATAGATGCAAAGCAAGCAAAGAATCAACCAAATATGCAAACCCCAAAAAAAAAATCAAAGGAAAGCGATTACGATAGGAATGACTGAAAAAAAACGATTACGAGCATCAAAGACATAAGCTCAATCCTCAAACAGACCTCTAGATAGGAAAATTGCTCTTCTCTTATCCGTTCACGAGGACATCGGATTTTGAAAAAGAACAAATCAATTTCAACTCAATAACATACAAATAATGGTCAAATTAACCCACAAATTATAAGCTTTACAGAGAAATTGGGTCTGAATGAAACAAACAAAAATAGCCTAGAAAAAATTAACAATAAAATCCACAATAAATAACTTAGTTATTTTTCTTAATAAATTTCACAATATTTTTCACTCCAAACACTAAAACATTGACAAAAAAAATTACTCCAACAGTTTACAAAATACATAAATATTAAATAACAATCCAACCACAAAATGGAAAATAATAATAAATTAATGACAACTAACAGCTACAACAAAACAACAACTTCAACTAAACAATGTTAACTCCTAATAATAACTTTTTTTTAAAAGCATTATAAACACACAAGATGATCTCAATTTTTCCTTTAAAACCAGCAAACTAAATTATACTTACTCCAAAACATATTTTTATTAAAATATCCAACAAAACAACATAAGCAACCAAAATTAAATACAAAAACAAACGTAAAGATGAATTTACAAAAACCAAAAAAATTATACACAACAAAACTCGGAATACACCTTCATCTAACTACTGCGCGTAGCGCGGGTCGATTGCTAGTATATTATATAATAAACCTAACCCGAATTGTGAACCCTGAGTATCTTTCGGGTTATGGGGTTAGTCGAACAATAAATTAATAAAAATTATATAATTTTGTTGTAAATATTAAATACTAGAAAGTAGCCCATGCGATGCGTGGATTATGTATTCATTATTAATTTGAAATAAAAAATGAAATTTCTATTCAATTGTATATGAATTGTACATGTAATTGTTAATATGTGTATTGAAAATTAATTTTTATAATACGGTTTAACTATAATATTTTAATATATATTTGTTATATGATAACTTCATAAAAGAGTCATTTTGAGATAGAGAAAAAAAGTTAAAGTACACACTACACAGTATTGTTGAAAATATTTAAACAATATGTTACTATAATAATATGACCATTGTTTTAGTTACCGCAAAATCAATTTAATTTGGTATTTTTGTTAAGTAATTAAGATAAATTATATTTATTTACACTTTTGTGTTTTTTTATGGAAAAAATTGATAAGTAGTCTAAAAAGAAAATTGTAAGACCTTACTATATAATTACTTTGATAGATAATTTAATGTTGTTCTATATATTAATTTTACTTTCATCATCTAAAAGTAATATTTAACAACAAATAATATCCTTATATATATACAAAGTAACTAAATTCTAAACCCTAAACTCCAAATACTAAACATACTAAACATTATCTCTTCATCACTCTTGAATTAACTTACCTCAACTTTTTATGTTTTGTGAATGATTTCATAAATAAAGCATTTAACTTTTATAAATTTTATACTATGGAGTATTATTATACCATTTTTTCCATTGCTTGCTTTTTTTATGACTCACTTTACCTATGTATAATTAACTTTCATTTTGCTCGGTCCAAACGTTTAAAGTGCCTTTGATATGCCTCCATCTTCATGGATAGTGATTCTCTACAATCCAGCATGGCCAATATTGTAATATGAAACAAAATCCCTTTCATCCAACAAAATGAAAATGTTGCCACAAATCATATTCCAGTCTTCTTTCCATTTATCATTGAATTTTTTTTTGTCAACATATAATCGACAAGGCCCGATTTCTAACCAGTCCCTACTAAGCGGGGTAACGCGACTTAGTGGATTCGAACTTCGGTGGGATCAGTCGCAGAGGTGGTGTTGTAACCCCTTGACTAAAAACACTTCCCATCATTGAAAATTTTAAAAATTATGTGGGACTGTATTAAATGGTTATATTAGACAATACTCCATGTGTTCCTGATTAATCCATATTTTAGGATTTTCAAACATATTAAAAACTGAATTTACTTCCATTTTATTTTGTGTTTAACGAATTTCAACCAAGAATATTCAGTTCTTTTTTTTTTGAAGTTTACAATTTGTCATTAATTCCTCATTAAATATATATAGAAAACCTAAAAATTGTTTTTTGTGTAACATTTGTTTTTCTCTATAAAATGCATTAATAAGGAATGGATGGAGTAGATTTTAGTGAGAAAAATATGTTGTGACTATTATAATATACATATTATTTGATGGCCTGATGTTCATATATTTTACCATGTTTTCCCTTAGTTTATTCACATCTTTTGCATCTTTTGCTAGCCATTTTCATCATTATTGTGTAGTTTTAGGCCAAATCATGCATTAGAGTTTAGTTGCATTGCATTTGCATCTTTTCATGCATAAACAGGTGATTTTGAAGCTTAAGGAGCATGGAAACAATCCTAAGGAGAAGTGAAGCAATCTTGAGGAGGAAAGCAAGAGAGTTAAGGCTGAAGAACCAAGCTCCGGAGTCCAGCTCAACCAAGCACTCGACCGTGTGGGTAGATGGACTCGACCGAGTGGAGTGTGCACGAGAGAAGCCAGCTCGACCATGGACTCGACCGAGCACTGGTCAAGTTGACCGAGCCGTTGACTACTTTGACTTTTTCTATTTTTAGGGCTTCCACCTCCTCACCTATATAAGGCCTTGTACCTGCAGCCACCAAAGAGTCCAACTTTTTAGATATTCCCTAAACCTAGTTTTTACCTTTTTTAGTTTTATTCCTTTTGCATTTTTATTTTTAAGATCTTGTACTTCCTTATGAAAGAAGACTAGATTCTTATATTTTGTTGGTTCTATAACTTTCAAGATATTGAGAATTTGAGTTTCATCCTTTCATCAATATTGAAGATCTTTGTTTAATCTTTCTAATAATGCAAGTTTCAATATTTTCTGGGTTTTTGACTTTGATCACCATGTATTGTTGTGAGTAGTTTCCTTAGGATCTTGAGGATGGGTTAGGATGGATTGATCTTGTGGTTTGTGTGACTTGGTCAAGCTTGATTGTTGTAGATCTCTTCTAGGGTAGATGATCTTAATGCTGATTCTATATCTGAGAGGGTAGAGTCTGATTTCAAGCTTCTTAGCATCACACCAATGTTTAGGAAGCATAGATAAGGCTAGATCTAGAGCTTACCATTAGGCTTGCTAAGAGATTAGAGGTCTTGTTTGGTTTGAGATGTATTGCTTAATGCCTGCTTGTGTAGATTCTTTACTGTGTGAGAACAAGTCTAGAATTGCATAGGTTTGATTGTTTCTTGACCATGAGAGTGGGAGAAACTTGTCTTAGATTAATATGTCTAGAGGTTAGCTCAAAGTTTGCTTGAGATTTGTTGACCAAGTTAGATAACCACAATGATTAGTCCATCCCATGAATCCATCCTCAGGACCTTCTTTGTTTATTGAAATCTTAGTCTTAATCCTGTTGCTTGCTTGTTGTTTGATTGGATTTAGCATTACTCTGTTTTTATTGCATTGCTCTGTTTCTGCGTCTAGTCTAGCTCGACCACCCACTCGACCTACACTCGGTCGAGTGCTGCTCGAGTTCATCCCCAGAACTCTGTGTCTATGATTTGTGTTTGTCTTGTTTCATTCCTGTTTCATTCCAGTTGCATACATTTAGTTTTCAGTTCATTAATTATCTTGCATTAGTTCATTAGTAGTAGTCTCTGTTTCTGTTCTTGCTTTATCACTGTTTCAATCATTCAGTTTCATTTGCATCTAGTTGTTAGTTCTTGTAGTTTATTTTCTGCATTTTACATTTTCTTCCTAGGATTGTTAGTGACAAACAATCTTTACATTTGTCTTAACTTAGATTCATATGCATATCTTAACTGTTCACAAACACTCATTTAGGATTGATACCTCTTGTACTGCAATAGCATAAGGGGAATTGAAACACCCATCCATCATTCCATTCATACCTTACCATTGCATCATCATCATCATTCACCACACAAATAAACCTGTTTTAATTTGGCACCATTGCCCATTTGAGTGTGTTTTGTGACATTTAGGATCCATATTAGTCTAAGATTAAGTTCGTTTATACACTTGAATCTTTTGTTGNGAGTTTCAAGTGCCAGCTCGACCATCAACTCGACCACCACTCGACCGAGTCGTGATCGAGCACCTGATCGAGTCAGACGCCGGATCTAAATAGACAGCACTTCCCAGTCGACTCGACCATCAACTCGAGCCTGTGCTCGACCGAGTGTCTGTTCGAGTCAGTAACCATGTTTCAAGGCAGTCAATTCCATTATGTACCTATGCAACAGCAACAAAGTTTCCAGACTCAATGGTGTCACCCTCCAGCGTTTCAGACCTACCAAGCCCAAGAACCTGACTTAAGAGAAATGATGCAACAATTGTTGCTTGGGCAAGCCAATAAGCAGCTTGAGGAAGCAAGGCAGTTTGAAGAGCTGAACCAAAAATTGGATTCTTATTCTCATGACCTGAGATACCAGCTTGAGAGTCTGACCTCTTCATTCCAGTGCATGGAGAGCTCCATTTCCTCTACTTCAGCTCCTAAGCCACACCAACTTCCTGAACAAGCCATTCAAAACCCAAGGGAGATCACTGTTAAAGCT
>NC_025699.1:24943152-24943952 GCF_000633955.1 Camelina sativa
GTCTATTTGCAAGCTTTAGGAGCTGAGATCCCACTTTCAAACCTCATCTACCTTCTTATGTCTTGTTTATTTGCTTGAGGGCAAGCAAAGACTAAGTTTGGGGGTGTTGATGTTCATATATTTTACCATGTTTTCCCTTAGTTTATTCACATCTTTTGCATCTTTTGCTAGCCATTTTCATCATTATTGTGTAGCTTTAGGCCAAATCATGCATTAGAGTTTAGTTGCATTGCATTTGCATCTTTTCATGCATAAACAGGTGATTTTGGAGCTTAAGGAGCATGGAAACAATCCTGAGGAGAAGTGAAGCAATCTTGAAGGGAAAGCAAGAGAGTTAAGGCTGAAGAACCAAGGTCCAGAGTCCAGCTCGACAAAGCACTCGACCGAGTGGGTAGATGGACTCGACCGAGTGGAGTGTGCATGAGAGAAGCCAGCTCGACCATGGACTCGACCAAGACAGGGTCGAGTTGACCGAGCCGTTGACTACTTTGACTTTTTCTATTTTTAGGGCTTCCCACCTCCTCACCTATATAAGGCCTTGTACCTGCAGCCACCAAGGAGAGCAGCTTTTTAGATATTCCTTAAACCTAGTTTTTACCTTTTTTAGCTTTATTCCTTTTGCATTTTTATTTTTAAGATCTTGTACTTTTTAAGAGAGAAGACTAGTTTCTTATATTTTGTTGGTTCTATAACTTTCAAGATATTGAGAATTTGAGTTTCATCCTTTCATCAATATTGAAGATCTTTGTTTAATCTTTCTAATAATGCAAGTTTCAATATTTTCTGGGTTTTTGACTTTG
>NC_025699.1:24945324-24958893 GCF_000633955.1 Camelina sativa
TAGTAGAAGTTTCTATTTCTGTTCTTGCATCATTACTGTTATAATCATTCTGTTTCATTTGCATTTAGTTCTTAGTTCTTGTAGTTTACTTTCTGCATTTTACATTTTCACCTTAGGATTGTTAGTGACAAACAATCTTTACATTTGTCTTAACTTAGATTCATATGCATATCTTAACTGTTCACAAACACTCATTTAGGATTGATACCTCTTGTACTGCAATAGCATAAGGGGAATTGAAACACTCATCCATCATTCCATTCATACCTTACCGTTGCATCATCATCATCATTCACCACACAAATAAGTCTGTTTCATGGCCTTAAAACATAATATAAATTTTGTGGTCTAAGGTTATTTAGTCTGCTTGTCCTCCGGAACTGGCTTGGCTCCTTTCTCGATAAGATATTAAAACAAACACATAAACCTAAAATAAAGACGTTAAACTAATCCTCAGCAAAGTTGAAATAATGTCTACATATATAATAACCAAGAGTAAATTTTGATTAAAAAGTAAATAAAGGAATTCAGATTAAAATTTAGTTAATCATTTTTTTAAAGAATCTACCTTTGTATCTTGAGAAGACTTTAGCTGAGCCTTTAATATCCATTGATTCCATTCCATGGCTTCTATATAATATAGTTCTGCTAGCTTCACTAAGCTATAAATCTACAAAACTAAAAATAATAAATAACATGTCAAAATAACATGTTCTATAGACATGTTATCATCAACTTGGATCATCGAGGATTGGAGAAGGGTACCATCATAATCAAGAAACATGACGATCTTTTTTCCTCTTGTAGCGTTGATGATATATGTTATAACAGGTCTAGAATTTGAGAGTAAATTTGAGTCCAAGTATTTAAGCAAATGTCTACCTACGTGAATGTTAGATAGATGTTACTCTTAGGTTCAAAATATTTTATTAACAGTTACAAATTTGGAAATTATGGAATTTGGTGTCATAACTTTTGTAACATAAATATTTGCAACGAAAATCTTTTCATTAGACTAAATACATTTCAATGCATGGTTATTGAAATTATAACTCTCTTTAATGCATGGTAAAAGCAATTTGTAACCCACTACATGATATTAAATATAAATTTTTAATATATTTTCCATATAAGAAATAATCAAACTTAATGATTTAATTTATACTATTTTAAATATGTCACTTACATTTTTCTAATGAAATAAATAGATAGAAAATCAAGAAAGTCAACATATATGAAAATTTTATTATATATATATGCTCTTGACAAGATCGATTTTCTGTTGATATGTGTCTTGATATGAAAAGAAAAACTATTGTTGTGTAATTTATCATAATTTAATAAGATTTTAGTTGAAGTGTGGAACTGACTAACTTGATTGCGTACTCAATTATTGATAGAAAATATTATATGATTTTAAAACGTGTAAAAATTAAGGTTTATAAAATTACATAAAGGCTTAATCATAATCATGTATTTAAACTATTTCATTTCTCATCCAAGATATGGTTTTTATTATGATATTTTCTTTTATTATAAAAAAGTAAATGTGTTTTTTTTCACTACAAAGGATGAAAGACAAATTAAATAAAATGTAAGAAAAATGTGTAAAGTAGATGTATCAAATATCATTATATATATAATATGAGATTTTATTATAAAATAATCTGATTTTGTTTGACAAAAGAAGTTAAGATATAAAAGTGGATTTAAAAATAATCTGATTTTGGACAGGATTAATGTTACATACTGTTCGGAACTTCAAGATGTTCGGGAACTTGACACAGACATTAAACCGGAAATGATTTAGAATTTGGAGGTGGAGTAGGAGAATTAAACCAAAGAAACCTGATGATTATGAGATCTATGAAGGTACATCAGAGGTGGTAGCTGCTGGGAACAATGGTTGTGAGAAGGTGAGTACAGGTGAATTCGACATCGTTTGGTTCGTATACTCCTGATGGGTGTAAGGGCTGTCAATTATATTTGTTGGGCTTGTAACTGGTCTTATTTTGTCAAGCCTAATATGAAAACTTAAAAACAATGGCCTTTAAAACTAAGAGAGGACATGTGTCAGTTATATAATAAAGCAGGTGTCATGTTCTAAGCAGAAATTGAGAAAAACCTTCTCTTATTATATAAGATTCAATTATTAATAAATCTTTAAAATTATGATGTCTAGATGTGAACCCTGAGACTTGGAAGCGGAAAAGAGTATAAAGGAATAGAGTATTGCCAGCGAACTTAAAAATCCTAAATCGAGATTTGTTTCCCGGACCCGGTGGCCGTCTCTCAATTTTTTTTTTTTATGTTCTCCCGATTAGAAGAGGACAACTAACTATGGTGCGTTTGTCTCTTCGTGTTGCAGCATCTGACATACTACAGAATAGAGAGAGAATAAAGTTGAGAAGAAGAAGAGGTAGAGGAAGAGCGACGCAACGAACACAAAATAGGGTTGCACCACAGATTCCTATAGAAGAAGAAGAAGCAATGCATAGTTCAATAACTTGTGACGCACGACACATCCCTCTGGATCTCCTGATCGAGATTCTGACGAGATTGCCTGCGAAATCTGTTCTGAAATTCAAGAGTGTCTCGAAGTTTTGGTTATCTCTCTTGTCCTCTAGAGAATTTTGCAACCGTTTCCTTATGGTCCCATCTCAACCTCGTCTTTACATGTCTTTAAAGGACCGCCGCTTCTATTCTAAGTCTCTGCTCCTATCATCAGCCGTTCCAAGCCCGTTTCCTTCTACCTTAGAATTCGACCAGGATCTGACTGTCCGTAGGATGGGAGGCTTCAACCCACGCTTTCTCCATGGCTTTATTTGCTTCATGTATTATTTAAATGCCCGGGTCTATAACCCTACCACCAGACAACTTTATATCATACCTCTTATCAAAGAATCTGATATCATAGCTGAGGGTCGCGACCTTCATTATGATCCTTATACCATCCAATACTATATGGGCCACGATCCTGTAAAGGATCAGTATAAACTACTCTGCACAATTTTTGTAGAGGATATGGGAAAGAAAAGGTCTGAGTATTGGGTGTATGTTCTAGAAAGTGGTGGCTCGTGGAAAAGGAAAAGCGTTGCAAATGATTTTCATCCTCATGAGCCTGATATATTAGCATTATGTATGAAAGGAGCTATATATTACTGTGCGTGGACTGATACATATACATGTGTGCTTGTGAGGTTCGATGTCAGGTCAGAAGGATTTGATATGATGCAAATACCTTGGATAGAGAAGCTAACTACAGATGAGAAGACAGTGTCTCAAATAGATTATGGTGGAACAGTAGCTGTCATTGACATTACCTATCTAAAAGAGACAGGTACCGTGGATCTATGGGTTGTGGAAGATTGGACGAAGAAAGAATGGTCGAGGAAGACTTTGGTTTTGAAGCCTTGTCAGATGCATTTAGTCATTACCAATCGTTTGACAATAAGAGGTACAAATCTAAAAGGCAAGGTTATTTTGTTTCCGCGAGACTTGATTTCTCCCTTTTACATCTTGTGCTATGATCTACACACGAATAATCTCGAATGGATTGAGATCAAAGGGATACCGGATTCCTGGTTTAGTAAGGATGAAGATATCACATATTTTGACGTGGATTTCCTGCATCCGAGTGAGAGCATCAGGTACTTGGAATCTGAGCGTAAGATTTTCAGATAATTGTTTTTAGTCATTTATCTTTAATTTGTTTTTTTTCTACATTCTTCTATCGTATGTCTTTTGCCTTCTTATAAAGATAGCAAGAGACTAAATAAAAAGTTTGGTATAATCACAGTGATCTTGAGAGGGAACATAAGTTACCTTTATTTTACACGGCATATGTTTATTAAAAATTTGGGAAAACTCAAGAGTTATTTAACAAATCTACCACATTCAAAAATATTTCTTGTGACTTCTACCACATTTGATAACTTCTTTCACACAATACCACAAACCAAAAAAAAAAAAGAAAAAAAAAACCTGTCTCATATTTGTTTCATTTTTTTTTAATGAGACATTTTCTTTTTTATTTTATTTTATTTTATTTGTCTCCACATCATCCATCGAATCAGGATAAAATTCTGTCTGCTTTTTGAAAATTTGGATAAAAGTCAGTAGTGATATGTGAGGAAAATTTAATGACATTTGATCTCTTGTTTTTTTTTTGTCCAGTTTTACTCCGAAAATAGGTCAAAACAACACTAAATTTCTCATCCATTCTTCTTATGTTCCTCTACTCCCTTTAGTTTCAACAACCATAGTTAAGTGACAGAAGCTTAGGTATTTTTACGGTGGACATAATTTAATTATTTTTCTCAATAAACTTTTTTATCTTTGTCTACTAGATTATAATAATAATGTCCATGATTTAATTATGTTCACGAATATTTGAAAATATACTAGTTGCTAGTCTGGTCTATAGACAATAAATATAAAAAGTTGTATATATACTCTTATCCATGTTTACATAAGAAGAACTTGTCTACTGACATTTAACAAATTGACCTTGTCTACAAGTCTTGAAATGCAAGTTGTCCACATATTTAACTTGTCTACAAAACGAAATAACTTGTAGACACTATACACACCCCATCAATAGACACGTTGACTTCATGCCTCAAACGTGGACAATTTCTGTTAAGGATAATAGTAATTTGTCTACATATTTTAACAAATGCATATTGTCTTACATATATTCTCAACAACCTAACTACTTGTAAGTCATTAACTAAAGTAAATTGTCTACTGATCTTGAGGAAACAAAGTTTATGTTTGTTCGTATGAAGATCGATTGTGTTAACAAAGAACTCAAACCTTAAGTCTTAACAATGGACAACATATCACAGTCTACCATGACCAACCAAGGGCAAGTAACGTGTGGACAAGTTGTATTTCGTTGACAATGTTGTCTATCAATCCTGAAAATTGTGGACAACAATATACAACAATACATGTTAAAATGGTGTCCTCTATCAAATTATAACTAAAATCATTTCTAGATTATAAATCTTTTTAGTTGATGACTACTTAGACTAGACTTGTAAAACTGGTGGACAAGTTGTCGTCAATCTTTCGAATATTGTTTAACAATTTGAATATTGTGAAATTCCCCTAAACACAAAATTCATGTGTCAGATTCTGTTCTAAGTACTGTTACGTTAACTCTGTGCATTACAAGAAATGCTAATTTTGGAATCATGTTCTCGTTTTATTTTGTGAAATAATTAATTCAAGGAGACAAACAAAACTAGACAGCATAAAAGTAATGCACAGAGCAAAGGTTTGACTTTGGCAAAAGGAAGCAGCAAATATAAGTAAACGGACTCGAGAAGAGACGACAGTACGTTGTCTCATTCCTTAATGTGCATATTTATCCACGAGTCTCAGTACTTTCGCTGGATTAAATCCAATAACTTGGTCCTCTAACCATCCCCCTCTGAAGAAAATAATGGTCGGGAGATCACGTACGTAGTAGCGTTCTGCGATGACTGGCGCCTTGTTAATGTCGATTTTGTAGAAATTGAGCTTACCCGCGTATATCGAGTCCTCTTGCTCCAGTATGCGGTCCATCATGGAACATCGTTTGCATTGGTCGGATGTGAACATAACCAGCACTGGAAGTTCAGACATCATCACAAGGGAATCCCATTCCGATTCCGTGATATTTTGTACTACATTATTAAATGAACAAATATAGAGTTGAAACGATATATATCAATGCAAGAAAACACTAAAGCAACAATATATAGTTATTATATATATATATATATATATATATATATATATAATTTGTTAAAGTTACCCGTATTGAGCTTAGCGGAATAGGGCAAGTCCTCGTTAGACACTACCGTCTGAATCAAGGGATCTGAATCTGAACACATCCCAACACTAAACCCGAAACACGCCAAGCACATTACAGTTACTGCCACACGGGAAAGAACCCTAAATTGGTCCATTCGGTACTTTCTGATATGTCTCTTTGTATATCTCTCGACTCGTTTGAAAGTGTTGAGAACAAAGCCGTCTACTTTAGTTTTATAAGCGTCCACGATCTACATTACATCCCACACACTACATTAGTTTTACTTGAAAATTCGCACGTTTATTCACTTGCTTGAAGCTTCTCTAAAGTCAAATCATTTGCATATTATATACATATATCGAAATCACCACATTCTCACTCTTCAATTAAGAATCTTAGCTGTATATATTTTGTCCTTATCTTCTCCCACTTGAACACTTCAAAATTAATAAACTAAAACACGAGTTTCTCTTACATATTCCTTTTTTTCTTTTTAAATGAGAAAAACAAAAGAGAGATCAAAGATGAATTATAGATTATGCTTTTAATCGAATGTTACAACATTTAGATAATATTGTTATCATACAACAAATAATGGTTTTATCATCCACGACATAATTAGTCACATAACTAAATATAGGACGAAACATTTCACAATGACAATCCACGACATAATTAGTCACATAACTAAATATAGGACGAAACATTTCACAATGACAAATTGTATTTGTAGTTTTGTACTATAGTGATAGACGATTCGGCTTACATGATACTTACGATATCGATTAGTAACTTTCTATGTATTACTTAAAATCACGATAATATTTATCAAAACTTGAATATTTTGAGTAATTATTGACCTGCAAAATGCTTTGAAAATCGAACTCAACTCTATAGAAAATTTGAAAAGTTCTTTTTCATATTAAACAAAAATGGCTTTCCACTGAACATATTGTTCTGAGATGTAGTTGATTCGAAAAGAAAAAGAAATATATCTTTAAAAAACAAACAATGTATTTTGACAACATCATATAATTGAATCGTATTACAACTAATTAAAAGTTGTGGCAAGTGTAATTATCAATCGTATTACAAAATTATAAGTATGAAAAATCGCATCAAATCGTTTTGTCCGGTTGTGGCTTTTTTGTATAAATAATTTGAGTATGATACATAAAGGTCCCTTTGAAGAATACACCAATATTAGTGAAAACAATATAATGTTTGAGAAAGGACAGCCTTTTAACTAAAATTTCAAGGAACTAGAATCGTTTCATACGAAGAGGAATGGATACTTTGGTTCCCACTAGAGAGGTGTATTCAGAAAAAAGAAAGCAATACATGAATGCTTCAAACACAAGGTAAAAAAGATATTTTTGCAAACTAGAATTGTTTTCAGAATTGTCTACGAGATAGAGACAAACAAACCTCCTCTTTTTCCTCAGTGGCAACCAAGGCCTTTGTCATCATCTCCATCACCATTAGGTCCATCATGGAATTTGAAGCTCTTCCCACATGATTTCTTCTTCTTCCCCTTGCCATACCCCTTCTTCATCTTCCCCTTGCCTCGAAAGTCAAGGGGAATTTGCTTCTTCTTCTTGCCACCATAGTCTTTCTTCTTCTTGCCACCATACTTTGATCCTCCAGCTAAAAAGTTGAGCCCTACAAAACAACCACATATTAGAAGCCATTTCACGAAATCTGAACCAAAACACTTGTCAAAGTCAAGCAAACCTCACCTTCCCACACGAAATCCATACTAAAACCAAGCAACCTAACAAAACCTAACTGGGCCAGATTTGTGCAATTAAAGACAAATATCTTTGCAAAATGATGAACTAGAATTGTTTTCAGACACCGAAGTCTCCGAGATAGAGACAAACAAACCCCTCTTTACTCAGTGGCAACCAAGGGCTTTTGTAGTGATGGGTTTAACCTATAAATAAATGAGTTTACATGTTGATCTAATCTGTCAAAATTTGATGGATTCATGAGTTACTCCGAATAATTTAACGCTCAAATAATTAAGATAATATTTTAGATTGGGTTTCACTCAATATTAAAACATGTGAAAAAATTAATAGAACACTAAATAATATAAATATGATAATCAAAAATGAAATTAAAAATTTAAATTTTATCGAAAACCAAATAGTAATATTTAACTGGTTTTATAAAAGAAAAGTAACTACATAAGTTTTGTTTTCAAGTTTTTTTTTTTCAATTATTTTTGTGGTTTTCATTTTTTTGTGGAATGCCCTAATTAGTGTATAAATTAGGTAAATATACCTCTTTGTATGTAAAGAAAATATTAGAAGATTCCTTTTCTTATCAGTAATTTTTAAATTAGGTTAACAGTTTAATATATTAATAAAAAGTGTGAATATAAAAATAAGTTCTTTATATTATTTATATATTTTATTTTATTTTCAATAGGTTAAGAAATTTTTTATTATTATCTTCTAATATATTAACAAATTTAGAACTGATACATGACTATATTTAGATTTTATTTGAAACGTGACGCAATTTTTTAGTTAGCAACTTTGGAAACTAAATTTTAGAAAATAAGATATCATGGTTATTAGGTGATTTTATTTTGTATTGCCTTACAAAGTTATTTTATATATTGAACGTTGTTTTTGATAATGTAAAGACAGCTAGTAGGACTGTTAGAGTGGATTCCAATATAATTGAGAAACTAGATTAAAACCCGTGCTAGAGCACAGGTTGAATTTTTTTTTTTTATATTGTAATTTTTATATAAATTATAAATTATAAGAAAACATCTGCTAAATATAATGGACCCGTGCTAGAGCACAAACTGAATTTTCTTTTGTTTATCTTGTAATTTTTATTTAAAGCATCATATATGTGATTGTTTTATTTGCTTTAAAAGTTGTTTTTTATTTCATGAAACACGATGCCATTAAATAGTCTAAAAAAAATTGTGTACTTCCGTTTTATTATATAGGGGTTATATAGTTTACAAACAGAAATTATGTACTTCAATTTTATTATATAGGGGAAAACTTTTGTTTATTATCTAAAATAAAAAAACTTTCAATCCGTGATACCAAACAAACAAAAGGAAGAAATTTTTGTAGGGTTTCATTGTGTAACCATAGTTATTTTTTTTAGGTATATGAATATGAGCGATGTATTTTTTTGTGAGAGGTGATTTGTATTATTTATATTGGCAGTTTTGAAGATTCTTCCGTGATTACAATAACTTTTATAGATTAAGATATTAGGAATCACGATTAATAGGGGAATATTCTGTTTATTATTTTTGGAAATCAATTATGTTTGTTGTTTTTGGAAATATATTCCGAAAATGAACAGTTTACACGGATTACACCTAACATATATCTTGTAACAAATTAATATCAATTTTTTTATAACCCAATTATAACCTACTATTAAAATTATATAGTCTACAAATTTGAAGTTGTGTACTTTCCTTTTATTAAATAGGGGATTACAATAGTGAGGTTTTCATAACATAACATAATACGGTAAAACCTCTATAAATTCATAATATTGAGACCAAGACATTTTATTAATTTATAGTGATATTAATTTATCTATAAATTAATAATTATTATTTTATAGTATAAATTAATAATTATTAATTTATAAATATATTTTTAATTGTTTAATTATTTAAAATTATGAATTGAGATAATTTTAGCAAAATAATATTAGAATTTCGGATGTTGTAAATTTTGTGGTATTAGAATTGAATTTGAAATATTTAAAAAATATTATTGACAATAAATTACAAATACTATAGACAAATTTACTTCTACACATGACATATATATATATATATATATATTAATTTATGAATAAGAATATCAATTATCGTATTTTAATAGTCTATCAAACTATCAAAATATAAATGATGCATATTCAAAAATTGAAAACTTTAAAATATTTTAGCTATTTTTATGAAATGTTATAGAATATTTTATATCATTATAGTTTGAAGATATGACATAATAATTTTTCTACAGATATGAGGTTTAGGAGAAGCATCCTATATTATATCAGCATATATATATATATATATATATACATTTACATGATCATTAATTTATGATATTATTGGGACCATATTTTACATTGGAATTTCAAAAAAAAATATTATCTTATTATCTTATCGAATTTTGTTATTTTTTACACTGGTCCAACTTAGGACTAGCAAAATTTATTAATTTATAGAGGTTTTACTGTATATATATATATATATATATATCACAAATATACCCTAATGTTATCTAATCACTAGATTATAACCCGCGGTATACTGCGAGATTTTTTTTTTGTTAATATACTATTTTAATACTAATTTTGCTAAATGTATTCTTTTGTTTTTTTTTTAATTTCAACTTACTAATGTACTCTTTTGTTAATTTTAGTTATTTAATATATTATCCTTGGTATACCGCACAACAATTATTGTTTAATACAATCTTAATTAAATCATGATTTGACATTTTTTATATTAGTGTTGTTAAAATAGTAAAATAAGAATTTAATCTGTATTAACGTATAATATTAATGATATTTTATTTTTTAATATTATCAATTCAATATTGTCATGTCATATAACTCGTCATGTAATATAAATTGTTTGTGTTATTTTAAAAAATTTAGTAAGTTTAAATATTCATAATTTTAAAATTTTTAATTAAGTTTAGATATATCATTTATAAATTATAAACTTCTTAAAATTTTATAATTTACTATATACAATAAATTTACTATATATGCATGTTGAACATACACTTTTTATTAATTAATTAATATATGTTCATTAAAAAAATTCAAATCACAATATATGTAGAAAAGATAGATTTTTATTAAATTTATGTATTATATGATGATTCATTACATTTAAAATTTAAAATCAAAAAGAGATGATAGGAGAATTTTCTTAAAATCTAGAATAAATTTTCTAAAAATTATATTAATTGTAGAATATTATATATATGGATATTAAAAATATTTTAATTGTGTTTGGTTATAAGAATAGTAGAGAGAGTTAAGTAAACTTGTTTGTATATGAATATAAACATTTAATAGTATTTAATGGTAAATGTTTCCAAAAACATATTTTTCAACAAAAAGTATTGCAAAAATACTAGTATAGATATGTAACATGCAAGATTCTCTCCTTTATAAAGCAACACAGAAGAGAAGGAAATATCCATAGTGAAAGTGAGAGCTAAGATAAGAAAAATGTCGAAAGAAGTGAGTGAAGAAGGAAGACATGGCAAAGACTACGTGGATCCACCTCCAGCTCCGCTTCTAGACATGGCTGAGCTTAAGTTCTGGTCTTTCTACCGAGCTATCATCGCGGAGTTCATCGCCACTCTCCTCTTCCTGTACGTAACCGTAGCTACAGTCATTGGCCACAAGAACCAAACCGGTCCTTGTAATGGCGTTGGTTTACTCGGTATTGCATGGGCCTTTGGTGGCATGATCTTCGTCCTCGTCTATTGTACCGCCGGTATCTCCGGTAAATAGTTCAACAAAACTTCTCCTAAAATTTACTAATAATATTTCATTTTCAAGATGTTTAAGATATGAAGTTTGTTTAAACTGCAGGAGGTCACATTAACCCAGCTGTGACGTTTGGTTTGTTCTTGGCTCGTAAAGTGTCGCTCCTTAGAGCGGTTGCGTACATGGTGGCTCAGTGTCTTGGAGCCATTTGTGGAGTTGGACTCGTTAAAGCCTTCATGATGACTCCATACAAACGTCACGGAGGCGGAGCTAACGCTGTCGCTCATGGTTATAGCACCGGAACTGCTCTTGGTGCTGAGATTATTGGCACATTCGTCTTGGTTTACACTGTCTTCTCCGCCACCGACCCCAAAAGAAGCGCTCGTGACTCCCACGTCCCGGTTAGTAAAACATCTCAAACCGGTTGTGTGTATAAAGTTGAAATCTTTAAAAATGTTATTTCATGGGTTTTCAAAATGGGTTTGTGTAATTTCAATAAAGTTGAATTCTTTTTGAATATTTTACATATGTTTTTTTTAAATGGTTTAGTGTAATGTTTGAATAGTTTTCAACTTTTCAGCATGGGTGCAATTCGTGTAAATTCTATGATAATAAAATAAAAAAGTTGAAATGTTATGATTGTTTTTTATATTTTTAGGTTTTGGCACCGTTACCGATTGGGTTTGCTGTGTTCATGGTGCATTTGGCTACTATCCCCATTACTGGAACTGGGATTAATCCAGCTAGAAGCTTTGGTGCTGCTGTTATCTACAACGATGACAAAGCTTGGAACGACCATGTAAGTAAAGTCATCTCTCATTTACAATCAGTTTTAGTTAGTTTTTGTTGAATAATAATTAACTGAACTTTTGGGTTAATGGGTTTGATATTAAAGTGGATCTTCTGGGTTGGACCGTTCGTGGGAGCATTAGCAGCAGCAGCATACCATCAATACATCTTGAGAGCTGCAGCAATCAAAGCCTTGGCTTCATTCCGCAGCAACCCAACCAATTGATGCATGCATGAGAGACTTCTTAGAAACTATCGAAATTTGTTTTATGTGTGTTTAGTGAGAGCAATTTGTGTGTGTTTTAACTTTTAATTTGGTGTAATGTTTTTCTTTTTAAGGATTTATTCATTTTCAATAGTTAAGTTTGGTTTAATTCATCTTTGTATCGTTGGTTTATTTCATGTAGGACATCTTATGATTCACTTTACATTGTAGTCCGAATTAAAACATTCCTTGGTGTTTTTGTCTTACCGTACTTGGATTCTTCTTATCCGATTGTCGGATTACAAACAACTCACATATTGACACATGCTCCTTAGTTAGAACTTAGAAGTAATAGACTAATATAGCTAAAGCCTTGGGGCATGGAATAAAGATGGAGTTTAGCAATAAGCAATGTCACACGGCTCGTCTTTTCAGAAAAGTAGAGACACAGAGAGGATAGAGATTAGAGAGGGTTTGTGTGGTCCTTTTGATAAAGAGGTCAAAATTTTGGAAAAGAGCTCAAAAGCAAACAGAGATGGAGAGGAAAAAAGATAAAGGACCACCACACGAAATGGTCCACACCTCAATTGTTTTCACACTCTTTCACAATGTAGCCGTTACTTATGATCACTATCTCTCTCTACTATACATGCCTTACTTGGTTCGACAATCCCGAAATCACAGTTAATGAAAATGAAGTTTGTTTCCAAAATTTAGAGTTTTTGCATGTCCTGACTCCTGAGCTTTGGCTACCGAGATTCTAGTTTTGAGAAGGAAACATAAAAGTAAAAAACAACTCTGGTTACCGTTTGTTCACTCTGGCCAGAGAATTTACTGGTACAGAATTTTGTATGGATTTGAGGTGGCTAAAGAAAAGATCATTCTACAATTTAGTTCTCTCAAGGATAATTTAAAGACAAATAAGCAAACAACAGCATAGAGGTTTACTTTTCGAACCAGATATCCATTCCCTTGTTTCCAAACCATGTGAGCTCAAGTAGATTAGTCGGGTAACGCAGTTCCTCGCTCCAAGTTGTTTTTGATCTCCAACGTGTATTTCCCAAACGCACGCTCGATCTTCTTGTTGAAATGCTCGTTTCTGTCGTTGATGGAATCGATATCCTTCTCTTCCCGGAACTTTCTCCTCCTGCTAAACTCTTGTCGCTTTTGTTCTCTGTCGAAGAGCTCTTTTGCCATCTTGTCTATCTTATCTTGCGAAGTTTTTGGAGCCTGCAAAAGTTTAACAAAGGATTGAGCT
>NC_025699.1:24959753-24968833 GCF_000633955.1 Camelina sativa
ATCTTCTTGTTGAAATGCTCGTTTCTGTCGTTGATGGAATCGATATCCTTCTCTTCCCGGAACTTTCTCCTCCTGCTAAACTCTTGTCGCTTTTGTTCTCTGTCGAAGAGCTCTTTTGCCATCTTGTCTATCTTATCTTGCGAAGTTTTTGGAGCCTGCAAAAGTTTAACAAAGGATTGAGCTATTCTATGTGTCTTTGCTATATAAATTTGAGTCTAAAATTGACCAAAATGACTAATCACAAACCTTCCCATATTGCAAGCTTGACGCCTCACGGTAAAACTCTGGATCAGCTGCTCTCATTCTGTTATACTCCTCTAGATCAACCTTAATGTTCTTTGTCCGTTTCTTATATGCGTTGTATAACGTCTTCTGGTTAAAGACTGAAAATATTTTAACATTTCACACATTAGCCTCCCAATAATTGATTTAACGATCGACGTGAAAACATTAATGAAAAGAGAGCAAAGTAACAATTCAGTAAGAATGTCACGTACCATCCCAACCAGCAGGCGTAGGTTCCTTTTCCCATTTTTTGTACTTTGATTCTGCTGCTTCTTGAGTATCAAGCATATAAGCCTTTGTCAGATCTAAACCATTGGCATCGAGAAGTTTCCCAATCTTTTTCTTCCTCTCCTCCAACCATTTCTGTTTTGAGATTCCTTTCGTCTCTGTTGGTGCTTCCATTTTCTTCTTTTCACTCCCGACATCCGTCTGATTGGATTTTCTAGCTTCATTCTGAAAAAAGTTAAGTGGAAAAATGGAAGAGTTATTACATTTATAAAATCTTTGTATTTTTAAAGAGTTACAACTGACTGTACATAAAGACTTACCATCTTAAGTCTCAACTCAAACAACTTCTTCTTCCTACCAGTAAGTTGGCTCACGTCTACTTCAGGTTCTTGGTTATCCTCTTCCTCCTCTTCTTCTTCAGAACTATCTTCCTCTATTCTTTTATCATCGAGCGAATCCCTCCCTTGCTCACGATTAGGGTGACCACTCCCACCGACAGCTTCAGCTAATCCTTTTGGCAAACAAAAAAAAAACAAGTCTCAGATCTAAGAACAACACGATTTTTTCATGAGTCAGAACATCACATTAACAAATAACAAGTCTCTATCCGTGTCTGCAAAGAGTGAGTAAATCACAGAATCAAAACTCAGTCACATTGAGCATCACTAGAAACTTAATGGGCAGCTCTCTAAACGAATAACACAGCAAACAAACAATAAACTTCAAACAGCTTCTGCTACGCATCAAAATCATAAACCATAATCACAGGAAACGAATCAACACAGCTAAACAACTAGAAGAGAGAAAGAACACAAACCTGCATTCTCCTTCTCCAATCTTGCCTTCACTTCAGCAATTTTCTTAAAGCAAAACTCGACACACTCGTGATAAGGATTCGAAGCATTTATACAATCCGGATGCACTCTTCTCGCATTAACCATATTTCCAAGTGTACAAAACTGCAAAGAAAAACCAATAGAAAAAATAGAGTTATCCCCAATACAGCATTGAGATTTGAGAACAAGAACCAAAGAGGTACAAGTAATAATATACCTACATCACAATACTATATAAACACCTAAGGCACCTAATAACAATAGAATCCACACATCAAGCTGATGCAATTAAGATCTTAACTGAGTTCAATGTTAAAAAAAAATTGTGTCATGATTGAAGCTAACTAAATAACACAGGAACCTAATGAACACAAAATTCACATACAGAGATGATGCAAACAAGAACTTAAACTGGGTTGACTAAAAAATCATAACTTGATGCAAATTCAAATCGAGATAGAGCTAATTTGTTCAAACCCTAAAACAGGAGACGAACGATTTTAGAATCCTTAAATTATAAATCACTATAAATCACCATTAATTTCTAAATTCCATGTAAGAAACACACAACCTTATGGGTAACATCTCGACGAAAAACCTAAAAGTAATGGAAACATATATAAACCATCTACTCAAAACCAAAACGATTGAAATCGATGGAACAATTAAAACCTTAGAGATACATATAGAAGTAACAATCTTAACTGAAATCGAATTAAGAAACCAACCTTTGAAGAAACAATCAGCAAGTATGAGAAGAACACCAGAAATTTTCACGGACGATAGAACTCTTTTTTTTTTTTTTCCTTTCTCCTCAGTTGAGAAGAAGAAGAGATTGGGAAAAAGACATTGTTGGAAAAAGAAAAGTCGATATAATAAAGAGATAATTTGATGGGCTATATCTGGGCCTGTCAAACATGACTTGGGCCAATACCAATTGGAAAAATGTAAAAATATCAAATTACCAAAAGTGGCGAGAAAATCATGAATTTTTACATACGGTAAGTTAAATATCTATTTTCTATTAATTTCCAAATATCTATTTTCTCAACAAGTTATTGTCGTATTCTTTGTTTTTGGAATAGCAATCGTCTGGCATCATCACCTCGGTAACATGTAAACCATGAAATTTGTCTCATATTTTGTTGGTGTCTGTTTTTGTGAATCTCATATAGACATATTTCTTCTCTGATGTGGCCTATATAACACATGTATTAGATAATGTTTATGGAAAAGGTCGTTAAAGCCATGTCTCCATCATGGTTAGTGAATTTTGGTTTATAGTGCAGGCTTTTTGATGAAGGAACTTGAGTATTGTTGTAAGAATCCTAAAATATCTATTTGAATTTCAACTGTTTGGAACTTGGAACTGTGATATGTTTTTGTTCTAAACAGCATTATTTAGTTGATAAGATTTTAATACTTGTGTTTAGCTTTCTGGGACTTGCTTTAGACGTGTAAATCTCTCTTATGGTACTTTTTAATTCATTTAATTCATTTCAGTACCATATATCGATGAAGAAGGAAACTCATGGAAAAACCGATGTTTTTATCAGTAAATTGTTGAAGTCAGCAACATGACAAGGTATCACCATCTGTCATGCTTTGGATGCATATTGTAGTGTTGCAGGTCTTATATTCTGTTGACTGATATGGAACCAGTTTATAATGACTTTGACTCTTGTAATTTAATTTGATATCACAAGCTTACAACTTTGCAAGTTTAATTGAACAGCTTTAGGTTTATACACATGTAATTAAGACGTGAACATGTTGTTTCAAGGAACACGAGATATTTTATCTAAGTTTTGTGTGATGTCAATAGATAACAATTCTTCCAGTGAATATGTTTTACCAAGACAAAAAAATTGATATTTGAGGTAACTTTCACAATTTTATTCTCCAGTAAAAAATAATCATGTGAACTATGCTTCATAACCTTTTCGATTAGTCATTTTGTTTGGTTCATCAATGAATAATATACAAGTACATAGTAAAGAAAATATATGGCCAAACAAAGAGAGTTATTGCATGCTTTTGATTTAGTTTTATAAATGTCGTTCACGAAAAAATATTGTTGTTGGACAAAGAAGGGGGGTGTATTCAACTTGATATTTTAAGTGATTTGTGTGAAACTTACAAATCATATGTTATTCAATCATGTATTTTAAAAAGTCTATTAAAATCTATTGTTATTGAACTGTTGATTTAAAAATCTACTTTAAAATCTACTGTTATTCAAAATAGTTTGTGGATTTGGATTTTAATGATTTTTGAGATTCTGGAGGATTTAGGTGGGATTTGTTTAGTTAAAAATAGAGAAATCCAAATCTTATGGTTTTACGTGGGATTTGAAAGAATTTTACAATAAATCATATCAACTTTCCTAAAATATTTCAAAATTCCAAATTTTCTAAATCCCATCAAATCTTCCAAAATCATGGTTTCAATACACCCCCGAAGATTGGTATGAGGTATCTCAGGAGAAAGATTGATAAATAAATTAAAAAAAAAAAAGATTAATAAATAAATAAAATAAAAACCACGATGTGGTGGGCTAGTGGTTCTAGCTTGGAAGGAAGAGTCGCCCTGTTGGTCCAAGCCAGGGATCGATTCTCCTCAAGCGCAGAATTGCTAGCTTTATCCCTTTGGCCACATGGGTATAGGCCAATTGCTTACGGCCCATTTGAAAGTCTGGGGGACCCTACCCATGGGATAAACTCTCTCCAGGGATTAGTCTCGGACCCCTCCATAGGTCTGAGGATTTACCCTGAGTTATCAAAAAAAAAAAAATTGATAAATAAATAAAATAAATGAACTAAACAAAAGAGGGCAGTGAATTTGATCAATAAGCACCACCAGTGTTTTGGTTCACATAGGAAATTGTAGTTCAAACAAATAAGTGATGAAGATGATTTACAGCACTTCGCTTTCGTCTTTGATTCTTAATGAGGACTTCATTTCGTTCAATTTCTCAGGTATATTACTCTCTTCAGTAGCTAACATAGCAAAAAAAAACTCCCATATGCACTGCACTACATAGATTAAAAAATAATAGAGACAGTTAGAAGATAAATGTCAAGATGAATGAGAAATACTATAAAGACTAATAACAAGAAAAAAATGAATTTTGATTTTTAAATATAAATTACTGTGGAGAACTTTCTATATAGAAAAAAACAATAAACAACTAAATTAATAGTACCATATAGTTTTTTTTTTTTAATTACAATGTTAAATACAACATCATGGTAGTCTTTCTACTTGCATACTAAAGTAACTAAAAAGAATTTAAAACTAATTTAAATATTTTTTTTAAAAAAATATAGATATCTAAGAACCATTGTATTTTTGCTTTAATCATTTGTACCACTAACAATAGCTCGATTTCCGCAAAGAGGTCAATAAATCAAAGTGTTTCCTTTGAAACCTCTAACTCAATATATTGATTTCAAAGGAGTTTACAAAAAATTACACAGAACCACAAAGATACAACTTAGTTCATAAACATTGAATTTAAGAAACGATTTATCAAAATAATTTATTTTGATGAATCAAAGAGTTTTTCATGGCAAAATAATATGCAAACAATTATATTCAATAATTTTAACATACATGGTGATACATTAGCTACATGATAACTTAAAATATTGCCGTTAAAAATAAATTATAGATTTATGTTAAATATGTAGTCACATGAATAAATTGTTTCTAAAATTAAAACAAACTAAACTATTAAGTTAAAGAGATTTTTTTAAAAAAAAGTCAAATATTAAGTTAAAGAGATGAATATATCATTTACCTATTTTTAAATTTAATTAATATATTTGTAGTTGCTTTTGGATCTACATAATAATAAACAGTTTTGTGATGGTATCTTTTACATATAAAAATAGTAAATAAATCAAATATACCTGCTACCCGGGCGTAGCCCGCGATAATTCACTAATCACTTAAAATATTAGATTGAATACATCCCTCTAAAAGAGCACATCTATTGGTTATTTGTATTTAATTTTATTTTTTTAAATGAAAAAAAAATTATGAAAGAGATATCTCTGCATAGACAATTTTGGTAGAAATAGTTGCATAGATATAAACAATTTGAAAAAGATGAGTTGAATAAAATAGGACGAATATTGTTCAATTGATTCATCTGCGAAATATGAGATGAACAACAAGTAGAACATCGATCAAGATGCTCAAATAAGATTGTGACCATACACAAGCTTTCCAAGATGAACATAATCTTGTGTATCTCTGTACAGATTAAATGTGAGAATTGAGTTGGGTTGTTAAGTTTTTTTACTGCTATAGAATTTTGAGGGTGAGAATTGAGTCAAAGGAGGGAGCAAAGAAAAAGAGTACTAAAAAGATAAGTTGAGTCATAATTTTCTGCAACAATGTGTTGTTTTGTCAAATCAGGACACTTCAATATTTCCTACAGAACAAGAGATCATATTTGACTATAATGATCCAACTACACAAATATACTATTTGTAGCAGGGTCAATCAAAGTCAATAAAACCATATAAATTGATTTAGACTCAATTTCATTTCAACCAAATCTAAGTCTAAGTTGAAACAATTTTTTTGACATATATTTTACTTAACCAAATATTTTAATTTATACAAAAATTGGAAAAAAAAAATTATAATAGAGATAATGGAAAAGATTATCAAAAATTCTCATATTGTTTTTAGCTTCCTATTTATTTTCTTTCGACCATAAGATTTACTGATTTACTATTTTATATGTAGTAATAAAAGTCTCCCATTTTAATCTTGTCCAAAAAATAGATAATAATTATGTTTAGCCAAAGATAGGTTTTTTTTGACTAAAACTGCTTGGTAAAAAAAAATAATAATAATAATGACAATAAATTTTCACTCATTTCATATTAAAATGTTTGCACTTTGTTTTTTTTTTTTGACTAAAATACACTTTACTTTTGATATAACTAAATACCAAAATGTAAAATAAGGATAGACAACTTTTTGCACTTTTTTATGACTAAAATACACTTTACATTTAGTTCATTTGCTATTTTTACTATGTATTTTTGGAGAATAATGTTGAATATCAAATATTCACACTAAAATTTTTCCTTAACTTTTATTTAAATATATAACATGTTATTTTACGGGCAAACGTACTTGTGATAATATTATGTGTAAACTTAATCAAGTTCATGTATATAACAAAAAAGACTCATGATAATTAACTTAATTATATAACTTGTCATATTTAAAAGATCTAGCACGTAAACTTGCTTGTGTATGTAGTATTTTTATGCCTAAACTCAATCATCCACATGATTAAAAACTCATAATAATTAACCTAATTAAATAATATACATAAACTCACCTATTTTTGAAGAAAGAAAACATCAAGCGTAAGTATGCCTAAGAAATAAAAAACACGACTCATGGTAACTAAAGTAATAAAAATCTATACTTTACCTATCTTATTAATTAACACTAAAAAATTCACAATATGCTTTAGTAGAATCAAAGAGTAATTGTCATTTTATGCAACAAATTAAAACCTGGCAACATATTAATAAAATAATAATAAAAAAGTGTCCTCAGAGAAGTAGCTCCATTCAGCCGTTATAAAATGGGGCCCTAGACGTACGCATAGACATAGTTATCTCAGACGAGAAGCACCAGTCTTGAGCGGTGGAAACGGTCTGTCTCTGGTAAACGTTTTACATATATATACCTTGCTGTTTTGTTTAAATCATCAAAGAAAAATTTGTTGTTCTCCTCCGTAACGGTCTAAGATTGCTCTCCATTTTAGACAATCATGAATCATGAGTCACAGAATCGTTTTTATTTAAATACAAGTTAGGGTTAACATAAGACTAGATCTAGTGTAACAGAAAGAGCTCAAAAACTATTGCTATGACTAATTATTCTATGTATTATGTGTTCCGCTTCCTCGTCAAGTGTGGTCTTCTGGATGTTTAAGATTATGTTTTTGTGAACCATAGATTGCATAGTTTCATCACATGAATAAGCATTAAACAAGCACTAGATCTAGTTGGTTTTTCAGAATCTGCACTCCAAAAACTATTGTTATAACCTTTTTTATAAGTCTTATGTGTGTCCTCATCTTTTTGTGGTCTCCTGGATGTTTTTGGATGATCATCTTTTAGAAGATTATCCTAAGTAAATTTTGCTAGATTGAATTTGTTCTGTGAATTTGATTGATAAGTCACAATAACAATTGCAATTGTTTATAGTATTTGTTTCATGAGTTTCTGGCTTTAATACTAGGATTAGTTCTAGATTTAGCCATGATGTAAAATTTCTATGACATATATATTTGGATATATACTTTATATAGATTTGGTTACGGTTTAAAGCTATGTTTTGAGAATCCGTAGATTCATGGAATGGAAAAAATATATATTCCTGCCAATTTTATATATTTATTTCTCGCGGTATCTAACGGTATTACCGGTCAAAACCGTTAATATAATATTATTTTGGAAGTAACATAACATATGTTTTTGTTGTTTTCTTTGCTTTATCTATTGATGTAGTAAAGAATTATGACACCGAGAGCCTCGTGGCAACCTGAATACCACAGAAAATTTGTGGACTTATGCGTCAAGCACAAGGCGTTAGGGCATTTACCTGGAATGAAGCATATACTGACACCTTTTGGAAAAGAGACGGGAGCGAGGTTCACCATAAACCAGCTTAAGAATCATTATGATATGATGCTCAAACTGTGGAAGGTGTGGTTAAGACTGGTTCAGTGCAGTGATATGAAATGGGATCCCCAGACAAAAAAGTTTGGTGCCACTGATCAAGACTGGGCCAACTATTTACTGGTACAAACCAACATTTAAAAAATATATATAAATTCTAATGTTTTTGTGTTTGTTTATAATAATAAACATCGGATTGGATTTGTTACAGGTGCATCCTGAGGCTCGGCCGTATCGGTGGGAGTGGCCTCCATTGTTTTTCGAGAAACTAGAGGTTATCTTTGCAGATGTTAACATAGATGGTGATGAAGAAAATGATACTGGAAGCGCCGCGTCTAACACAGGCCATCCTCGGTATATATGGTCGTCGTCCTCATCACATGATATTTTTGTCGAGTTATGTTTCCAAGAGTCATTAAAAGGAAACAAACCAACCAGACGTAAAGGAAGTTATCCAAAGGAGACTTGGGATATGATGGTCGAGACGATGAATCGGGAAACAGGAGCAAACTACACACCAGTGCAGCTCAAGAACCACTGGTTTAGTACAAGGCAAAACTGGAGGGAATGGTGTGAAACTGTTGGTGCTCCCACCTTGAAGTGGGATGCCAATACAGGCAAGTTTGGAGCAACCAACGAGGACTGGAAGAACTACTTGAAGGTATAACAAAACGTTTACTCGATATCTTTTTTTTATATATCAATTGGTAAATTTGAAGCTTGGGAATAACACTAGACTGAATCTTTTTATGTTGTCGTTGTTGATTCTATAGGTTAATCGTAAAGCTTCAAAATACAGATGGAATCCCATCCCTCACGCTGAGAAACTAGCAACCATCTACAGAGGTATCGAACCTGGAAATGCTCAACCCCGTACTTATCGCAGGAGAGTGACCCATCATCATTCTGAAGCACCACAGATGCATGAACCAGCTCCCTCATCAGCAGTCTGCATAAACGAGCCAGTCACAGGAGGAAGTGACGATATAGCTGATAATTATGAGGACAA
>NC_025699.1:24971941-25012530 GCF_000633955.1 Camelina sativa
ACAGATGGAATCCCATCCCTCACGCTGAGAAACTAGCAACCATCTACAGAGGTATCGAACCTGGAAATGCTCAACCCCGTACTTATCGCAGGAGAGTGACCCATCATCATTCTGAAGCACCACAGATGCATGAACCAGCTCCCTCATCAGCAGTCTGCATAAACGAGCCAGTCACAGGAGGAAGTGACGATATAGCTGATAATTATGAGGACAACGTTGACGAGGATCATGAGCCTACTCCGCTGATTAGGTTAGACTTGGAGGATGTTGAAACTGTAACTCCGGTATGCCACAGGTTCAATACCGAGCTGATGGAGAATATTCCGGTGGATGCATCGACTTCGGTCAAGAAATACGAGTATACCATTCCGGAATGCATGGAGTGTTTGGACGCCATGGATGAGGTTGAGAAAGGCAGTGATCTTTACATGTTTGCCTTGGACTTGTTTATGACGAAGGAGCACAGGCAGATCTTCTTGCTGTTGAAGACCTTAAGTTTGAAGATGTCTTGGCTGCTTCGACGTCGATACAGTGACTAAGATCCTACCTCCCATGTCTAAGAAGGCAAACATGGCTAAGAATATCGTATTATGTATGTTTATTTTCTTTATTTATTTTTATTTTCAAGAAAACTTTATGTTTGGTTGTTCAAGTTTATTTGATGTTTTTATTTCTAGTTTATTTTATATATGTTTATGAGTATTATGCAAAGCTCTTTTCCTTTTCCATTTTCCTAACTGTTATGCCAAACTCATGATATAGGTATTATCTACAATATGTTGGAGTTTCCTTGAACAACAAGTAACCATCATCTTCTTAATGAATTTATGATTTTTTCAAATATAGTCATATAGGTAATAAGGATGAAAAACATGATTTTGCTTCCTGCAGAGAAGTTCTCGTTTTCATTTAGATTTTCGAAGCTCTTCTTATAGCTAGCTAGTTACTGGATCATAAAAATTCATCTCAATCAAATTAAAAAATCATCTTTTATTAATGCATTCACAAAAAACATCTTCTTATAGCTAGTTACAGTATTCTCATAAATAATATTAAAAAATGTCTTCTTTTTTTCTTGTCGCTACATAAAAAGTGTCTTTATTTGACATATTGTTAAATCTAACGCCTAAAAACGCATTAAATGTATCTGACAAAGAAAACAAGGGAATATGTATAAGTAGACAAATTCTTCTCTCTGGTTCTCTCCTTTTTTCTTATTTCTTTCACAACCATTCTTTGATAAATGTATTTTTATGCCACTAATATTTGTTTTTCTCTCCATCTCTCGATAAATTTAAACACTGCTGAACGCTCTTCATGTTAAGAGGGGGTTATAAGAATAGGTTTTGAAGTAGTTTATTTTTTTATAAAAATGATTAAAGTTTGAAATCTGATCAAATTTTGTTAACTATGTCTATTGGAGAGGTGATTTCCAAAATCAACATGGAATTGTAAATTGTAAAAATCAAAACACATGGATTTTGAAATAACATGTTTTATCCTTGGATTTGAATCCTTCTATTTTACACTTTCAAATCCATTCAAATCCATTAAAAACATAATGTGGATTTTGAAATCCAAAAACAAATCATTAAATGAATAACATGAGATTTTAACAAGTATTTGTAAATCATATGATCAATAACACATAATTTTGATAAGTATTTTAAAATCTAGAATTGAATAACACATGATTTTTGTTTGAATTTCTAAATCCATTAAAATCATAGAACCAATAACCTCTTGTAAACTTTTTTTTCTTTCTCAGTGGAGAAGAAGAAGAAGAGATTGGGAAAAAGACAATTGTTGGAAAAAGAAAAATCAATAATAAAGAGATAATTTGATGGGCTATAGATGGGCGTGTCAAATATGACATGGGCCAATACCAATTGGAAAAATGTCAAGAAAGTATCCAAAAGTGGCGAGAAAAACATGAATTTTACATACGCTAAATTAAATATCTATTTTCTATTAATTTCCAAATAAATTATGTATTTTTGTTGAATTATTTTAAAAAATTACCAACTTTCGTTGATTTTTTCATGAATTTGAATTATACCAACAATTTAACGGTTTGGTTATCCATTAACAGATTCTTTTAAATAGAAAAAAAAGTTTGTGATTTTGTTTAGAAAGTCATTTTAACATTTAATATCTTTTTATCGGATGTCCCCGAGGGACAAAACATATATCTATTAACATTTAATATATATTAACAAATTTATTTACGTCATGTCTCATTTGACAAGGTCAACGAAAGTTCCTGATTTATTTGGAAATTCAATAAAAATTGGAAGTTTAATTTACCACAAGCAAAGATCAGATTTTTTTCCACCAATTTTGGTGAGTTCATGAATTTTTTGACATATTTCCCAGTAATAATAAGAAGAATAACTTTTTTTTTTGTTTAGCATCAAACTGACTTTAATTATTCCTAGAAAGATAAATAATTCAGTCTAGGTTTTCTTATTTGAATTACAACTTTCAAAATTGTTTTGTATGTTTATATTGATGTAAATATATGAGACTTGAAATATTTCTAAGAAGTTATCCCCCTATATACAATTGTTTTTAAAAATAAAAATCATTTTTAACATATGAATACTATATTATAATGTCTTTTAGCAAAGTATAATTTAAGAAAATCGAGATACAAAATGAAAAAAAAAAAGTGTTCTTCCTTCAAGATATTGAATGGCCCTTTAATCTTCCTCTACTACAGAGTTCATTTATTACATCTGAGTAAGCAATAGTTTCAGTGTTAAGTTCCTCCTTTGATTCACTTGTTGTTTGATTATTCTCTGTTTCTGCCTGCAAATTCTGCTTCATCGAGCCAAACTTTTCAGAAATTTTCGCCAACAATTCATCAGCTTCACTCAGCTTACCGTCTTCCATAAGTGAAGTGATGATACTGTTGTACGTAAACCGATCAGGCTCTAGTCCTTTCCCCTCCATTTCGGATAGAAGATCATATGCTTCTTTTAACTTCTTGTCCTTGCAGAAAGCCGAGATCATCGTGTTGTATGTTACTGTATCAACCTCTCTCTCCTCGATTAGCGTATTGAAGAAATTGAGAGCCTTTTCTGTCATACCCTCTTTACAAAGACCATTGAGAAGAATGTTGCATGTATAGTTATCAGGCTTGAAAGAGTGTTTGATCGATTCGTTATAAAACTCGAATGCTTTTTCGACCCGTCCTTCTTTGCAGTATCCTAGGATGATTGAATTGAAAGTACTATCATCAGGAAGCAAACCGCTCCCTGCAAGCTCATCGAATTTCTCCATTGCTAGCTCAGTTTTTCCATGGTGACAGAGACCTCCAATTAAAGAGTTGAACGTGCTCACCGTAGGAGTTATCTTTGTCTTCTTCATCTCATCCCACATCTCCAAAGCTTTCTCCACTTTTTCTTCCCTGAAGTATCCCGTGATCAATGTGCCATAACTAACCTCGTCAACGATATATCCTCGTTTGCACGCACTATTCAGCAAATTGTAAGCATCATCAGGTTTCCTCTCTTTACATAGAGCATCAAGAATGGTATTAAGGGTAATAGTATTCATCTTAAAGCCTTTTTGCCCCATCTCACGCATCATCTCAAGGGCACCACTCAAATCTCCTACTTTCAAATATGCTTTAATCAGAGTATGATAAGTTACTCTATCAGGAGAAAACCCGTGCACTTCCACCAATTCCTTAACCTTTCTAGTAACCACTTCCCTTTGCTCTTCCTTACAAAACCACTTAAGAGATATATTGTGAGTCACTTGGTTAGGTTTAACTCCATCAATCTCCATTTGATCCATTAACTTCCTAGCCTCCAAACTAAACCCCGATTTGAAACACCCATCAATCAATGTATTGTAAGTAACCACATCTGGCTGTAACTTCAAATGCTTCATCTCATCCACTAATTCAAGAGCTTCCCTGATACTACCGGCATTGCAAAGCCCATTGATCAACATATTATAAGTCCAAAGATCCGGTAACATGTTTGTTTGCTTCATCAGCTCCACAATCTGAAATGCTTCTTTCAACGAACCCAGCTTACAGTAACCATACACTAAATTATTGTAAGTAACCCTATTTGGCACCAATCCATGCTTCTTCATATCCAACAACAGTTCCTTAACATCATTCAAACGCCCTTTCTTAGACATTGCTTTCAGAATCGTATTGTAAGTAACATTATCAGGATTCACATTGAACTCACTAACCATCCTCTCTAACATTCCTACAGCATCATCAAGCTTGCCTTCTAAGCAATACCCATTAACCAAAACATTGAAAGTTATCACATTTACGGAAACACCAAGCTTAACCATATCATCAAACAGTTCTCTAGCACTCGAGATAGAGAAGGTAGAAGGGTACCTAACTAAACCAAGGAGAAGCGTGTTGCAAGTGAGCAGATTTGGTTTGTGCTTTAACCGAGCCATCTTCTGAAAGATCTGTAACGCGACGTGAGGCTTTCCAGCATGAAGATACGCACTGAGAGCAATGTCGAATAGAGCCTTAGAGGGACGAGGCGAGAGATGAAGATTCGGGTGAAGGAGAGAGTTGCAAAGAGAGAGAGATGCATCAGAGGTGCGTATGTAGGAGACGAGAAGAGACTTGGCGTCGGCGAATTTGTGGTGAGAGATAAGAGAACGGACGACGGTGAGAAGGGGAAGAGGTGAATCCGATGGAAATGATTCTGGAATTGAAGTCTGAGCCCATTGGAAGAAGGAGACTAGGGTTTCGGGTTTCTTAGCGAGTGAAGGAGAAGAGAGGAGAGAGGTAAGGAGAGGCTGTGTGATTTGAGGGATGTAGGGATTTAGGGTTTCGAGCAAATGGGTTTTTTCTGATGTGAGGATTGATGTTAGGGTTTTTAGTAATTGAGATTCCGGTGGCTTCAAAGTCGCCATTTTTGTTGGCAAACAGTGGAATTGATTGCATCGTCTCCAAGAAGAAGAAGAAGAAATGAAGCTTTTCACAGTGATGGCTAAAACAGTAATGTGTAAGATAAACCGGGATTACACTGAACCGGAAATTGTAGACCCGATTTTTTGTATGAATAACCAAACGCAACGGACACTGTCGTTTTCAGGATTATCAAGAAATTGATTTCTTTTTTGTTTTGTTTTAGTTTGTTTGATTTTAGGTGTTTAAAACCTGAATGAGATGAATTTTAGTTTGATTGGTAATAAATTTTTAGAGTTAAAAGGTACTAATCTTGAATTTGACAAGAGAAAAAGGTATGTCAAAACTATATATGGACAAGAAAACAAATGTATATTTCACTTTTAAAAATGTATACATAAAATTATGGAAACCAAAAATGTCTTCATTCAGTAATCGCAATCATCTTTTTTTTTTTTTGGCCAAATTCCTACATTCGTAGGAAGCAGGACTTGATCCCTGGTGTGATGGTGCCTTCTACAGTTGGACTTACCGCATGCCACTACACTCAAATCACTTCACAATCGCAAACATCTTTAGGAAATACATTTTTCAAATTATTACGTACTGTATATATCATCCAACCAAACATTTTCCATGTTTAAACATATGATAAATTTAGGTAATTCATCAGTTCCTAAATATATTTGCACTATCTTTTTTCTACACTAGATATTCACTTGCGTTACATCGCGGGGCTATATTTTTTATTTAGAAAGTCAATATAGAATTTATTTATTATATTAACTATATATGTAAATAATATCTTTTGTATTTTTTAAATCTACTATAATTTTACGTCAATATATTATGTAGTCTATAACTTTCATTATCAACATGTAGTGATGTTTTATATAGTTAGGATATCTTTATTGTTCATTTAAATTTAATTTAGTTACATAATATATTTTATTTTTATAATTATATGAGTATACTATAATTTGATTTTGTAATTTTTGTTATTTCATCTCTATATCATTTAACACTTTTGTATTTATAGTTGTGCAAGTCATTAAAATTGTGGAGCGTTTTTTTGTAAAAAATTTTTAAATCAAGAAGTTTAATCGGAAATCTAGGCTGTTATTATTGTCTTTTTTTTTTCTTTTTTTTTTGTCAACAACAGATCAGCTCAAACGAGCCAATTGGTAAGAAAATCGTTTACAAACAAAATTTGGTGCGGAGATGTACGCGCTTGGCGTGCCAAAGAATCCGCCCTTACATTAGCATTTCTAGGAATTAAAGATAAAGAGAAAGAAGGGAATCCTCCCTATCAGTGTTGATGTCGTCAAGGTACGCCGAGAAAGCTGGCCAGTCGGAAGGAGAAGACACCATCTTCACCAAGTCTGAGCAGTCGGTATAGAAAGCCACCTCTCTGAAGTCATGGCCGATCATGCGGCGCATCGCCCAAAAGAAGGCTGTTATTATTATCTACGGTTAATCAATTGTGTTTAATATTTAGTACAATTTTTCTATAAAATGGATTAGTTAAATATAAAATATTTAATGCTAATGGGCGTTGGTCCGATACTTTTGGAAATTTGAATAGGAGAAAATCTTCTTCAATTAGATTCTGAATTTGATATTATTTAAAGTAAAAAATAATTATAAAATTTAATAGCAATGACATAATTGTAAATAGGTTTGAACTTGAAGATTTATTTCATAAATGTTTCCAAAAATGTATATATAGATTGAAATTTGGATGACCCTAAATCTAGAATAGGAACCCTTACCAAAATACTAGTCATTGCTCCATATTTTCATATATTGTCATATAAAATCATCTCCTAAACACGTAAACTGCAAAACGTACGCGACACAATATTGATCAAATTATCTTAGAAAATAAAAAGGTACCATTAAAGTTCATTCAAGTACATATTCTAAAAGTTTCAGATTACTATTAGCAACCAACCTGTAATAAAACAAGATGATCAAAAATCAAAATACCGGCTAGAAGTTCAAGCGAACTTCTTTTTAAAGATTAATATACTTCATAGGTATCTGTCCATTGAAAAAGTATTAGTGAGAAAAATATACATACGTAATCATGTGAAAATAATTTTTTTTTTAAAACATAATATTTGACAAGAAAAGGCCGTCATTTAAAATGTTTTGTTGTAAAGTCTTAAGAAACTCCTACATTTAAGCTTTTCAACACACTTTAGTCTACTAACATTAAAATATTTTATGTTAATGTCGAAGAAACAAGCCAACATGAATTGAGACAATGTTTTAATGACTTAGTCTAGATCTAGAAAAAGAAGTGAGAAGAAAGTGTGTTCGTGACGTACTGTTCCATCACTTGTGATCGAAAACTCATTTTTTACTTAATTTATCGAGTGTATATTGTAATTGCATATTGTAGTGCTATACAAATTGAATATAAAGACTAAAAGTGAAAATAAAAACAAAAAGAACGAAAAAAACAAGTAAAAGTACATATGAGAGGGAAATCGAGTTCACAATCATATGTTTTATCTCTACAACAATATACGATATAACGTCTGGAAGGTACAAAATTATAAACGATTCTTTTTCACTAATTTACAAACACACACTCTATGGCGATGATGATACAATAACAACACGAATACAAACCAATAGATTATAAATACAATGTTTTATCAGTTATAAATTAATATATATATATATATATTAACATAAATATAAGCATTTGCGTTTTAAATTTAGAACATCTAATCTAACTACTGAAGAAGCATTATATATTCTATATATGTCGACGAAACGAGCCAACATGACATGAAGCTATATAATGTTTATGAAGTGAACTTCTAGAAGAAGAAACGAGCCAACATGACATAAAGCTATATATATATAATGTTTATAAAGTGAACTTCTAGAAGAAGAAGTAATTGTATATACGTATCTACAAAAATATCATAAAGTTATAGGTATAGTCGTATAGATGACAGATGTAGTGCAAATCTCACAATTACCTATATATATAAAAACGTATTTATAAAATCTTTTGATTAAATATAGTTATTATATTAGTTGTGAAATTATATATGCATATTTGATTTTATATAATTTCTTATAACATATTATTTTCTAGTGGTCGATCGTGATATAATATAACACGAAGGATTCCGAAGAGGATACTGAATCCCTTATCTTTTATCTTCTTCCATATATTTTGTATATTATATTTCTAGAGTATTGGTTTCTAGAAGAAATTTAGAGAACTTATGGTCTTTGCTTCCGTGAGAAAGTGATTCCTAACATTTGTCTTGCCCAAATCTTTCGTGATTCCTTTTTCTTTCTTCGTATAATTTTGACGTTTAAGATAGCCATTAATATAGAGGAAATTACACGATTTGACAAAATTACTCATGCGTGATATTTTTCATATAAAGCTACAGGCATTATTAATATAGGGGAAATTCCACAATTTGTCAATTTTGAGTTTTAATAATGCATGGATTATCACTTTTTCTAGCGTTGCACAAATTGTCATAGTTAGAAAGTGATTTCACTGATTTGTAATAAATTTATTTATATTACAAATGAATGTAAAATTACAAAATATTCACTTGTATTTACATAAATGTTGATATATGGTGTACATAATAAATGTAGAACTATACCGATGTAGTATAATGGTTTTTGCTATTCTCATCATTAATCAGTGTGTCTCCAACTTAATACAATGTGCAAGTTATTGATAAACGATAACTAATTTTGTATTTTAGGTCTATTAAACTTTAGGTTTTTTTTTCTCAATAGTCCATTTCACTCGTAATAAAAACGTTATTTTTTCTTTGAATATAATTTAACATTAAATTTTTAAAAATAATTAATTTTGTAAACTAAAATTAATGAGTAAAGTATCATAATTGATATCAAAAATGTGTTATCTTGTATTAAATTTTAATTAAAATACAAATGTTTAGGCCAAAAGAAATCACTTGTAACTTGATCTTATTTTAGCAAACTCACTTGTAACTTGATAGGTATACAATAAAACTAAGTAATGTGTTTGTTAAACATCAAAGATGACACTGTTCTTTTCCGAATTAATTTTCTTTTTTTTTTTTACTTTCTTCTATCTCACTAATTTAAATCCATTAGCTGATTGTTTGACACATACTTTTGTGATTAATTATAAATATTATTCTTTTGTTTATAATAATGGTTTCCTCACTTTAATGCGTGTCGTTGGAAAAAAAAATCTTTTTATGTCCAAAAAAAAAGAAAACAAAAATCTTTTTATGAATTAAAACTGTTATTTAATGCACCAACTCTGTTGTCATGCTATTTTGATAATAACCAAATAATTAGTCAAATATCGTATCCTATATATATATATGAGAAATTCCTTTAAATACCACTAAAAAGGTTTTTTTTCCAAAAATACTACATTTTAGTTTTTTTTCCAAAAATACCACAAAAGTTTTTTTTTCCAAAATTACCACTAACACAAAAAATTGAATTTTAAGCATGTAGAATTTTTTTTTTTTATGTTTGGGTTGACAAATTTAGTTTTAGGGTTTAGTTTTTAGGGGTAGGGTTTAGTATTTATAATTTAGGAATTAGTTTTTAGTATTAGAACTTTAGTTCAATTATGTGATATTTTTGGAAAAAAATACATTTTAGTGGTAGTTTTTGAAAAAAAAACTAAATTGTGGTATTTTTGGAATAAAAAACTATTTTAGTGGTATTTATGACAATTGCCCTCTATATATATATAGTAGGCTTAAAACTAAATTCACAAAATTATATCTTATAATGACATTCAAGTCATGAGGTAGAATATATATTGTTGAAATAACTTGACGTACATAAACTAATACAACATATTAAAATTTTATTTTAAAATAGAAAATATACAAGATTTTGTATAAAATAAAATTTAACCAGTGTTATAGCACATATACTTATCTAGAATCATTATAATATAAAATTTACAAATAAGTTTTTTTTCAAGTCATCATATTTAGCATATGATTTTATTGCATAATATTTTATCCAAAAAAACTTTTAAAAACAATCAAATAAACTATATTTTATATAAAAATTAAAATATAAATAAAATGAATTTCAACCCGTGCTCGGGTCTTAATCTATTAACCTATTAAGCTATAAACTTCAAATTCAAAACCAATTGGTGGATAAATCCATATATTATACTAGTTAAAATCTTTGTCCACCTTTCAATGTGGGATAATGCTACTACTAATATGTTTTCTTTAGATGATAATCTTTCTAACCATAGATTTCGTTATTTTCGGATAAAGATCAGTGGACCAATCAAGGTCAGACCGATCATGGATCGGGCTCTTATTCCATATAAAAATATGAGTTTCCAATTCAAAACTAATTGGTGAATGCAAGGGTCCGATTTTATCAGATAGGATTTTTCGGATTTTGGATTTTTTGGATTTATAATTCTAAAATCCGTTCTGATATTTTCAAATTTCTGATTCGGATCGGATTTTTCGGGTTCGGATTCTGTTATCAAAAGTACTCAAAAATCTAAAATTTTGTGTCCAAATCTATTCAAACTACTTGAAATGAACCAAAATATCTAAAAATTACGCTTATTTTTTACCTAAATATACACCTAAGTTATTACAACTTGTAAGTATTACTAAAATATTATTACTATGTATTTATATTTTGGGCATGTTCGGATATCCATTCAGATTTCGGTTCGGATCGGGTTCGGATTCGGATTTTCGGATCCTTAAATTTAGAATCCGTTCAGATATTTCTAAATTTTTGGTTCGGATCGGGTCAGATTTTTAGGCTCGGATTTGGATCGGTTTCTTTGGATTCGGATATTATGCTCAGGCCTAGTTAAAAGTTAGGAAAATTCTCATAAATACCACTAAAATGAGTTTTTCTCAAAAATATCACTTTTAGTTTTTTTTTCAAAAAATACCACTTTTTTATCACAAAATATATATTTCCTAAAAGTACCACAAAATTAAAATAAAATTTTACATTAAAAACTAATCCCTAAATCCTAAAAACTAATCTCTACCCCCTAAAAACTATACCCTAAATCTAAATTAGTCAATCCAAACCTAAAAAAATTTACCCAATGAAAAATTAATTTTGTGTTTATGCTATTTTTAGAAAATAAAGATTTTGTGGTATTTTGGGAAAAAAACGTAAGAAGAGTTGTATTTTTGGAAAAAACTGAAATTATGGTATTTTGAGAAATTTCTCTAAAAGTTATTTGTGAAATTACACAAAAAGTTATATTAAAGAATATAAAATATTATTATATTAAATGTTTGGATTTTAGCTAGTAAAATAGTCAGAAAAAGAAAGGAGAAGGTGTGATTTAAATTATTTATATATATATATATATATATATATATATATATTTTTTTAACGTTTTTTATTAAAATTAAAGGAAAGGTGCATAATCTAGAAATAAACTACTCCGTAAATACAATGGAGGATAAAAAAACGTTTGAGCAATTACTTGTTGATGATGAGCTAGCTTAGCTAATTTATCATCAACTTGATCACACTCTCGTTGTATAAGCGAGAACGACAGTTCAGTAAAACGATCCGCCCAACTGCGGATATCAACGAGAAGATCATCTAGAACTTTGTAATCGCCTTCCAGAATAACTTTGCAGTAACCACGACACGAAACCAATGGTATAGCATGTAGCAACGCGAGACATACGGTCTCCAAAGGATTAGATGCTTGCTTAAGTTTTGAGCTTCTGGATAACAGAATAGGTTCCTTTATCATCACAGATTATCTAACCAACTCCGATGCTACCATCATGATAATTGAAGCTTCCATCAAATTTAACTTTGACTATACCTGTTTGTGGTGGGTTCCAGTTGCATGATTGAGGGGAGTTATCTGGCGGTGTGCAACGACGAGATTGTTGTGCAGATGGTTGTGTCGCAACCAACCATTCCGCAACATCATCAGAAGCTTTAGTAAGAACTTAATTTAATGGTATTAAATGGATAAAATTTAGGTTCGTTTTTAAGGGTAAACTTTTTTGTTTACCTCATTTTTCATATATCAATGAAAAGATGTCTAGTAATATTAAATATAAACAAAATATTTACTTCAAACTAAAATCAGAATAAATCAAAATAAATTAAAAAAAAAACAGAATCACTAAACAAAATAAATATTTATGTAACATTATATTAAAATAAAAATAAATTAAATAAATAAAAATATTGAAACGAAAATCATTAAAAAATTAATTTAGTTGAACCCAAACCAATATATAATCTCGTTTAATTATAAAATCTAAACCCTGATTATCCTTCGTAAATCCAAACCGACATATAAACTCATTTAATATTATAAAATTTAAACCACAATTCTCCTTTGTAAAACCAAAACCGACAAAGAAACGCTTTTAATATTATAAAATTTGAACTTTAATTCTCCTTTGTAAATTCAAACCGACATATAAATTTGTCTAATATTATAAAATATAAACTCTAATTAATTATTCTTTATAAACTCAAACCGATATATAATCTTTTTTAATTGTAAACTCAAATCCTCATTTGTAAACTCAAATCGACATATAATCTCGTTTAATTATAAAATGTAAACCCTAAATCTTTATTTTTAAAACCAAACCAACATACTTTAATTTAAAACTAAAATCATCATAATCCTCTTATATAAATTCAAACCGATATTTAAACTCATTAATAAAAAATCTACTGATTTTTTTCCTTAATTTCTTTTGTTTTATGAATTTAATTTTGATTTATGAAAGAGGAGTTGAACAAAAAGGCATGCATGGTCAATATTATGGTCAATATATAATCAAGCAATATTCTCAACATTTTTTTTTCTTAATGTGTTTAAGGAATCAACTCCCTTTAGAAACTCGAATTAAAAGGATAAAGTTCAACTTCCATTACAGAGTTACCAATTTTTTTCACCACTAGTTTACTACTAAATACTTGGTAAATTTATAAATTACTAGGTTAGACCCGTGCGATGCCGCGGGATATTATTCTATATATTTTGAAATACATTTGATATTCAAAGTATAATTTTTAATTTTTTGAAATTATATTAATCATGAAAATTATGGTTTACACAATGTTAAGATATAGAAATGAACCGAAAAACCTACAATGGTTTGTAACTCCGTAGTATTTGTTATTACAATCATTTATTCGTATAATTGGCTTAACTCTACTATATGCTATGTTTTTTTCTCCTATTATTATTGGAGATATATTAGTGTAGTGTTATTTTGTGGTGTATTTTTGTAGTTTACAAATTTAATCATCTAAGTTTATATAGTTTGTGTTGTTGTTACGTTATTATTTGTTTGTTTCCTTTTGTAAATTACCTTTTTTATAATAAGTCGACATATGTCAAAGTAAATAGACATATTTTACTTTAGTTTGGTTTTAAGTTATTATTTAAATATTATACTTATATTAAATTGTATACAACATTTATAAGGATTATGTTAATTGTCAAAGTTATTTTAAAAATTATAGATGATTTAGTTTTCTTAAATTAAAACATTTTGTTTTCGATCTTAAACATTGTTTAATTTGTCACTAGTATTCTTATATGTAAATCTTGAGAAGCAAGGAACCTTTGTTATCACAGACCAAAATTCAAACACTGCAGTCATCACTGTGAAAAGGAATCACATAGTAAATGCATAAGCAATAAGATAAACATATGAGAATTTTTGTTTGATAATACGTAACTAATTTACTCTAGTTTATGTATGCTTCAGAAAGAGAGTTTATCTTTTAATCACGCTTGAGAGATTACTCTAGTTTGGTTCATATCCCTTATATGTATAAGTTTTCTCACAAAAACAAAAAAAATACTGACATGTTGCGCTCACAAAGCTCGAGAAATTATTTCTTTATTTGTCTTCAGTTTTTAGCAGTATTTCTATTTACATACCACTGTATATATATTTTTTAAATGACACCCAAAATTTAATTCTTTTATTTTCTTTGTAACTTAATTGTATCAATTACTTACATTTCCATAAAATTTTAAGAACTTTTGATTCATATGGTGAGATAATATAAAATTCATATTATAATTTCCATAATTTAAATCTTAATTATTATACAAGAATTTTATATATTCAAATAAAACTAAGAAATATATACTACACAAATAAACTTTTGATCCCAAATAATAATTTTACCGATTATAGATTTTGTATATATAAATTACAGTAAAATAAACTGCCAAAATGACGTTAGATTACAAATAATACGTAACCAAGAGGTTAAAAGAATCTTGTGTCCTTAATCTTCACCTTCCTCAGTTGTTATACACATGTTAATTTAGGTTCTTTTATTATTTTTCTTTACACAATATTGTAATTGGGCTGAGCCCATAATAGAAATCAGAAGGAATGATATAGAATGGAGAAATATGATTATTGGACAAAAATATTGAGGTGTATTAATTTTTATAATTTGATTGACTAACTGTTTTAACTGATGTGTCAACTCCTTTTTCAACTAAAAAGCTGATGTGTCAATACTGTAGAGAAACACATTCAGTTTTTATCGTATTGATCATTTTTTATTTTGAGTTTTTTTTTTGCACCGAACTTTTAGAATTTAAAGTGTTTGCATAAGTCATAATTGGTTTCGAAAGTAATAATGGCGAGCTCGAATTATTGCACGCAGAAAAGGTGAGCAAATGAGAATTGTGACATTGACAAAATAGTTATTTATGCACTAAATTTAGTGATATTTAATCAAATATTACTTCCTATATGGCTATATATAGAGGAGATGAAATCTCTATATAGAGGCTTGCAAACCGAACACATATATAGTACTACGACACAAACAAACAAAACATGGCAGTTTCAACAAATCATCACGTGGTTCTCTTCCCTTACATGGCAAAAGGCCACACCATCCCTCTCCTTCAATTCGGTCGTCTCCTCCTCAGTCACTGCGACAAAGAACCAACCATCTCCCTCACCGTCACCGTCTTCACCACTCCCAAGAACCAACCATTCGTCTCAGAGTTCCTCTCCGACACACCGGAGATCAATGTCATCTCTCTCCCTTTCCCGGAAAACATCTCAGGGATCCCTCCCGGCGTCGAGAGCACCGACAAGCTCCCTTCCATGTCACTTTTCGTGCCCTTCACGCGCGCTACGAAACTTCTCCAACCACTCTTCGAAGAAACACTCAAGAATCTTCCACAAGTTTCGTTCATAGTCTCCGATGGATTCCTCTGGTGGACATCAGAATCAGCGACTAAGTTCAAGATTCCTAGATTGTTTTTTTTCGGCATTAACTCTTACGCCTCTGCAGTCCTCAAGTCTACTTTTCATCACAAACTCTTTACCGAACCGGAAATTAAATCTGATACAGAACCAGTCACTGTACCGGACTTTCCATGGATCCAGGTTAAAAAGTGTGATTTCCACGATATACCTAGCGATCCGAAACAATCAGGTCCAGCTTACGAACTATTTATGGACCAAGTGATGGCGAACAGCAAAAGCCATGGATCTTTAGTCAATAGCTTCTACGAGCTCGAGTCAGCATTTGTTGATTACGAGAAGAACGACTCTGATAGACCAAAGTCGTGGTGTATTGGACCACTGTGTTTGACAGATCCTCCTAAACCGGGGAGTGCTAAACCGGCTTGGATTCAATGGTTGGATCGGAAGCGAGAGGAAGGACGTCCGGTTTTGTACGTGGCGTTTGGAACGCAGGCAGAGATATCGAACGAGCAGCTCAAGGAACTTGCTTTAGGCTTGGAAGATTCCAAGGTACATTAATATTGCCTTGAACGGTTCTTCTTTATAGAGGCTTTTGATTTAACCCTTCGAAGGGTTATACTTTAGTTTTTCCAAGATACAGTAATTCAAGGTAGGTTTTCACACATTAATTAAGGTGTTATACTTTAGTTAGACATGATTAAATTAAGGTCGCCACGATAATTAGGGGTTCCAAACTCTAAAAAGGTGTTCTCTATGTTAAGTCAATGCTTTTTTTTTTTTCTTTTTTTCTTTTAGGGTTCAATAGTAGTAACCAAGAAAAGAAGAGCAATATCAAAACGTTGCAAACAAACGTCCAAAACTTAACATTTTAAATATCATTTTAAAAACTTTGTTTTCTCTATCTTTTTTTTTATAGTTGAAAATATAGTTTTCTGTCTGTCATTTAAAAAAGATAAAGACAATCCTAGTGATTATATCTTTATGAAATTGGAGAGCCATTTCCATTACTTAACCCTACACTACAGTGTCCACTGTCGACTGTCATCGTGACCGGCTCTGAGTAATATAGGTTTTTTTTGGTTTGTCAGCCTAGTTTCATGACTTTAATTTATAGTGTGACTACAAAAAAACGGTATTATTAAGTTTAAGACTTTAAGTTATCAAATGCATATTGCGAATTAAAAAGTGTTTTATCTGAGGAGGTGTTTTGATTCTACCGTTACGTTTTTGCTCGACCTAAATCCATGGTCTTGAATGCGAAACTATACAAGTTTGGCATTATTTGCAAGGTATGCTTTATCAATCCACATGTCGTGTCAATATTAAATGTTTCACTTTCATGCATGTCGTATTTTGATTCATTTCAGGTCAACTTTCTGTGGGTCACAAGACAAGACGTGGCAGAGATTATTGGAGAAGAATTTAACGATAGGATAAGAGAGAGTGGGATGATAGTGAGAGATTGGGTGGACCAATGGGAGATATTATCACATGAAAGTGTCAAAGGATTCTTGAGCCATTGTGGTTGGAACTCAGCGCAAGAGAGCATATGCGTTGGTGTCCCCTTGCTGGCTTGGCCGATGATGGCAGAGCAACCACTCAATGCAAAGTTGGTTGTGGAGGAGATAAAAGTTGGAGTAAGAGTTGAAACGCAAGACGGTAGTGTGCAAGGATTTGTGACAAGAGAGGAACTAAGTCGAAAGGTATTGATTGAGATACAAACAAAGATGTTCTATTTTTATATTTATTTTCATAAATCAATCTAAAATATTGTTAAACTAAATTAATTATAACTAACCCACGTTTTCATTTTAATTTCAAAATTTTTATATGTTAGATTTTAGTTTTAATTTCTACTAGCGTACAGGTTAAAGAACTAATAGAGGGAGACACGGGGAAAAACGCAAGAGAGAGTGTGAAAGAATACTCAAAAATGGCAGAAGCAGCTTTGGTTCAAGGAACTGGTTCGTCTTGGAAGAATTTAGATTTGCTCTTAAAGGAGTTATGCAAGAGTAGAGAGCCAGACGCCAAACGGTGCTAATAAGTTGAGTGGTTGAGGACTGGATAACTGAGCCGGGTTTAAACCATAATCAAAATCAATATCCAATATATGGTTATGAGATCTTGAATAATTGGTGTAGTTGAAAAATTGTTTACTACGAACTAAACCTGTGGAATAAACATTGATCCTGAATAATTGATTTTTTTTTTTTATTGACGATCAAACTCCATATATTAAGTTATCGGAGATGACTCTCTTCGAAAGAGAGCCAATTAGGTGCCGACGAGCTTACATGGGAAAAATAGAAACCTCGTGCTCTTGCACATTTTGCAAGTTTATCGGCACGGATATTATCCTCTCGGGAAATATATCTAATACTAAAATTAGCAAATCTATCTCTGAAATGAATAAAATCCTTCAATTCTGATGAAAAGGTTGGCCAATCCTTGATATTAGACGTCATCCTTAGGAGGTCTGAACAATCCGTAGCAAAAAGAGCTTTATCCAAGTCCAACGCTAATAAGCACTCCATAGCCCAAATAAGGGTATCTAACTCTGCATGTAATGGGGATAAGCTTCTGCGTGATCCTTTTAGCCCCATGTGCAGGACTCTATCACCGATAGACGCAATCCAGCCATGCCCACTCCTATTCACCTCTGTATGCCAAGATCCATCTATAAAGCATACAAGAGATTCTTGAGGAATTGGGATCGAAGGTATGCATGCTTCTACTACCGCTGGTGCTAAGTCTCTGTTATTTGCTCTTCTCCAAACTTCTTCTTCTTGGATAGCTTTCTCCATAGTATCTTGCGGAGACTTAGATATATTTTCAAACACTTTCTTATTTCTTGCCTTCCAAATGTACCACATCACCCAAGGGAAAGTTCGCAGATTTTGATCAAGAGCACCATAGTCTCTACCGCTCCCATATAGAAAATCGAGATTGCTATATAGAGAAGATGAGGGAAACACCATAGGATGGGTAGGTATTGTCGATAAAGCCCATACTTGACGTGCTGGGGGGCATTCGAATAGCATATGATTTATAGTTTCCTCCTCCGCTCCACATCTAGGGCAATCTTTATCTCTGCCAATATGGCGATAATGCAGGCGTTGACATGTTGCCATGCACCCAGACACACATTTCCACACGAAGTGCTTAAGCTTCCGTGATGTTTTTAACTTCCATGCTTGCGCCTTGAGTGTCGTGACACTAGGTCCCTGAACAGGGAGGTTACAAGCAGGGCGAGAGATAGCTCTCGCGGCTTCGTATCCAGATTTAACGGTATAATTCCCAGACTTTGTCAAGGTCCATGAATAACCGTCTCTCGAGGCATTCAAGCTCGGTTTAATTCCCAAAATAAGGGTAATTTATTTCGGGGGAAAGAGTTCCCGAAGACGCTCCATTTTCCACTTTTTGTGTTAAAATCAATCAAGGTGTTAACACAGATCAAGGGGTTTCTCTCATTAGTAAGTCCTTGTGGCGGTCACGCTGGCGTATCTGGAATCCATGGTTCAGTCCAAATGCATGTGTTGAACCCCGAGCTTATGGTCTTACGGATTCCATATGAGAGAACATGTTTTGCTGCCAACATGCTTCTCCAACCATATGAAGGTCGATTTGATACTTGTATCTCTAATGGACTACAATATCGAAAATATCTCCCTTTAAGAACTCGACTAAGGAGCGAATCTGGATATCTCAGCAATCTCCATAGCTGCTTTGCCAAAAGGGCAAGATTAAACTCTTCCAATGTTTGGAATCCTAGCCCACCTTCCGAGATTTGGGTACACATTTGCTCCCATGATATCCAGTGTAATCCTTTACTATCTGCTCTGTTGCTCCACCAGAAATCGGCAATGGCACTAGTTAATTTGGAACATATAGCTTTTGGTAAGAGAAAACACGACATTACGTATGTCGGAATTGCTTGTGCCACTGATTTAATCAGGACTTCCTTGCCACCCTTCGATAGGGATTTTGAGGTCCATAAGTTTATTCTCTTATGAAGTTTATCCCTCACAAATGCAAAGACTTGTGCCTTTGACCCATGAATCTTTTCAGGAAGGCTCAAATAGGTACCCATGCCTCCTTCTTGTGATATGCCAACAATAGATTTGATCTCTTGTCGTATATGGGTCGGGACCTCAGTTCCAAACAGTATGGAAGATTTGGAGAAGTTAATTTCTTGTCCGGATGCCTCGCCATAAAAGCGGATTATATCAATAATTTCTTTACATTGTTGAGGGTCAGCTCTGCAGAAGAATAAACTGTCATCTGCAAAAAGTAAGTGTGAGACCCGTGGGTTCGCATTCGAGATACGTAATCCCTGGATCTTCCCCTCTTTTTCAGCGTTCTTAATCTGAGCGATTAGTGCCTCAGTACAAAGAATGAATAAGTATGGGGAGATGGGGTCTCCTTGTCGAATCCCTCTAGTTGGCCGGATTCGTCCCTTGGGATCGCCATTGATCAGAACGCGGTAAGAGACAGAAGTAATGCATTGCATTATCCATCCTACCCATTTTTGATCAAATCCCATTTTTTCCATCAAAGCTCTTAAGAAATTCTATTCCACCCTATCATAAGCTTTAATCATGTCTGTCTTAATAGCCATAAATTTTTTCCGGTTGGCTTGGTTGGAACGAAGGGCATGGAAGTTTTCTTGAGCAATGATGATATTATCTGTGACTAATCTTCCTGCCACAAAAGCAGATTGGGTCTCGGATATAATTTCTGGCAAAAACCTCTTGAGTCGTAAGCTCAAAATTTTTGAAATCACCTTATAAATCACATTACATAGACTAATCGGGCGAAATTTGGACATTTCACGAGGTCATTCTCCTTTCGGGATTAAACAAATATTTGTTTCATTTAGCTTGCCGTCAAAAGTCCCAGAGCTAAAGAAGTTCTTCACCATTTTTGTGAGATCACTTTTTATGGTTTCCCAAAAATTTTGGAAAAACAAGACAGTCATTCCATCCTGGCAAAATTGTTTACTACGAACTAAACCCGTGGAATAAACATTGATCTTGAATAACTGACTTTTTTATTCGATGGTTTTGGCGATATAAGACTAAATTGATGAAAGCTAAACCGGTCTCATAACCTTACAGAGTTACAGGTATAACTTCTCAAAGTAGAAACAACGTGCTGGTTTAGTGGTTTAGCACGGTACAACCATCATGTATTGTGAATTAGTGAAGAGTTTGTCTCGATGAAAGCTAAACGGCTAAACCGGTCTGATGCCAATATGCTTTAGCAGAACAACCATCATGCATTGTGAATTAATTAGTGAAGTTGTCTCGTTGACCATTAACCATCAACCATCAACCATCAACCATCATTAGCTTGTCCTCTTCCAAAGTATTAAGAGAAATTACAAATTAGTGAAGAGTTTCAGCCATTGATGATGATTTTATTAATTCGAATTAAAAGTATAAAATCCATAACTTTTTTAAAAAAAACAAAAGACTAGATTACTTAGTTAATGTTTTGACTCTCTTGTATGTCACATCTTGTTCATTTTGTTTTTGGTTCGATGGATACGCCAACACAAAGTAGTTAGCAACTTCCAAATGTTAAAAAGATGATATTTGTTAGAAAAATTAACTGAAACTTGAAATCCACCATAAAAATAAATAAATAACATGTCTAGCTCTGCAATCATTGCTAGCTCTTCTACAACCTTGAAATTGCAAATATAATTTGATACAGCAATTGAGTACTTTCATCTCTCACCTTCTTTCTAGAAAGTGAAGATTGAACAAGACAAAGAAGGTAAAGAAGAAAGGACACATTGCACCTACTCACGTGCACTGGGAACATGTCATGTACAAAGATTCAATTTCTTTATTTTTGTGGACTCGATTATTATAAAATGTTACAGTTTTTCATTGACGGATATCTGAATTAATTAAATATTGAGCTACCCTTTTCGTATAGGTGCTTAGAGCAAACCTATTGCAGATCCTCAAATTAGTGTCTCTAACTTTTAATAATATTAAAAATAATATTAATTTAAATTTAGATCTTCATCCCATTGGTTTTAGTTTTTATCCTTCCATTAGTCATCGCCAAATATGAGTGTTTTGATTCCAAACTCAACTCAAAACTGAACATTGATTTCTTGTTCTATGTTGAGTTTGCAACATATTCATCTCTATCCGGACATAATATAGTCACATTTCTAGCTGGTATTAGATATTACTCGATCGGTTGCCTCTGAGAACCATTGTCCAGGTACATATGAAATAAAACAGAACAAATCTGTTAGCCTTTCTTGAATTCAAAGAGTAATATACAAGTGACTGACATAAAGCTAAACATCATATAATAAAACAAGATCAATACTCAAGTGCTTTTCACGGAACAAGTAAAGATGAGGATGATGATGCAAGACGAGCAGTTGGAGGCAAAGGAAGAAAATTCTGCAGGTTGTAGAGATGATGAAATCAAGACACTTAAAGAAGAACTGGAAAATATGAATAATAAGATGGCTGAGCTTCAGAGTGATTACAATGAGCTTCAACAAGAGTATGAAAAACTAAGTAAGAAACAGAATTGCACACAAAAACAAAACTGGGGATTGCGTTGGCAAAAGGTGAAGAAAGGCTATAGACAAAGTTGCAGTCTTACTATAGACAAAGTTGAATCATGAAGAAACAGCAAATGAGTATTGACAATCAAAACTTGTTGATGAGCAGAGAGCATCGTACTGATAATAATAAGGAGGAACTAATTCTACGTGAAGCAACTGCGCAACTCTGTCACCACAATCGTTGAAAAGCAAATCCCTCGAGTTCACAACTCTAAAATAATCCTTAGTAAGCAAACCTATCATCATCACCAAATCACAAATTAAAACGCCACATACACATGGAAACAACAAACATCAAAGCCAAGAAGATTGTCACAAAGTTAAATACCATCGCCACGGTTATTAGTACGGCCATGGAGTATGTAATTTATAAGATAAACAACAAACATATTAACAAGCTCTTCGTTCCCTACCCAAAACTCCTTTAGAACAAAAAAAAAATCAGAAACAGAGCATCAAGACATGGAGTATGTAATTTATAAGATAAAACTGTATGCCTAATTTGTTAGTGATACATCTGGCACGCTGGTACCATCTTGAAATTGGAATCCAATTCTCTTCACGTACCTATGAAGTATGAACACAACAACCTCAACAAAATCATATTTGTTTCAATTGAATCAGAACAAACAAAAAAAAAAGGTCGAATCTTTGAATGGGAAAATCAGAATCTGAAAATAAAGGAATCAAATTTTGTGAGAGTAAAAAAAAAAAGAGACTCACCAAAAGAAAAATCGATTCATGCTTTTTTGGTTTCGTTTGTGTGGAATTGAAAGAGAAAAGAAAAAAAAACAATACAAAACAAATGAGACCAATCAACTTTTGACACGTGGGTGTCTCCCAGTATCTAAAATGATGGGGGCAGATGCACAGGTCTCTGATTAATACCGATTAAAACTTGTTTTTTTTTTTGATTTTATTGTTAAAAAATAAAAAGACATCCCATCAGGTTGTTCAATGGGATTGCTCTTAACCCTAGGCATATTACCCTGAACCCGAAACCCGAATCCGAACCCGACCCGAAGTAGGAGATTCGGGTCAGATTCGGGTAGTATGTAAAACCTGATCGGGATTAGTACTTTTGAGATTCGGATACCTGAATATCCGAACCCGAATATCCACCCGAAGCAGAAGTCAGATGGTTGAAAAATCCATGTAGAGACAAGAACATTACTTGGATTGGTCGACTTCTTTACGAAGCCTCAGTGTATTCTATTTGGAAGGAGCGGAATTCACATCTCCATACTTCTCTCTCTCGTCCAGCCTTGGCCTTGATCTAAGAGATCAAGAACATCATTCGAGCTCACCTTGGCCCCCTAACGCTCAAACAAAAGATCTCTAACCCAGATGACTCTCTCTTAGTTACTTGGTTTCGATATTTTCTCTAATATTTTCTCTTGATCCTTTGTATAAGTTGGTAAGTGTTACTCGTTTGGAGACACTTTTGTATTATTTTCCTGGAGTTAATGAAAAGGTATATTATTAAAAAAAAAAAAAAAAAGAATATCCACCCGAACTAAATATAAAAATATGCATTTAAAGAGATTTGAACCCAGAACCTTAAGAATTTAATGGTGCACTTTTAACCATTTTGTCATCTTAGTTTCTCTGTATTAACGTGAAACGTTAAATATTTATATATATAAAAATGATCTAAAATTTATAAAAATAATAAAAAATTCGTTTTCTTTTTATGGTTTGTTTGAGTTTGGGTAAACCCGAATTATTCGAATCTGAACCGGTAATATTCAAACCCGATCCGATAGTATAAAAAACTCGAACGGGTTCTATATATCTAAACCCGAAAATCCGAACCCGATCGGGTTCGGGAATCCGAATGTCCAGGGCTATATATATATATTTTTTTTTTTGAAGATAAAATATTTTTGAAACCACATATCAACTTTATTTAAGAACTATCAATTATTGAATCTCGAGTTTGACAGATAAAACAGATTAGAAATTTTAGTTAAAAGGGTATAGCACATGTTAATAATATTGACAATTACTTAATTAGCATGTTGAAATAAAACTATCACTATCACATCTCATGTTGAGTAGTTTTATCAATGTGAATGGTATATATTAAATATGACACTGCCAAAAGAATAAGTCAATGTTGTTCAATGCAATGGAATGATGCATATACTGTTTGACATATAAAGCAGAGAATGAAAGATAGAAAACATCTGTTTAGTGGTTAAAAAAGGGTCCAAAATAGATCAAATTTGTTATTTGCTGAATTTAATGAAAAGAGGTTATTTACTAAATTTAATCAAGTTTACACAATGAACATGTTCGTTTCGTCGCCGCAACTAATTGACGTCCAAAATCAAAAGCTGCGTTTGCCGCAGCATCATGCCGCATGTACCTGCGGCAATCAAACAAACAACGATATATGCGGCAGCCACAGCCGCAATAACTTGCGGCGACTAAAACGAACAGGCTAAATAAGCTATTTCTTTGAGTTTTCCTTATACTTAGTTTATTTAAAAAAATTCATTTGTCGAAAGCTGAAATGCCATGGATGAAAAGAAAAGATGAATCAACAAAAAGATGGTAAATAAGGTTTCAATCCAAAACTAACTCTCATTTCTCTAGAAAACATATGGTACAATAATTCATATATCTACTAGTACATATTAGCAGTGTATTAAATATCAGAAATAAAACAAGACATGTGAATAAGAACAAAGTGTTTTATTGATGTCAGAGAAAACAAAAAGGGACAAAGTAATATATTATCACCAAAAAGAATTAAACAAGAAAATAATACATTAATACTGGAGGGTGAATAATAATTCACCTTAATATGACTCAGATCAGGTTTAGACTATTGTAAAAAACATCTTTATATCAAACATAAACTAAACACTCTGTCTTAATTAATCTTCTAGAGTATTTGGTGTAGTTTACTTCTTGTATTAACAAACATCACAGAAGCTCATCAAGAAACGTCTTCCCTTTATATTTCTCAACCTTAAATCCCACCTCCTCCATCCGCAACCGCTCTGTCTCGAGCTCAGCCAGCTCTGCTTTCATCTCCTCGACCCTCGACCTCGCTTCCGCTACTTCCTTCTCTATCCGAGCCAAATCAGCCTCCTGAATCTCCATTTTCTGTTTCTTAGACCTCACCAATCCTTCTTGCCTCACTTTCTCTGAGTCTGTGTTTTCTTGATACTGAGCAAACTCCTCAAGAACTAAACGCATCCAGCCAACGTCGATGTTCACGGACTCCAAGTCCTTGAGAACCGCGACCATCTCTTTTACTTTTAGTTCGGTCAACTGCCCTACCGGGGTTGACCTAAGTTCTTGCATCAATGTGCATAGACACTCTAGGTATCGGGATCGCATTGATGCTGATTCTAGCTTGCAGTTTGCGGCTATGTCTCCATGTTTGTCGAGGATTGACCGTAGGATTGTGGAAACACCTGAGCTCACACGGTATTTTCCAACTGAAACACACGAGTCTGACATTACTGATATAAGGTCTAGCTCTACTCCGTCCTCCTCATCATCATCATCATTGGTGCATGATCTTGGAGGGCTTACGACATTGAAGACAGTAATCTCACTGGCTGTGTCATTCTTGCCACTGTGTACATGTTCTCGAGGTCTTGGTGATACAGTTTTGCTATGATCAGCCTGAACAATAATATCAAAACAAAACAGAACATGGTAAGATGACACTGCAAGCTTGTAAGATTCCACTTAAATAATAGCTTAGAGAGGGTAATTAAGACATACCATGCTGTTTGGGGATAGAGGAACCGTTCGTGATGGCTTCTCTGGCTTATGGTTGAAAGAATCATGCTGACCGTTGAGGTCAATAGAGATTTCATCAGAGGATAGAGAGGGTAACGATTTGTTGGCTTCTGGAGTTGCTGTCTTCTTCACAGCTACTGGGGAAGGTCTTGACTGACGAACCTTTGGGGAATTAGCAGCACCGTTCTGATATTGCCTTGTATTCAAAGGTGAAGGTGGCTGTGACTCTGTCTTTTTCTTACCGAAACTCCCCGGGAGGCTAAGAATCGCTGAACCTGTAATAAACAATTCAAGAATAAGGAAAGGAAGGATACAACTTTGCCAAAACCATTGAAAGCGAACAACAACGCCTTGATCAAGTTATAACTGTATTTAATAACAAACAACCCTCCATGAATTATCCTTAAAGCAAATACATAAAACAAGGGCAAAGGCTCAACAAGCTGCATCGACAGATCGATAAGCAAAAACGTATGAATGATGAACACTTTCAAGTAGTAGTAGCCCATTAAGAATCAGGCAATTCCATCACAACAAAAGCATTGCAAAGGCATACTTAAAGATTAACAGATCAAAAACATAGTGTGAGGACAGATAAAAGAACCTTGCTTCTTAGAATGCTTCTTCCCACGGCCATGAGAAATCTTCTCTAAACAATCAGAAGCACATTCATGGAAAGGGTTTGCAAAATATCGACAATCCGGGTGAGCTTTCCGATTGGCATCCATGGATTAAAATCAATAAACAGATTCAATCAGAAGCAACAACTGAAAACAAACAACAAAAAACAAGAAGCTTATATCAGTATGAATTGCAAAAACAAAAAGGAGCCAAGCTCTAAGAAACTAACATAACAAATATGGCCTTTCAAGTTGAACCAAAGTCAAATTCAGGGTATGTAAAAAAGGTCAAGACTTTACACCTCAAATTTAACAACTCCACACAACAAAATAGGATTCACATCTGGTTTCCACCAAAGAAGACAACTTTACCAAAACATATGCATAAATGAAAACTATGGTACCAAAAAGATCCCCACAAACAATAACTCGAATCAAACAAATTAAATAAAAAGAAAAGACAACTTTTTTTAGTTTGGAAAACATCGTTTTCTCTTTGAATTTAATGATAGATAAAGCAGAGAGACCCACAACAATCTCTTTGTAACCATAACAATAATTAATAAAGCACCGATTTTTACGATCAAAAGCTTCAAACTTTATTCACCCCATTTGCATTTACACATAGAAGTATACATAGAGAGAGAGAGAGAGAGAGAGAGAGAGAGAGAGAGAGAGAGAGAGAGAGAGAGAGAGAGAGAGAGAGAGAGAGAGAGAGAGAGAGAGAGAGAGAGAGAGAGAGAGAGAGAGAGAGAGAGAGAGAGAGAGAGAGAGAGAGAGAGAGAGAGAGAGAGAGAGAGAGAGAGAGAGAGAGAGAGAGAGAGAGAGAGAGAGAGAGAGAGAGAGAGAGAGAGAGAGAGAGAGAGAGAGAGAGAGAGAGAGAGAGAGAGAGAGAGAGAGAGAGAGAGAGAGAGAGAGAGAGAGAGAGAGAGAGAGAGAGAGAGAGAGAGAGAGAGAGAGAGAGAGAGAGAGAGGTACCAGGATACTAGGAATGGGGAAGAGAAAGGTCTTGAGTGGAAGAGAAATAGAGTTCTTATCTTGTACTATATAAGAAGAAGACGTAGAAGAGGGAGGTGTTTGATCTGTCTTTTGCATAACAAATTTGATTTGACCAAAACCTGTAAGAGAATATAAAGAACGAATAGTTGAAGATTCGACTAGGTTGACCATTAAATGGGGGGAGGAGAATGGAGGTAGATGTAGCAATCAATCAAAGGGGCTTCCAGAAGTTGACAACTAAAAACCGGAAGCTGCTAATGAAAACGAGAAAAGGGAAATGAATAAAGAAAAGAAACTTCTCTTTCTCTTTTTGTCTTAGTTTCACACCTACTAAATTAATTAACCGATTTTTTTACTCACGTGTGTGTGACTAGTAGCTTCTTATTTATGTTTTCTCTTTGGTTTCAAGTTTAAACTTTTCATCTTTGTAAAATTGTTGGTTTAATTTGTAGTTAGGTAAAATAAGTGGAGTGGAATAATGTATAAATGATAAAAAAAAAAATATATACTGTACTAAAAATCTGAAATTTTATGAGACAGTTTTTTTGTGCAATTTTTAAAAAAAATAAAAAATAAAACATCACTTAATCAATTTTGGGTACTTTTTCATTTACACTGTGTAGAATTGGATACCGAACTAACTTGCCTTTTTATTCACATTCATATTATCGTTTATATACATACAACATTAGGATTACAATATACAAGACTAGGGTTACGTAAACCGTCATACAAGAGTAACAGACCTAAGCCCAACACACACAAAACCCACACATATGGCCCAACACTCCCCCTCACGTTGGAGCATGTGGATTGGAAATGCTTAACGTGGACATTAGTGCCTCAAACTGAACACGATCCAGCGCTTTCGTCACGATATCAGCCAGTTGATCCGAAGTCCCAATATGATGTGTGGCAATGGTTCCATCAGAGAGTGCATCCCTCACTGCATGACAATCATTCTCAATGTGTTTCATGCGCTCGTGGAAGACCGGATTTGCAGTAATATGAATAGTTGCTTTACTGTCACAGAAGAAACGTGTGGGAGATGTTTGTTCGATGCCCAATTCTTTCAACAACCGACGAAGCCATTTGATCTCGCGAAGACCGGCAGCCATGACACGATACTCAGCCTCAGCGGAAAAATGTAAAACTGTCTTCCAAGAAATAGGAGAACCACCAAGCATGACAACAAAGGCACTGATCGAACGACGAGTTAACGGACATGAGGACCAATCCGAGTCACACTAGATGGTGAGAATGAGATCATAATCTGCTTTAAGAAGAATACCTTGACCAAGACAACCTTTCAAAAAACTGACAACATGAAGTGCAGCATCCCAGTGAGCTTCACGAGGCTTCTGCATGAATTGAGCCAAAACATGGACTGAATAACTTAATTTCGGACGTGTATGGGTAAGATAAATAAGACGTCCTATCAGACGACGGTAGGGCTTTGGATCAAGAAGCAGCGGACCATCATTATTGGCGAGATGATGACTTTGTGGTAAAGGCGTTGTCACGGCTGGTGTAGCACCAAGATCACCACAATCGGAAATAACATCCAAAGCATACTTGCGTTGAGACAAAAATATACCTTCAGAGCCACAGCTGACTTTAATACCAAGAAAGTATATGAGTTTGCCCAAATCCTTCGTATCAAAACAACGAGACAAATAATCCTTGAATTTTTGAAGCATATATGCGTCATTACCACAGATGAGAAGATCATCGACATAGACCAAAACATGAAGCTCAATGTTCGCACGAGTGTAAGAGAACAGAGAGTAATCCTCATAAGACTGAACAAAGCCAAACCGAAGCAAGGCATCAAACAACTTCTTGAACCAACACCGAGGAGCTTGTTTAAGGCCATAGAGTGACTTTTTAAGAGACAAACTTTGCCAGGGTGATAATGACGAAAACCAGGAGGAAGTTTCATGTAAACCTCCTCTTCCAAATCACCATGAAGAAAAGCATTATTGACATCCATCTGATACACTTCCCATTGTATGGCGGCAACTAACCGGAGAACATATCAAACCCTGGTGATCTTAATCACGGGTGCAAACGTCTCGTTATAATCTTCCCCTTCGACCTGATGATTACCAAGTATAACGAGACGAGCCTTCTACCGTTCGAGCGTGCCATCCGCCTTATATTTCGTCTTGTACACCCATTGACTCCCAAGAGCTACTTTACCGTCGGGTAGGTCTGTGACATCCCATGTATCTTTGTCTTCAAGAGCCACAACCTCCATAGTCATTGCATCATTCCAGACTTTGATCCGTATGGCCTCTTTAAATTTTTTTGGCTCCTTAGACTTTGTAAAGGTAGCTAAGAAAGCTCGATGCCCTGGAGAAAACTTATCATCAAAAACATAATATGTCAATGAGAGAAGTGGCATACCTTGGATCGTTTGGGAAGACTTTGATGGCTGAACAGGAGGAGCGTGATGGGTAACCGCAAGTGTTGACAACACGTGATTGGTAACGACATAATCACTTAGACGAACATTTTCCATACGTACTCGTTCACTACAACGTAATGGAACAGGCGCTGGACACGGAGCAGCAACCAGAGGGGCAATGACATCAACAGCTGGAGACGGAGGAGGCGGAGGATACAAGGGTTCAGTCAGAGACAATGGAACAACAACAGTTGGTGTACTCCCCCTTACTTGAGTGTCCGGTGAAATAAGCCACTCGCCATCAAAATCACTAGAGTTCAGAGGAACGTACGATGAAGACTCAACATTTTCAGCATAAGGGAAAGAAGTCTCTTGAAAAATAACATCACGGGAGACAAAGAAGACATTCTGCTCAATATCATAGACCTTCCATCCTTTCTTACCAAAGGCATGCCCAACAAAAATACAAAGACGATTGCGTTCCCCATATTTGTCTTTATCTCGGGAAACACGATGCACATAACAAGCAGAACCGAACACACGCAACTGATCATAGGCAGGTTTACAACCATGAAGAATCTCATAGGGAGAAAAACCTTTGTGTGTCGAGGAAGGCGTGCGATTGATTAAGTAAGCAGCGGTAAGAACCGCCTCTCCCCATAACTTGGTCGGCAAAGTGGCTTGAAATAACAAAGCTTTAGTGACATTAAGAATGTGCCTATGCTTGTGTTCTACTCTTCCATTCTGCTGCGGAGTACCAACACAAGAAGTATGATGTAAAATGCCTTGTTCCCAAAAATAAGAGGAGAGACACATGATTCCATACCATTATCACTACGCACTATTTTCACTGTTTTCCCAAACCGTTTTTCTGCATATGCGAAAAAATTTGTTAAAATACCCCGGAATTCCGATTATTCTAGCATCAAAAATGTCCAAACGACTCTAGAAAAGTCATCAACGATAATTAAAAAATAGACTCCACCACAAGAAGCCGGAACATGATAAGGCCTCCAAACATCACAATGAATCAAGTAAAAATACTCGAATGCTTTATTGAAACTGTCATGAAAAACTTCTCTTGTTTGCTTGGCTCTAAAACACACTTCAGAAGGACAAGAGCCGGCTAATTTACTCCACTTAGACTTCTGCACCTGACCTAGTGTAGAATACACTACACAAGGATTCTCTACAAAAAAATAGGAGTTAGCGCTCCAGTAGGGAAGGGAGGTCTCCCTTACAGGAAGTTTGTTCGATAGGACAAGCCCATTCCGAAAGGCTTGCAGACTTTATACGGTAGAGTCAACTTCAAAGTGGATTTGTTGTGCGAAGAGTGCGTTATGACCCATGGCCGCCTGCCTGGTGGGATAAGCCAGAGAGGGAAAGGAAGGAATCAATTATTGAGTGGGAGTAGGGTCTATTTAGATGCACTAGAAAACATAGGTAAATCTGAAAGCACAGAAAAAGAAGGATGTCCAAGTCTCTGATGCCACAATGTGTCGTCAACAGCAGCTTTCACACTATGTATCTTGGCTGAAACAACCTCTTTCAAGTGGTAAACCCCATCACGCTCTTCACCGCTTCCAATCAAAGTCTTCGAAAAATGGTCCTGCAAACCACAATATGTATCAGTAAACCACGCAACACACTTTGTTTGCTTCAAAATTTTGGAAACTAAAACTAATGTGCAATTCAAACTTGGCACATAAAGAACATTCTCCAAAGAGACTGTGCTTGATAATGGCAAATTTCCAACACAAAATGCAAAAGTTTTGCTCCCGTCCGCAAAACCAACATATCAAGGAGAAATCTTTTCAATGTGTTGAAGAGAAGAGAGATTTCCCGTCATATGATGAGAGGCCCTTGTATCAATAATGACATCACCTAGAGATTTCTTACCAGACAATCGATCACCACCACTGGCGGCTTGTTTTTCTTTGGTTGCTTTTTCGTCAAGCAACTGTTGCAACATCTTCATCTGATCTTGCGAAAAATCTAGAAAAACAACTGGTTGGAAGTTGTAGTGTGAGCCGTGACCGCTCCTCGACCACGACCTGCTCATGTTCCCCTTCCTTGTAGTCCCCTTCAAGTACAACGACCTTGGGAACGTTCTTTTCACCAATCTGGAAACCCAACGAGCTGCCAACAGTCTAGTTTGTCATGCCATGTTGTCCCACAATGAGAACAGAGTTTTCTACCACCCGACTTCAGAAGAGACGAAGAACCAAACTTGTTGCTGCCTTGGGGATCGGAACAGCCCAAATAGGCGATCGAGTCACTCGTGGTGTCTTGTACAGACGAAGAGAACGACTCACTTGCTTCACGTCGAGCAACAAAGCCGATGACATCAAACAGTTGTTCACGGCCGCGAGCAGAGGATAGTCGTTGTTCCTCGTGGATAACTTTCGAATAAGCTTCACCAAGAGATGGTAAGGGTGTTGTACCAACCAGATTCGTACATAGTCCACCAAACCGAGCATCATCAAGTCCCAACAAGAATTGATGAAGCTTCTCCTTTTCAATCTTTGTAGCATACTTTGCGGTAACACCACATGAACATCCGCCACAAGAACACACCGGAGGAGGATAGTAATTATGCAACTCATCCCACAACTTACACAGTTTACCGTAATACTCCAAGACACTCTGCCCATCTTGCCGACACGAGGCAAGCTGAGCCTTAATCTGATGGACACAAACTTCGTTGCCAACAGAGAAACGCTGCTTCAAATCTTCCCATAATTGATGTGCGTTAGAGACAAAAGAGACAGTGGACTTAACCTTTGCCTCAATCAACGAACGGATCCAGCCGACAATCATTCAGTTAACTGTTTTCCAGTTTTCATAGTTAGGATCACCGAGAGGAGGCTGTGCAATCGCTTTGTTGATGAACCCAGTCTTTCATTTTGCCTGAAGAGCGTCGAGCATCTCTTCAGACCACTCATTGTAGTTATCTCCATTCAAAATAACAGAGGAGATATAGTTGTGCCCAGATTGTCGGAGCTGGAAAACAAATACGGCTACACCGCCACCGTTGGTTTCGAGACAAGAGCCGAAGCAGCTGTTTTATGTTCTTCAGCAGACATCTTTTAACACCAAGAAAATCTCAACTAGAGAAAGAAGGATCAAAACTATTGATCAAAGACAACGACTTGAAACAAGAAAGAAGAATGATCTTTAGAAAAAGTGTTTATAAATTTTGATCTTAAACTCTGATACCATGTAGAATTGGATACCGAACTAATTTGCCTCTTTATTTCCATTTATATCATCGTTTATATACATACGACATTAGGATTACAATACACATGCAAGACTAGGGTTACATAAACCGTCATACACAAGTAACAAACCTAAGTCCAATACACACAAAACCCACACATACGGGCCAACACGCTGTGTTAACCGAGTGGTTTTTACCTTTACTTTACAGTTCAAATTTCATTTTAAGGTTTTGATCTATACATACATATATCTTTGTTGATTACAAGTGCTTATTTCATTTCAACAAAAAAAAAGTATGTAATCACTTATTGGACTGTTCTATTTACCGTCATGAAAACGATAACAAAATCAATGTATTAGGAATGCTATTGAACGTGAGAATTTAATAGAATATGAAAGATTTAAATATATATATATATATATATGTATTTTATATTCATAAATTTTTGTTTCAATTAAATGGTTTTTAAATTATTTTAAATATAAATGTTATTAAATATTAATTAAGATGGTTTTTAATGATAATATATATCATTAGAAAATAATTTAATAGAAAACTAAACAAGTGGGAGAAAAAAATCAATTTGTGGAAAAAAAAAAAAAAAAAACTAAACAAAAGACGTGAATAACCAATTCTCACCTTATACACTCTCTCATATATGAATATAATTCATTTATTGTTTTTAATTCTATATATATTTTTAATTAGATTCAATTTTCTAAATTCAATTATTGAATATGGCCATATTTAGTGAAGACCACTCAAACAATGGTTGCACTAACCCTGAATTATTTTTCGTAAGGAAAAAACTTGATTTGTTACATGATGGTTTTTCAAAAAATTTAGACCCATAACAACAAACAAGACCGTGTCTACATATATCATTCTCCTAGACTCCTAGTCACCACCTTAATGCATGTTAGGATCCCACGTAGGGAATCAAAAATGACATAAAAGAACAGATCAAAATACTCTTTACTATATTTGGTTCCGACTTGTCACTCATAAAACTTAACAATGTTTGTTATCTTGCAAATATATTAGTAAGTCCTCTGTAGTGTAATTTTGAGAACAAATAACATTCTCTATATATATAAGTTTTTATATTTTGTAATTCATCAGTAAACTATATCAAAACTTTTCACATAAAAGTAATTATTGTTTCGTTTATCCGGACAATATCATGACATACGATACGACTGTAACTCAAATCTCCAAAATAGAAATTGTATATATACTCCTGAAATCAAATTGTAAATCTATTATATATATATGATATTAGTCATATGACATAAATATTGTAGTTAGTCATAGACTCATATGATATAAATATTGAAGAGGAACATGCGTGTAGATGTAATTCAGATACATAAACTTACGTCGGACTATGGGAGTGGTTTTGTTTCGTAATCGGAATTTTAGCTTCATGAAAGGTGGACAGTTGGATCTATGGGATATTAATTAGGAGACAAAACTAGCTCAGCGTTGCTCCTCGAATAACAATAAAACAATATTTTACGTGAATAATATAATTCCTTTCTTATTATTAATTGTTTTCATAGAATAATTAATTACTTCTACCCACAATTATTTTTGTAATTTTAATTCTCAATTCATATAAATAACATATAAGACTTTCTTTCTTTTTCTTGTTAAAATGAGATTACATATTTACGAAAATAAGGAACCGATCGAAGAGAACTAAAACTGAGCAATGAAAATAACAAAGAATGAAACAGAAAAAAAGAGAGAAAAGAAAAGGGATAAATAGTAGTTGAGACACCGAAAGAAGAATGCATAACCTAAACGGAACGAAGTGAGAAGCTCTCAACAAAGTTAGTTAGGGTTTTACACGTTATCTTAGCTCATGCAAATCTGCCCCTTTCATCATTCTAATTATTTTTTTTTCTTTATAATATATACTTTTCTTATAATGCATTTGTTTATAAATTAATACATTCCATATAATATATACATGATCGTCATGCATGTCCTGCACTTTACCTACCAAAGCCATAAACAAACTTTCTCATAAGATAGATGAGAGAAGAAATCATAACTCATATATATGTATATAAATAAAGTTTTGTGGTGACGTTATTGTTACATGAAAAAGCTCAACCTTGTATGGAAGTAATTAGCTGCTACCTATTCATTCTTCTACTTGTTCTTCTTCTTTCATGCAATCTTTTGTTTTCCTTTGCTACCTCTTCTTGGCTTTCTCTTGTCAAGTTTTCAGCAGTCACAAGATTTTTGAGGAGCCTTGTTTTTTCCGAGAATCTTGTGTAAGTTCTTGTTGGCATATTTTCCTCATGATATTTTAGTTCTATAAATCATGAGAAATGATTCATTTTGTCTATTTAATTGCTGAATACATATTGGTTAGAGTTTGAAGAGACACTTTATATGATTTTTGGATAGGAGCTAAGGTAGCCGAATCCTTAGTTCTATGCCAATGTATATATCAGGTTTGATAGAATTTTGTGGCTTTGTCGACGTTATAAGGCTTTATTTGATTTATGCAGTAATCAGTTTGAGAGAATGGGGAGTAATATGAACTTGTTGGAGAAATTGAGGCCTCTTGTTGGTGAAAGAGCTTGGGACTATTGTGTTCTTTGGAGACTAAATGAAGACCAAAGGTTGATTTGATTTTTTTTTTTTTTTAGTTGTTAAGCTTTAAGAGTTTCTCTCTCTCTCTATCTATCTTTCTTTCTCTTTCGTCACATCTATTGTTATTTTGGTTTTGGAGGAGACAGGTTTGTGAAGTGGATAGGATGTTGTTGTGGTGGGACAGAACTCATAGCGGAGAATGGAACCGAAGAGTTTAGCTTTGGAGGTTGTAGGGATGTTATGTTTCACCATCCTCGGACCAAATCTTGTGAATCTCTCTCCCATCTTCCGTCTTCAATCCCTCTTGACTCCGGGTATGATCATATTCATGCTACACGTCCATATGTATTCTTTCAGAAGAGTTATCTTGAGACATAAGAAAAATGAACTTTGCTGTAGGATATATGCGGAGACTCTTCTGACTAACCAGACGGGTTGGTTGAGTGAGAGCTCAGAACCAAGTTTTATGCAGGTATTATCCGATTTTTCGAAGTTTTGAGTTATCACAGTCACATGAACAACTAGTCTTAAATTTTTCAGTCTTCTTGTATACAGGAAACGATCTGTACGAGGGTTTTGATTCCTATATCGGGAGGACTAGTGGAGCTTTTTGCGACCAGACATGTATGTTTATGTATCTTAATTATGTCAGTGTTTTGGTTTTAAACTGTGGGGGTTAGTGAATGATGTTTGCACGTATAGGTCGCTGAAGATCAGAACGTGGTGGATTTTGTAATGGGACATTGCAACATGTTGATGGATGAAACGGTAACGATCAACATGATGGCAGCGGACGAGGTTGAATCAAAGCCGTATGGGATGTTGTCTGGTGAAATCAATCAAAAGGGTTCCAAGGATGAAGACATTATGAATCTCCCGTCATCGTACGATATCTCTTCCGATCAAATCCGGCTCAATTTCTTGCCTCAGATGAGTGATTACGAGGCACAACAGCACTTGAAGATGAAGAGTGACTATCATCAACAAGCCTTAGGGTATCTCCCGGAGAATACTAATAAGGAGATGATGGGTTTGAACCCATTTAACACTATGGCAGACGACGTGATGGGCGAGCCTAGCTTGCTTGTGAACGAACAGCAAGTAGCTAACGATAAGGAAATGAATGAGAACGGTAGGTTGGATTCAGGGTCGGATTGCAGCGACCAGATTGATGATGAAGATGATCCAAAGTACAAGAAGAAGTCAGGGAAAGGATCTCAAGCTAAGAATCTGATGGCTGAGAGACGGAGGAGGAAAAAGCTAAACGATAGGCTTTATGCTCTCCGGTCACTTGTTCCCACGATCACCAAGGTATATTCTATCTGCAGTTATCCTCTCGGGGTTTGTTTCTTGGTTTCTTGTTTGTTTTTCTGCGTTTTTCTGAAACCAGTTTTTGTGGCATGGAAGTTGGATAGGGCGTCAATCCTTGGTGACGCGATTAACTACGTCAAGGAGTTGCAGAATGAAGCAAAGGAGCTTCAAGACGAGCTTGAAGAGAACTCAGAGACTGAGGATGGATCAAATAGGCAGCAAGGAGGGATGAGCCTAAATGGGACAGTGGTAACTGGGTTTCACCCGGGGCTTTCATGTAACTCCAACGTTCCTAACGTGAAACAAGATGTTGATCTTGATAATTCCAATGATAAAGGGCAAGAAATGGAGGTTAGAGCTTTTTAAGAAGAAACTAGCGATCACCTTTCTTCTATATTGAACTCTGAACTCACATTCTCATGATATCGGTTTTATGTTCGGTTGGGGGGTTTCAGCCGCAGGTGGATGTGGCTCAGCTAGACGGCAGAGAGTTTTTCGTAAAGGTGATTTGCGAATACAAACCAGGAGGCTTCACAAGGCTAATGGAGGCACTGGATTCTCTGGGACTGGAGGTTACGAATGCTAACACGACTCGCTACCTCAGCCTTGTCTCTAATGTCTTCAAAGTCGAGGTATGATTGATCTAAAGGACCTGCGGAATGAAGAAACAGAAACCAAAACAAAATATACAAAAACTAAATGTTTCTTTATTCCCATGTTACAGAAAAATGATAACGAGATGGTGCAAGCTGAACACGTAAGGAACTCGTTGCTTGAAATAACCCGGAACACATCCAGAGGATGGCATGATGATCAGATGGCGACCGGTTCTATGCAAAACGAAAAGAACGAAGTTGATTTTCAACAATATGATGATCACCAGCATCATCATCACCCGTTTGATCATCAGATGAATCAAAGCACCCATCATCATCACCACCACCAACACATCAACCCTTACCACAACCAATAAGGACAATCCCCAAAGTTATAACATGTTGTCATATCAGAATTTCTACAAGTTAAAGAAACATATAAGCTTTGATTCGAAGAAGAAAGAATAAATAAGAGATGCCAGTTCGAGAACGTTTTATGTATACCAGTTACCAGATAGAATCAAGGCGAAACTACTCTAGAATTTCATCGGACAGAAACTATTATCGCAAATAACTTCACTGAAATAATCTTTGCTAGAAAGAACTTGACAACCCATGAAAAAAGAAACAAGTGTTGAAGTGCACCCCTTAAACTTAGTAGGCTCCAAAACACGACCAACCAAAAAAATGCATTTGCCAATATTGTTGGAGCAGATGGGGTTACAACTTAGCAACACGTAATTCTTGTATAACTCCAAAAAAAAAAAAACTGATACACACATTTCAGAAATATCTGAGTTTGAAACTTGTACTAGTAAAGAAGCCGCAAACCTTCACTTTGTTCATTGACAATGATGGGTGTATCCAGCTCCTTTGAGACTCGTGTTATTGCTGCTGAAGATGCTTGAATTCATTGCAGTCAGCTCCTACATCGCTCAGCGCTGAGAAAAGCTTTGGTGCTATCTTAGCCAACATAAGCTTAAAACCAACCGAAGTTGAATTAGCGCTGCTGCGTTCATCAATAACGGATGCATCTTTGGCGAGGGCACCTATGAGATATCCTTTCATGTACGCGTCACATGCCTTCAAAATGTAGTAGCCGCGTTTTCTGAAATGGTCTTTGATGAGTTCTTCAAAATCCTACAGATTGCATCACAAATTAAGAAAAGAAAGCTGGGGAAAATGAGAAATTAGGTAGAAATAGCAACAGAGCTTCACTTCACCATTACCTTTGGTGGTTTCCGCATAAGATACATCATGGTTTTACAATTTAGCAAGAACGCGTTCTCGTTGTATCCCAGTGAGTTTTTTTCTCCTTCTGCAGTTCCAACCTGCTTATCATACCCGGCTTCATTGAAATAAGGCTTTGAATTCAACACCAATCCCTGGAGTGAAACAAGAACTTGAAGGATGCTAGATGATTTGGGATCCCAGACTTCATTTCCCCTGCCTGTCCAGGTATTAAGAAGGCTAAGACAGACCTTGCCTTCTTCATACAGATTGGGGTTTAACCTCCAACCACCAGAATGATAATATGCCGACTGCACATGACAGAACATTATTTTCATATTAAGCATAGCTGGATCCAACAATAGGTTGCACAATAGTAATAATATAAATTAGAAACCATACGGGTGGCACACTAGGGTAGTCAGACGGAAGGTGAAAATCAAAAAAGAAGAGACCGTCTTGGTATGGTGTTCCATATGCCCCGACTATTACGGCCCTCAAGAGATCCATTCTATCTTCGTAAGCACGAACAAAGATTCCATCTGCCAAAGTTAAATCACTTTTTTTAGATAAGATGCTACCATGATGAGATACTGCTGAACGTTTTAACTGTACAGCTAGACATTCTTACCCGGAAGATTGTTCTGAAGTATTTTCCAGTCTTGATCAACCTTCTTGAACCACTTTCTTTCTTTGGTTTTCTGCAAGATTGATACGACAATTAAGATTCAAAAGTAAGTTTCCAATTTAAACTGCCATGTGAAAGAACCATATTTTACAGGACACGGAAATTGAATATTTTAGTTTTTTGAACCAACACATGAGTCATCTTAAAGTGCAAGTCCTTGAACTACCTGCCCATCTGCGTCAAGAAAATGGTGGTCCAGAGGATCCTGTGATATATCAAAGCGTCTGAAACTGCAACTATCACCTTCACAAGGTAGTGGCTCGTCTTCACTCTTTGATGTTTCCAATGCTTCATCTTCTAAAAGTTTAGAGGCTTCCCCACTCAAAAGATTCTCTGCGTTTACTTGAGTTCCCTTTGACTCACTATTATCAGTCAAATTGACTTTTGATAGACTAGGGTCATCAAGGAGACGATCTCTTTCATCAGAAGGGTTGGTCAATTCAGCTTGCATATATACATTTTCATCTGTGTAATCAGAACTGGAAGAATCTTCAGATTTCCGTGCACGCGAAAAGATTCCACTAGCCAGTCGAGTCACAAATTCGATTGCAGCCAGTGGAAGAGCTAGGGCACCGTTCCTACCTGAATCGGTCTCCGCATTGATATCTGCATCAGAGTTTCCCTCAATGGAACTACTCCTTCCAAGCTCCTGAAAATCAAACATTCTTATTAATTTGCAGACAAACGGCAATGCCTATGTTAATAGGGAAGTAAGTCAGTGCCATAACATTTTGTTTCAGGAGACATAGTTAACTAATTACAAAATTAGTAACTTTTTATAAACGGAAATAAACCTCTACAGAAATCCCAGGAGCACCCCTATCATCTTCGTTTAAAGTTTCCCAACTAGCAGCATCACTTGCTTCACTTTCTCCAGCAATCGATTCATCATCATCATCCCGTCCAACTACATAAACTGCATGAGGGCCAACCTAGGAGAAAGCAAAAAAAATTATCAATTAAAAATCATCTAGCTCCAAATAGGTCAGGGACATACATTGAACATCCCCAATGAATAAGTTGAAACAGCAACAGTATCAAAAGCACTCAAAGTTTCCGTACACGTTGCAAATTATATAATGAGACCAGACCAGTAAGAGATTGTAAGTGGATATACTAGTTTAGGTTGACGTACCGTTGATATTGTTCCATCGGCCCACATTACTTCAATATCACCATCCTTGAGGCCAGTAATATTTCCAACCCATGAGAGCTTTGAAAGTTCCGTATTATTATCGTTTTCTTCATTATCCTTATGGCTTTTAGCTTCTTGATGGGATTCTGTATCTTGGTATCCGTCGTCTTGCTGTGTTGCCTCTAAAGAGTTTCCAGGAGAAGATGCTGGTAACGCAACGGTAACAGGTGATAAGCGAACAACAA
>NC_025699.1:25014148-25036743 GCF_000633955.1 Camelina sativa
GGAAGGTGAAAATCAAAAAAGAAGAGACCGTCTTGGTATGGTGTTCCATATGCCCCGACTATTACGGCCCTCAAGAGATCCATTCTATCTTCGTAAGCACGAACAAAGATTCCATCTGCCAAAGTTAAATCACTTTTTTTAGATAAGATGCTACCATGATGAGATACTGCTGAACGTTTTAACTGTACATCTAGACATTCTTACCCGGAAGATTGTTCTGAAGTATTTTCCAGTCTTGATCAACCTTCTTGAACCACTTTCTTTCTTTGGTTTTCTGCAAGATTGATACGACAATTAAGATTCAAAAGTAAGTTTCCAATTTAAACTGCCATGTGAAAGAACCATATTTTACAGGACACGGAAATTGAATATTTTAGTTTTTTGAACCAACACATGAGTCATCTTAAAGTGCAAGTCCTTGAACTACCTGCCCATCTGCGTCAAGAAAATGGTGGTCCAGAGGATCCTGTGATATATCAAAGCGTCTGAAACTGCAACTATCACCTTCACAAGGTAGTGGCTCGTCTTCACTCTTTGATGTTTCCAATGCTTCATCTTCTAAAAGTTTAGAGGCTTCCCCACTCAAAAGATTCTCTGCGTTTACTTGAGTTCCCTTTGACTCACTATTATCAGTCAAATTGACTTTTGATAGACTAGGGTCATCAAGGAGACGATCTCTTTCATCAGAAGGGTTGGTCAATTCAGCTTGCATATATACATTTTCATCTGTGTAATCAGAACTGGAAGAATCTTCAGATTTCCGTGCACGCGAAAAGATTCCACTAGCCAGTCGAGTCACAAATTCGATTGCAGCCAGTGGAAGAGCTAGGGCACCGTTCCTACCTGAATCGGTCTCCGCATTGATATCTGCATCAGAGTTTCCCTCAATGGAACTACTCCTTCCAAGCTCCTGAAAATCAAACATTCTTATTAATTTGCAGACAAACGGCAATGCCTATGTTAATAGGGAAGTAAGTCAGTGCCATAACATTTTGTTTCAGGAGACATAGTTAACTAATTACAAAATTAGTAACTTTTTATAAACGGTAATAAACCTCTACAGAAATCCCAGGAGCACCCCTATCATCTTCGTTTAAAGTTTCCCAACTAGCAGCATCACTTGCTTCACTTTCTCCAGCAATCGATTCATCATCATCATCCCGTCCAACTACATAAACTGCATGAGGGCCAACCTAGGAGAAAGCAAAAAAAATTATCAATTAAAAATCATCTAGCTCCAAATAGGTCAGGGACATACATTGAACATCCCCAATGAATAAGTTGAAACAGCAACAGTATCAAAAGCACTCAAAGTTTCCGTACACGTTGCAAATTATATAATGAGACCAGACCAGTAAGAGATTGTAAGTGGATATACTAGTTTAGGTTGACGTACCGTTGATATTGTTCCATCGGCCCACATTACTTCAATATCACCATCCTTGAGGCCAGTAATATTTCCAACCCATGAGAGCTTTGAAAGTTCCGTATTATTATCGTTTTCTTCATTATCCTTATGGCTTTTAGCTTCTTGATGGGATTCTGTATCTTGGTATCCGTCGTCTTGCTGTGTTGCCTCTAAAGAGTTTCCAGGAGAAGATGCTGGTAACGCAACGGTAACAGGTGATAAGCGAACAACAACATCCCCATAACAGTAGTCATAATCTGGATGGCCCTCTAGCTCATACACACTAACAATTTCTTCCTTTTCGAACTCACGGGGTTCTTCTACCCTTTGAAGTGGCTTTATCCATCTCACAGAAGCGGTACGTTCTTTTGCATTGACATTTTTCACAACGCCAACACGTCTAGGTTCAGTTGTGTTATCACCATCATCAGAAGTTTTCTCCACCACATACTGTTCAGAGACAAATTCATGATCACCAGGAGTCTCAATTGGAATCAATGTTGTCGCTTCCCGTCTACATTCTGTTGTACCATCCTGCCAGGCTACATCAACGCATGTTCTGCTATTAACTATCAAAAGAGCTTGTTCAAAGCTTTCCTCTTTTTTCTTTACCTTTTTGTCCTTTCTGATAACAAGTTTGCGTATCTTCTTACGACTGAGAGGCCAAAGCTCTTTCGAATTAGAAGAATTTTTTTGAGGAAGATCTTCACTAGTTTCTTCTGGCAAAGCTTGAGCAGTAATACCAACAGGTTCAATTTTTCTGCTTACTCCATCTTCTAAATCGCACCCAATATTCTGTTTCAGTTCAGCACCATTTGTTTGGGAATCATAAATTCGTAATTTAGATACATGCTTGTGTAAGGGAATTGTAGCAGATTGATTCACCGATGGAAGAAGGCCCCAGTCACCTACTTGCCAATTGGCATGGGTGAAACATGACAACAATGTCAAATTACTTGGGTTCTGCTCCTCAGGTGGGGAAACAGAAGAATCTGGACCAAAGCCAGCTGAGGCAATCCAGTAGACAAAAATAGATCCAGCAGTAACTTTGGTCACAGTACCTTCTAACCGATTGGGCTTCCACAGTCCAGATAACCACCTGGAATTCTTAAAGATCGAAGAGGAGCTTGCTTTGACCCGCTGGCCTGGGTAATAAGGAAAATTTGCATCTTCTTCAAGATTATTCTTGGGAATAGGTTTAAGCCGAAGGGGTTCAACACGTAGAACTTTACACATGGAACCATCATCAAACAAGACAGTCACATTGTCCAAAACATCATCAATTCTACCAAGCCATGGGCCATGAACCACATAATCACCAACAGCAAAATCCCTGACGCGTTTCAAATCCTTGGTTGAGATGTCCTTGTGGATAGAACCATCGGGAGCCAACAAATCTACAGATATGTTAACATCCACTACAACTCCCACCTGGCCAGTTGGCTCATAAGCTGAAGCAACGTAATCTCCATGTAAGAAACCACGGTCTACAACGGTAACATCATTAATATCTTGAACAGGCTCAGTGTTATCCATCCAAAGCACACGAATCTGATCTCCCTCAAGTGCACCACATTTATAGTTCCCATCAGCTTTCTTCTCACCAAGATTTCCAGCAGCATTGCCATCTCCATGACCAACATTCTCTTCACTAGCCTTTTTCCCTTCCTCTTCATCCGCATCATCATCATCATCATTACCGTCATCATCATCATCATCGTCATCGTCGTCTTCCACATCAGTAATATCACTATCAGAGTCAGAATCACCAGCTACTTCGCTAACAACACCAATACTACCGGTCCTGTTGTTTCTAACAATATCTTGTCGATAAATATTAGGTTGCTCGTTACTAACTGAATCATCAACAGACCTATCGATAAGACTGCTGCTGTTATTCACAGTTGAATCACATATAGAGACACTTGCCAATTTATCAGCAAGTCCCGAGTCAACCCCACCATTCGTTGATGTACCAGGGTCGTCATCTTGCTCATGTTCCATCTAAAAAAGACGAACTTTATTCAAAACCCCAATATCTACAGAACAAAAAGGATCAAACAAGAGAGAGAGTTTAGGATCTAAAAGCTTCTAAATTGATTCAAGCTAACACAAGATGATTAAGAAAAAAATCACAAAAGCGGAAGACAACGACCATAGAACATTCCGGTTAAATTCACATGGAACATCAAAATATTAAGCAGAGATTTTCATGAGACGGGAATATAATCACATTGAGCTGGTGCTAATGTAACAGATTCGAAACAATGAGTTAAAGTAGTACCGGATTCGAATCGTTGAGAAGATGTAATGACCGGAGGAAGATTTATTTTTCCAATCGATTACGTTATGATCGGTGTATAAATAAATATGCTTTTGGTTTTGTCTCTATCGGAACAAAAAGAATCGAGGAGAAAGATTGAAGAAGGCAAAAGAACAACAAGGAAGGAGGAGGAGGAAGCTCAGCGGCGTCAAGGGTATATTCGTTATTTTGTATCTCATGTCTAATTGTACCTTTTTTTTTTTAATGACATCTCACCAGCACTCACCGATGATTTTAAGGATTTAATCTCAGCCGTTGGATCTGCTTACCAAGTCGCCGGTTTCAGTTTTTTTTTTTTCTTTTTCTTTTGTTGTATCTGATTATTGTAAATTTGCATAAGGTATGTGAATTATATTTGTTATACGTATTGAGAATGATTTGACTAGGTAAAAGACAATAATATTCGTTAAAATATTTATTAATCAATTTCAAATCATTAGTTGATTTGATAGACCTGTTCTGTTCTACTACGAATGTTACAAAGATAAGTTAAAAAAAAAAGTTATTTAATGAGGGAAGATTACGTAAAATTTAAACAAATTGTGCCCTCGTTTTATAAATGTCTCTTTTTTCCTTTTCACTGTTTAATAAGTTGAGGATTTACAAAAAAAATGAAAATAAAAAGAGTTGAGGCTTAAAGAAAGGTATTAATTGTTGATGTTCAAATCGGTTACAATTAGAATGTTTTAGTTCGGTGAAAAGGAGGTCGAGGTTCTCTTTTATTGATCGGTGCCGAGGCACAAAAGGACGGGTTACAACGTAACTAAGACGAGTTAAAAACAACGGGTGAAATATAATAGACGAGCTGCGAGCTCGTCGATTCTAACTTTGGACGAGAGAGAGCTTGTACTTGCTGTCCATAATATTTCTTTTTTCGTGCAACCCCTTATCTCGAACGCCGTACGCCCGTATTTATAGGGAACTGTGTTGGTTCGTTCTCCGAAAGGACCAAAATACCCCTCCTTAATTGGAGGTTTATTTGGGCCTTTTGTTGGGGTGAGGATCTACCCCTAACAGTATTCCTCCCTCATCACCAGTTCGTAGCCTTTAGGCGGAGAACTTTGTCCGAAGGACTCGTCTTCTCCCTGGTGGCTCCGCGTGGGAACCTAGTTCGTCTGAACGATTTCGGGTTTTCAATTTCTCGACTGTTGGGGTGGTAATTCTGGACAAGACTTTGAGGAAGTGAAAGGTAGCGCGTGAGGTTCCTCAGTTTTTGATGCTAGGGGTCGAATCATCGTGTGCGGTTCTTGATGCGCGTGAAATCCGGAAGTCGTACCATCACCAAGTGCGTGCTGTAATGATTACGCTTCGAGATTCCTCCTCCCTTTTCTATAAATACCTCCTTTCCTTCTCATTTTCTTCATCTCATCTACGAGTCATCTTTCGTCCTCGAGTTGCCAGGTAAACTTCTTCTCCTTTCTTTTTTTAAACTCGTTCATCTTCTCTCGCTTGTCTTCGATGTCTTCCCCCAAACCTGCTTCTTCCGACTCTTCTGCGGTGAGTCATCTCCGACAAGCGACCTCTTCGGATTCCGATGATGTCGCCAGGCCGAGTCGTGGTGGCCCAGGTCGTCGACGAGTCCCCATTCCGATTCGTTTTCTGATTCAGCTTTATTCGCTGAACTTCAACGTCGGGCTTTCTCCCACGCAGCGACTATGAGTTCGTCCCGTCTCCCTTGTGCGATCCCCTCTCTGATTGATGAGTACCTGGACGACTCTTGTATTCCCGAGGATTAGGTTGTTGTTTGTGGGTCGTTGCCGGTTATTCCTCGCATTTCTAGGGCTCGGAGGCACATCCTCTCACACGTTCCCCAGACGACTATTAAGCTTGACTCGGCTGAGAGAGCAGTTACATTCGGCGGGTTGTCCCTTCTTCCTCCTATTATTATTCCGGACGAAAGTCAGCGTCCGTGGGATGCTCCATATGGTTACGTCTGTATCTCGGAGAAGCTTTTCACCGAGTGTGCGATTACATTTCCCCTCCCTGCTTTCTTAATGTCATATCTGGCCAACCGTAAGATGGTGATATCCCAATTCGCGATGGTGACTTTTCGGAATGCGGTCGGCATCTCTATCTTAGCCGACGCAGTGGGGGTCACTCTTTTGATCCAACACTTTGAGGAACTTACCTGGTTTATTCCCATAAACCGAAACAAAACACCGTGCACCTATTACGTTGGCTCACTTGTCGACGGGACTAAGGGGATGACTTACAACTGGGCCGGGTCGTATTTCTTTATGAAAGTAGTTCCGGGGGTCGTCGAAGATCCTTCAATTCCCTTGTACTATGGGTGGAATCTTTCACCCGGTAGCCGACTTGCTCTATAGCTTTTTACTTTGGTTTTCTGGTATCGTGATTGACCCTGTTTTTGTCTTGCAGTTTCTGTACCAAGGTGTCTGCTTCCCTATCCTGCTGCTTTTAGTGCTGAAATAGATAAGATCAAGTCGGTTGGTCCTTACGTTGGGTCGGGGACAACTCGAGCAATGAGAAAGACATCAGTAAGGAATACCTCGTTGTCGAAAGCAAAAGCTTCAAAACCGACAAGTAAGTATTTGAGCGAGTTACAAGTGACCGAGCTCATCTTTTTTTTTTAATATCTCGTCGATTAGCAGGAATGGGGCGCTTAAACTTGGAAGTTCCTGACGTTTCTGCTCGTTTGCGTCAATCTACCGGGACAACGTCCACTCAGCTTTCCGACCCTCCTCGTCCAACCAATCGGTCAGAGGGTTCTTTGCCCGAACCTTCGGCGGGCAAGAAAATTGCGTCGTCGCACAGAGCTTGTCTGGCCGAGGCACGCGCGGGGAAGAAGGCTGTAGTTCCTCCTTTTCCTCCTAAGTGTCAGGTCGGCCCGGTTGAAACCCTTTCTTTAGGGAAAAGGAATGACATTTCTGGTCGTCCAGTCGCTGTTAAGTGTGTTGGAGTGAGTACCCCTTAAAAGAGGAAAGATGGTGCGGGCTTGTCTGGTCCTGATTCGTCCAATAGGCAAAAAGTAGTAGACAACGAGTGGGATTTCTGTTACTCCACGGCGGCTCGTGCTTTCCCAAATGACACTCTCTCCTCTACTGAGTTATTCCGCAAAATTCATTTCGGTACAGGGCGCCTTATACCGGTCGATCGGTTGAGGGATAAGGACTCGGTCACAGACGTTGCGAAGACGTCGTTTGAGGTGTGTTTTCTATTATTCGGATGTCTGTTGTTACGGTCATCCTTTTGAATATTTTTGACTGAGTTTTTTGTTCTGCAGCTTATTGCGACGATCAATCCGGCGGTTTCCTGTTACGAGCGCAACATCCGTGAGTTAGAAGCTGCTGCTGCCGAGCGTCCTGACCCTTCAGATGACAAAGTCAATTGGCTCACAGAGCAACTGTCAGAGGCCTTAAGTTCAAACCGAAAGCTGAAGGAACAGGCCGCGAAACTTGAACGTGGTTATGGTGGGTTGGTAGCCGAGAGGCACGGCTTTGTGTCAAGCTGGGGGCTGCTGAGTCGTCACGTGATGAGCTGAAGACGGCGCTGGAGTCTAAAACGAAAAGGTTGCGGGATTGTCGAGAGGACTATGGTCATTACGTGAAAATCTTTGCCTATCGCCATCTCACCGGTCGTGCTTAAAGGCTCTTTTCGAAGCATAAGAGTTATGCTGATGCGTTTGAGTCTTCTCGTCCAAAGTTTTTGGAGTATAATCAAGCCGTCGAGAATGAACGCATGTTAGAGGCACTCGTCGCGACGGTCAAATTTCTCTCCTGGCTGAGGGGTTATTGAGAGGGTTGAAAATGTGGCTGCCCAGCTTAAGGAGGAGGTTGAACAGGTCTTCATTCCCGATATCGTTGATGGCGACTTTGACATGCCCTCGTGTTTCACTACTCCCTTCCCAGAGGTGGAATGGGTCAGTTCGCCGGGCTTTGAGGAAACTCGTCATGAGTGTGAGGATGGGGCGTCCAGCGACGAGGAGAAGGAGGCGATTAAGATGCAGGGGAGTACCTTAGCGACAGAGATTCCCGGGAATGAACGAGAGGAGGTGCAGAGTGAAGAAGTTGTCGGCCAGGAGGAAGGACAAAACGTATTGGTCGTCGCCCAAGCAGAAGGGGAAGGTGAGCAGGTCGTCGCTCAAGGGGAAGGGCAAAACGAGCAAGTCTCCACCCAGGAACGAGAGGAAGACTCTCGGTCGCCGGTTTGGTTTGATAAGGTCGTAGCCGTATTGGGGATCGGCTCCCAATATTATCTATTTAATGAGGGTGATCTTGAACCCATCGGTAGGAGGCCTTTCGAAGATCACGCGGAGCTTGATATTTGCCAAATTCGGGTCGACGTGCTGTGCCGATACATCAAGCAATTGGGGAGCACCGATCATTACTTTTGCGAAAGCAGCCGTGTTGAGGGAGACTACGCTTATCTCGAGAGAAGAGGGTTGCTAGGGGTGTAGTCGTCCCGATGGACAGGCTGAAGGAATTGCAAGAGTCGTGTCGTTTTTGGCAGACGACACTCGGTGGATTGGAGTTTGACGAACCTTTAAATGTCGACCTTGAGATCAACGAGTGAGCTTCTCGTATGTGGTGATCTGTTTAGTTTATTTTTCTTCTCTTCCCCCCCCTTTTTTGTTTTTGGGTATGTGCCGTAATGGGATCGGCTCCCGTATCGTACTGTTGCCGAGTTAGGGGTCGGCACCCATTGTTAATTTTAACGGAGCCCTCCTTTTTTTTATACTTTCGTCGTTTCAGCTATTTAGGTACAACGCGCGATGGTTAGTTTATCCTTTTTACGAGTAGCGACGCGCTTTGTTTTAAAAAAAAAAGCAAGTGCGACCTATGATGATCGTCTTACTCCAGTATTGCGAGTTGCGACTCGGCTAATTTTTCTTATAAAATCATGTGCGACTCGTGATGATCGGCTTACACTTATTTTGCGAGTTGCGACTCAGCTTATTTTTCTATAAAATCAGGTGCGACTCGTGATGATCGGCTTACCTGATCGGCTTACCCTTATTTTGCGAGTTGCGACTCGGCTTAGATAATACGCCGAGTCATTATCATGCCAGGATAACGGCTTACAGATGGTTCGAAAAGTCGTGCAAACTTGAGATAATAAAAAGGAAATTATATTACTGGCAGTTGTGTCCCGTCAAACGGGACTGCCTACGTACCCTCCGATCAGGAGGGATCAAGCCGCTCGTAGTTCACATTACATGATTTTTCGAAATTGAAAGCGAGCTAAACGAGCCGAGATCTCGTCTAGTCGTTGTAGGTCCGTGGTTCAAACTTTCAAGAAAATTTCGACTTGGCTCCCCCTTCCTGGTGCGCCAAATTGTTGATGTCCAAATCGTTCACAATTAGAATGTTTTAGTTCGGTGAAATGGAGGTCAAAGTTCTCTTTTATTGATCGGCGCCGAGGCACAAAAGGACGGGTTACAACGTAACTAAGACGAGTTAAAAACAACAGGTGAAAGATAATAGACGAGCTGCGAGCTCGTCGATTCTAACTTTAGACGAGAGAGAGCTTGTACTTGCTGTCCGTAATCTTTCTTTTTTCGTGCAACCCCTTATCTCGAACGCCGTACACCCGTATTTAACTATTTATAGGGAATTGTATCGGTTCATCCTCCGAAAGGACCGAAATACCCCTCCTTTCTTGGAAGTTTATTTGGACCTTTTGTGAACTGGGCCTTTTGTTGGGGTGAGGATCTACCCCTAACATCAATGTTAATACACATACGTACGAAATCTAAAATAATTTGAGGCTTAAATAAGTAACTAAAAATACAAAAAGCTTTTAAAAAAGCTACGAAATCTAAAATAATTTTGATCTTCATTGATGCAAATTTAATACTCTGTCTTAGGCTTCGAACATACGACTCCTTAAACCTTAGTGACGGAAGCTCGCTATTTACCCTCGCGGAATTTAGCCTCGTAAGCCTCTGAAGTCTGAAAAACAAACGAATAAGAAGATTCGTGTTAGTAATATATAATGAAATCAAATAAGAGTTTTAAAGATTCGTGTTTAGTATATATAATGAAAGCCAATAATATACCATGTAAGTAGCTGTCAAGATCCTTCCACTAAACCATCTTCCATGAAGAGCACGTTGTGCACCCATGGCTGCTTGTACCTTTACAAATCTCAAGTAGACCAAACCGGCACTGTTCCTGTTTTCCAAAGAGAGACATTCAAAAAGTTAGAGATCAATTTATATATACTCTTTTCGAGAGTGCGAAAAAAATACAATACCCTTAAGCGGTCACTTACCTGTCAACATAGATATGATTCATTCGTCCGAAGTTAGAACATTCTTCTATAACATCCTCCCTAACATCAACGTCAAAATCAGGATCATTCTGCACCAAACAGTTACATAATTATAAAGACGAATTAGTTTGAGATAGGAACTGTTAAAGAAACAAGGAAAACGTTTAGTAGATGCATGACTAACCTCTGTGGATGGATCAAACATGTTTTTAAGCAGAAGACATTCGCTAGGGATATTTACAGTTGGATCACATATAGAGACACTTGCCACTGAATCAACAACTCGCGAGTACTCAACCGTACCATGTGTTGCTGTACCAAGTTCATGTCCCATCTCAAAAGCCAAGCACAAGTTATGATAACAGCTAGTCTAGATAATCTCCACACCAACTCGGAACAAGATTTTCTGTCTAGTTCAAAAGCTTTCCACACAAACTCTGTTAAAGTGACAAGTGAATTACTAAACCAAAACCTTTGTTACTGTATGGTAGTAGAAAACCTCTCTCTAGAACTCCCCAATCTCGTTCTAACCAGATAAGAACCTCTCTCTAGCTTGGATGGATATGTTTTCTCAAACAAAACCTAACCTTAATTTATAATAAAACGTAAAGTAAAAGATAAGGAAATAATATAACGTAAAGTAAAACACTCTAGGATAAGGAAATAAGAAAATGGAATTCCTAAAGTGTTTTCCTAAATGAGAAGATAGAAAAGTGCTGTACTTGTATCCAAGAGCTAGTTTAAATACTTCAGGTTAAGAATTTACATAATATATATGTACTAGATTAGGACCCGTGCTAGAACACGGGTTGAAATTTCTTTTATTTATATTATAATTTTAGAATAAAATATAATTTATATGATTGTTTTTAAAAGTTTTTTTGGATATGCAATAAAATCACCTGCTAAATATGATGGTTTGAAAAAACACATATTTTATAAGTTTTATATTGTTAATTTTGTAATTTTATGTGTGGGAAATGGTTATGTTTGTTGTTTGTTTTTATTTTAATTTTTGAAGATTTAATCACGTGCTTAGGTAAGATTTTATTTTCAATTGCACAATAAGTCTCAGAAATCACGATTAAGTGTGTAAATTGCTAAGATTTTTTTTTTTAATGCATAACAGTATATTTTTATGCTTAAAAGTATATATTTTATACCAATAAATAGAATACTAAAGATTTTATTTTGGAAATTGTATAAATCATTGAAATATTCTGTTTAAAAAGGACTTTTTGGAATTTTCTTAAGTGTATTCATATATGCAGTATATTTAATTTATAACCAACTTATAAAAAAAGTTGTGTGAATAAAGAATTTTTATAAATTCAGATAATTAAAAAAGCTGAATAATATAGAAGACCAGTTCGACAAAGATGGGCAACTTGCTTTTTGATTGCTAAGCCAAATAGAAAGTCGAAACATTCTAATGAAATCTAAAAACATGTTCGCATAATACAAATACTGAATTTAAACTTTTAAAAAGTTATCAGTTACCATCACACATAATAAATAGTACCGAGAGTCCGAGACTTAAAAATACAAGAAGCGGGTAAAAAGACATAAACATAAATTGGACACAAGATTGGATTTGTAATAACCCTGAAGGACAGCAAACTTCACCACCGCAGATTGTTATCTTCATTTATGCTTTAAACCATATTAAAAACTTTGTCTCGGCACCATTTAATCGACCTTACTCTCGGGGAATTTAGCCTCGTAAGCCTCTGTAGTCTGTTAAAACAAAGGAGACAGAAAGAAGCAAGATTCGTAAGTAGATGATGAAAACGAAAACAGTCTGATGAAGAAAGTGAGACAAAGACAAGTCATGGCTTTTTTTTTTAGGATACCATGTAAGTGGCAGTAATCATCTTTCCGGCAAACCATCTCCCATGGAGAGCACGTTGTGCACCCATGGCCGCTTCCACATTCTCAAATCTCAGGTAGACAAAACCAATGCTGTACCTGTTTTAGCAACAGAGTTTCAAAGTCAGAGATCAGTCTACTCTTTTCCAGAGTGTGAAAAGTTACAATATCCTAAAAAGCTCACTCACTTGTCAACATAGATATGATTCAGTTCTCCGAATTTGGAGCATTCGTCTTTAACATCTTCTTTGATATCCTCGTCAAAATGAGGTTCAGTCTGCCAAACAGATACAAGTGTAAACAAGATTTAACTTGAGGTACGAATTGTTAAGCCAAAACAAAAATATTAAGCAGATCACTAACCTCTGTGGATGGATCAAACATGTTTTTAAGTAGCAGACATTCGCTGGGGACACCAAGTGGGTCGACCACAGCTGGTATATTTACACCGGGAATAATGCCGGCCCCTACTAGTCCAGCAACAGCAGGAAAAGACCCTTGTCCAAGGGCAGCAGTTGCCAGTGGAGAGATTGTAGAAACTCCACTGTGAATAGATGCAGCTGTAGTAAGGCCAGTGCTGCAGAGAAGGTTGGAGGATTTAGTGAAATATAAATGAATGACAAAAAAAAAAAAAAATGAATGACACAAACTGCAAAAACCGAGAAAGAGGAAAGAGGGAAACCTTGATGCAGTTCCACTACGATCGAGCTTTTGCATGAGAAGCGCCCGCGATTGTGCATTCAGAGACTGCAGAATAAGCAACCAGGTAAGACTACAAGAACAAATGCATTTACTGACAGTGTTGGAAAGATAACTCCAATTTCTTCTACTCCACCATGGATCTTACACATAGTAGCTATTTAATTTTATAGAGAACCAGATCAAGTACTAAAATTGTCTATTAACACCCTTTTGTTAAAGTTTAAAAAACTTATGTTCATATTTTATCTATACCAAATCCTACACGCAGTAACTATATCTATTAAGTGAAACAGGCAACTTGAGTTCTCCCTATAGATCCATGAAATATATCCACTTTTGGAGGTTATGCTAGCGAGATTAAGACAACTACTAACCAGGCCTCCTCCATCGTCATCATCCAAATCACCAGTGGCTTGCGTCTGTCCAGCATCTGGAACTTCAGTTTGATCAGTTACAGCTGACACCTAATGAAACATAAAACTACATTATCAACAGATATAATATGCATGTGGTGTTACATGCATGTTTAGAGCCTTTGAGAAAGATTCAAGATGTATTAATGCTCAAAGTGTCAGCCAAAATAATTCACATACAGGTGTCACACTACTCATAGAATTTGCCTTCATACAATTAATAATGAACCATTACTAAGCACAAAGAACATGAATTTCTGTTCAGGAATTATATCATGATTTTACCACAGAAAGAATCCATCCAGAAAGTTCAACCACCTTCAATACTACGGAAATCAGTTGAAATTTTTTAAAAAAAAAAGGTTCAACCACTACCTTGATTGCACGACCTACAATCTCCAACTGCCCATTTAGATTCAGTGCGTTTCTAGCATCCTCCAGGCGAGCGAACTTGAAGGTTTAGAAATAGAAAAGAATTCTGTTAATCAAAAAGGTACAGTAGCCCAAAAGCGTAATCAAGACTGACATTGACTCTACCTACCTGAACAAAACCAAATCCTTTGCAGAGGCCAGTTTCATCACGAGGTACTTGCACCAGCTCCACACTCCCAAATGGTTCAAAAACCTAGGAATGCCAAAAAGAAAGCATTATGAACGCAAACTATGATCAGACAATGAGCAATTACAAAAGAGGTCTATGATCCTCAAAGCTCAATAGGCATATGATTTGAACATTACAGGAATAACTCTGTTCTTACGGTTTTTTGACATTCATACAAATAACACTTCCTCTACATTAAACATAGAGCAGTTGCCAGGAAAAGTAAGAGTTTACCTTTCGCAGATCATCTTCTGACATGTTAATGTGGAGGTTACCAACATAAAGACGTCTAGCTCCCCCAGAGTAGGGGCCCAACATCCCCCCTGCTCCAGCAGCAGCAGTTGTTGACTGAACAAGATTCTTCTCAGCTTCAGAAGGTTTTACCATAACAGGCTGACCAAGGAGAGGTTGTCCAGATAGAGCAATAGCCATAGGGACAGACATTGTATCATAAAATTCCACATACCTGCAAGCAGGATCAACTCAGAATCCAGCAAACAGTACTAAATCAAGATACACCATAGCATTTTCACAATTTATGTGCTCAGAAGTTATTTACAGCTGAAGAATTCTTAAGCATAAAAAGAACTTGTTATAGCCAGTAGCCACATAATTTTCAGAGAGTTAAAGAGTTCCAAACTCACCCGATTCCCCTCGAACGCCTGGAAATTCGATCCATAATTATCCGTACATCCCGTACCTAAAACCATATTACGGAGACAATGTGTTTAAATCTATTCAATAGAACCAACCAGAACAACATTTATATGGCGACATTAAACCGCAGAGTAGTGGACAAACCTTTCCAGCTCTGGAAAAGAACTCATAAACATCCCTTTCAGTTGCCCTCAAAGCAATCTGTTGTACACAGAAAATATCAATTATTGATCAAGTTATAATGCTTAAAGGAAAATAGCTATAACAACAGGCATACCTGATAGGCAAAAACTGTTCTCTGGTCTCTTTCAGGATCAGCCTCAGGCTCTACCTTATCCTCCTTTTTGCGTCTGCATAATAACAAACATGTAAGCTTGTTTAATTTAATATCAGAAACGATTTCATCCATATTTTACAAGATGTCACAACATCTTTTGAATATGCCAGTGAAAACATATCAGAAGCCATCTTCTGGTATTTTGCAATATGTTAATATTATGACAATTCAAAACAGATAAACTTTTCTCCGATAGGCGTACACATGTGAAGCACGAGATGGGCCTGCAGGGAACTATGTGAAGTCAACAACGGATGAACAATAAGCTCATAAATTAAAACTTAGATCTTCTTTCATTTTAAATTTAGCACGGGACCAACCTGAAGTCTAACCAAAAACATTTTACCTTCTATTACAATGATAATCTTAAACGGAACGAGCCCCATCAAGTTGTACAGAAGTCAATACCAATGGACCTAATAGCATTAGTATGAACCTGTTAACACTTATAGCTCACACAAAGTTTTTGTAGCATTACCCAAAAAGTATAAGAGATTTGATTTCCTTATTCAGTTGTCAAATCAAGAAGATGGGAAGCACTAGGAGCCCACATCCTCAATTTTAGTCACAACATCCCAATACTAAGCTAAAATTACCATGTCGAACTCCACGGGAAAAAGATTGAATGGCAAAGCAGCAACTAAACACGGTACATAAATTTAAGAATCAGATTCTAAAATGCGAACTTGCAAGCAATAAGTGGAGTCTAAAGATGATCACCGACTCGGATGTGTACCTCTCAGAAGTATGAACCAGTTATAGCAGAAAGGTACACTGAATAAATGCAGTTAGCATTTACGAGAACAAGATTCAAATAAAGAAAAGAGATAGAAGGAGCACCTGCGATCTCTATCCCGGTCCTTGGTCTCTCTCTCCTTAGGTTCTACTTCCTGGCTCTTCTCTCTTTCCTGACTCCGACGTCTCTCAGATCGACTTCTACTCCGCCGTGAACGATCTCTCTCCCTATCTTTCTCATGGTCACGCCCTTTACTGTCACGATCCCTGTCTTTGTCCCTCTCTCTCTCTTTCCCGTTTCTTTCTTCTTTTTCTCTACTCTTTTCGTGATCTCTATCCCTATCCTTGTCCCTGTGCTCCCTGCTACTTCTATGCCTATCCCTCTCTCTGTCTCTAGAACGTGAACGGTGGCGAGATCTCGACCGCTTAGAACGCCGACCATCCTCATCCTCATCCCTCTTCTCATCACTCCTGTGCCTTGAGCTTCTACTCCGCTCTTTCACCTCAGATTTGGCTTTCTCATCACTACCATTCCCAACTTCATTCTCCAGGAGGGGATTCTCAACAGTCTTCTCTAGGTACTCATACTCATCAAAGTCCATCCTAGAACTAGTCAAATAACTTCAACACCAGATCACTCTCACCCACAATGCCCAAAACCTACAAAAAAAAGGAGAATCAGGACAATCTCAAAGACATCACTCCCAAAGGAAAAATTACTGAAACGGCAAGTGACTAAATCGATTCCAAAACCTAATTCATATCTACAACTAGGTTTCTCATACCGATACTGTTACGAGAAGAAGAAAAATCAGGATAAAATGGATTCTAGGGTTACAATTGAAAAGAAAAATTGGTAAATCAGTTCACCTTACCTCCTCTGGTAACGAAACTTGAAGACGCAAAGAGAAACGGCGAGGTGAGGGAAACTCGAAGCTGCTCTCAATCTGGAATCTCCCGCTCGCTATCTAGGGCAAAAAGCTCTCTGAACGAAGAAGACGAAGCTTGTGAGGTGGTCGCTAACTCTCTCTATTAGTTTTACTTACCAACTTGCCAGATTCAGTCTAAAACCCTCTTTATGGGTCTAAGGCCCAATCCATTTTATTTTACTTATTTTTTATTTTTAAAATAAATACACTATTGTATATTTTCTCGTGTCCTTTGTTCGTCGAGTGTGCCCTTTGTTCGAGTAGCTAAGACCCGATTATGTAGATCATCGATATTCTTATTTCTTGTTCATTGCATTCTCTATATTTGGTTCTCTCAATTTGATGCTTGATAAATAATTGCATAAAGTGTTAATGAATATAAAACATGAAGTGACTAATCAATGCAACTGGTAGATTTTGGTCAAATAAAATCAAAAAACATCTATAGATTTGTTTTTTTTTTGATAAAGTGATAATAGATATAAGATATGAATCGATTAATCAATACTATAGAGGATATAGATATGCAAAGGCTATAATAGTAAATATTAAATCTCTAATCACTCTTGTATTGTGTATATAATGTAATCTTTTCATCTAATAGAATCATTAAGCCTTTTATTTGGTATCAGAGCTTTCGATACCTTAACTTAAGTATATAGATATTTTTTTCTATGCCACCTCACTCTTTTCTCCTCTCCATTAGCCATGTCGACTACTTCAAGTAAAATAATTGTTGTTAACAACTCTCAAAACCTGCTTCATGTGAATATGATGAATGTGATGAAGTTCACTAGCACCAACTTTTTGATGTGGGGTCGTCAGGTTCGTGCTCTCTTTGATGGTTTTGATCTCACAGGTTACGTTGATGGTTATGTTGACGTACCTCCTCCTACCACCACTGTTGTTGGTGTTGCCACTGCCAATCCAGATTACAAGATCTGGAAACGTCAAGAACGCCTCATCTACAACGCCGCCTTACTTGGTGCTATCTCTATTTCCGTCCAGCCGCTCCTCTCCAACACAACCACCTTAGCTGAGATTTGGTCCACTCTATCGTCGATCTATGCGACTCCCTGCCGCTCCCATATCTAGCAAGTGAAGCAACAAATTGACCTTTGGACTAAAGGTGATAAATCTATTCAAAAATATTTTCAGGGACTTACTACTCGTTTTGATAAGCTAGCTCATCTTGGGAAGCCTATATATGGAGCATGATGAAGCATTCTAAAGAGTCTTCCTGATGATTACAGGCATATTGTTGATCAACTAGAGAGACGTGAAACCTCACCCTCTGATATGATCGTGGCAAGCAAGGAGCCAGAGGCTGCAGAGCAACCGGAGGTGGTGGGAAGGATCACTCGTTCAAGAGCTAAGGAGAGGGCCAAGGAAGCTCATGCACTCATAGTGACGGGTCATTCAACCTACCAAGGATCCAAGTCTTCAACATATCCAACCTGAAGACTTCACCCGGTAATGATGACTAGGTAACTTAGGTGAGAAGTTTGTACTCTTTTTCCCATAGCTGAGTTTTGTCCCAATGGGTTTTCTCAGCATGGTTTTTAATGAGGCAAATGGATCACTACGTCGAGTTATCTAGAAGTCATTACCAATGGGGAATAATGTACTTCTGTACTAGTTCAAGTGACTTCTGTACTACTACAGGTCACTTAGACGTTTTGCTGTTTTCTTATTTCCTTAAAACGTTTTGTTGTTTTATTTTTAACTTCCTGCTGTTTGGAGTGTCGAGCCTAGGGTTAATTATAAAACCCACAGCCACGCCTCCTTTGTTCTTTAGCGAAGAATGATGTTGTGACATGAATTGTTGATCTTTCTTCCTCAATTTGATTTCTTGAATGCGTTCTTGAATTCTGGGTTTCTAAACACTTTGTGACATAGAAACTCTTCACTTGTTTTGTTCCATACAACCACCTAAACATCTATCACCATCGAACCATTGTTTTCTTCCTTCGATCTTCACACATCATCACCCAAAACCATCCGTTCATCATCACATTCCATCCACATCACCTGTAACTCGGTTATCAGCCTTCAACAGAGTCCAATCCTAGGGGAAATCGTATCATGTGGTATCAGAGCCAACTCTGTGCCAAAGGCTGAGCAATTCTAAACCCTAATCTCGATTTATGTTGTTTAATTCTTTGTTTTGTTCGTTTCTGCGTTTCGTTGTGAGTCTTGTTTAGTTTTAGGATTTAGTTTATTGTTGATTCGTTTGAGTCTAGGTCAAGTTTTGTGAGTTTAGGATTTAGTTTTGTGTTGTTCGAAATTAGACTGCAAATTAGGGTTTGTTTATTTCGAGTTTGTTCATTATAGGGTTGGTATTGATCGATTTCTCTTGTAGTTTTGTTCGATATTAGGTTTATATCCGTGAGTCTATTGTTTAAAATTATGAGTCTTAGAGTTTATTTTCGTTTTTCTCATTCAAAGAACAAGTTACTGCGAGTTTCTTCTTTAATTTGCAGGTACAATGGAGCTTTCTCCAGAGGCTATGGAAGCTTTGAACCAAGCCATGTCTAAGCAGATAGCTGAAGCAAACAAAACAATGTCTACTCAGTTTCAGCAACAGATGGAGCAGCTCAGTAACAAGTTTGAGAAACAGTTCAAGGACATAGCTCACGCATCTAGTGCTTCAGAACAGAGTTCTTCAGACCCGCCTAGTCCCAGTGAAGCTCTCCGCTTAGCTAAAGGAAAGGCACACGTGGGAGCTTCCTCCAAGCACACACGGATCAGAACAGTTAATACACTTACCGGGGGGAGAGAAACTTGTTTCCATCAGAGGAGAAGCACTCAAGGTACAGAAAGAGAGCATCGCAGAACTGGCAGAGATCACACACACCCACGACGAGCTGAACAAGTAGCTGGGCATCAGATATACATTGATTCAGAGAGAGATTATTCTGAAGAAGAAGAAGTTTCAGATCATAGTCAAGAAACAATGAGGAGAAACCGAAACAGAGATCATGGTAGGGAATATGATCCTTTGAGGCAGCAGCTGAAACATCTCAAGATTCAGTATCCTTCTTTCCATGGAACCAATGATCCAGAAACTTATCTAGACTGGGAAAGGAAGATGGAATCCAACTTTCAGATTCAAGGTACTTATGAGTTGAACAAGGTGAAGATAGCCATATCCGAATTCAGTGGTTATGCTTTGTTGTGGTGGGAGCAGTTGGGACTTACTAGACATCGACAGAGAGAGCCTGCTATCACTACATGGGAACAGCTAGTCACGCAGATGAGAAAGAAGTTTGTGCCTACACACTACCAGAGAGAGATTCTTAACAAGCTGAGGCGTCTCACTCAAGGGACTAAGTCTGTAAGAGACTACTATCAGGAGCTGGAAACACTTATGATCAGAGTTGATTTGAGGGAAAGTGAAGACATGGTTATGTCTAGGTTTCTTGGAGGTTTGAACAGAGAGATTCAAGACAAGATAGAGCTGCAGAACTATGAAGATGTGCAAGAAATGGTACATAAGGCAGAGCTGATTGAATCACAGATCAAGAGAAAGGGAGTGAGGTCTACATTTACGCCTGACCTGCCCAAGCCGAGAGAGTTCAGTAAACCCGCCTTCATCAAGGACAGCAAACCCGTGACAACCATAGTCAAAGAGGAAGTTAAAATCGATTCCAAGCCCAAGAGTAGCACCTCTACAAGTCATATCAGGTGTTTCAAATGCCAAGGGATGGGGCATTATTCCAGAGACTGTCCTAACAAGAAGATGTTTCTTCTTCAAGATGGAGGAGAGATTGTGCCAATAGATAGTTCAGAGAGTGAACCAGAGCCTGAACTAGATGAAGAAGGAGAATCCGCAGTCATGGGAGAGATGCTAGTAGCACGCAGAGCTTTAAGTGTTCAGATGCATCCAGATGATAGAGGTCAGCGTGAGAACCTATTTCATACCAGGTGTATGGTTCAAGACAAGGTCTGCACTTTGATTGTCGATGGTGGTAGCTGTACTAATGCAGCTAGTGAAGAGATGGTACAGAAGCTTAATCTCAAGACTACTTCACATCCAAGACCTTATCAGCTACAGTGGTTGAACAACAAGGGTGCTTTGACAGTCACGCAGCAAGTGATGGTGAAACTAGCGATTGGGAAGTATGAGGATGAGCTGCTTTGTGATGTCATTCCAATGAAGTCAAGTCATATCCTTTTGGGAAGACCATGGCAGTTCGACAGAAGAGTGTTTCAAGATGGTTACACCAACAAGCAGTCATTTGAGTTCAAAGGGCGCAAGGTCACTCTTCTACCACTTACACCCAGCGAAATCTACAAGGACCAGCTTCACATGAACCGCAAGGATACAGAGAAAGTGTCTCACAGCCTGTACATCAATCACAGCGAGTTCAACAAGCTATTTGAGCCAGAGATGACCACATTCAAGTTTGGGTATAAAGAGACACTCACCAGCACTAAGCCAGCAGAAGAGCTTCCACGCGAAATCATAGAGATTAAAGAGGAGTACAAGTATGAGTTTCCAGAAGAGATATCTCCAGGTTTGCCGCCACTATGTGGGATAAAGCATCAGATCGAATTGGTACCAGGTTCAGCTCTATCGAACAGACCAGCTTACAGAACCAATCCAGTAGAAACTAAAGAGCTTCAGGAGCAAGTAGAAGAGCTGATGAGCAAGGAACACATTAAAGAGAACCTCAGTCCAAGTGCAGGTAAGGATAATGTAATCACAGATGCATTATCCATGAGGTACACTCTCATTTCTACTTTGCCTTCTAATCTAGTAGGATTTTATGAGACTGACATCGACTTTGCTGAGAGCTATGGCAAATGCCATAAGTTTGCTTTTGAAAACTACTATAGGCAGGATGGGTATCTGTTCTTTAATGATAGATTGTGCATACCAAGAGGATCTATGAGAGAGATGCTGATCAGAGAAGCTCACGGAGGAGGACTAGCTAGACATTTTGGAGTGTCAAAGACTCTACTTGGACTGCAAAAACACTTCTATTGGCCTCAAATGCAGAAAGACGTTGAGAAGGTTTGTTCTAGGTGCCATATCTGCAAAATGGCGAAGGGTAAGGTACAGCCTCACGGCTTGTACACTCTTCTAACGAATCCTTCTCAACCTTGGACTCAAATTTCTATGCATTTTGTTCTTGGCTTACCTCGAACCAGAAATGGTAGAGATTCTATTTTTGTTGTGGTTGACAGGTTTAGCAAGTTGGCTCATTTCATTGCAAGTCACAAGACGGATGATGCTGTTATTGTAGCTAATTTGTTTTTCAGGGAAGTCATAAGGAGGATCAATGACAACGCATATCAGACTGATCTTCAAGGTAAGTATACCATATCATCAACAGTCAATGTTTCTGACTTGCTCTATTACTATGCAGATTCTGATTTGAGGACAAATCCTTTTGAAGAGGGGGAGGATGATATGATCGTGGCAAGCAAGGAGCCAGAGGCTGCAGAGCAACCGGAGGTGGTGGGAAGGATCACTCGTTCAAGAGCTAAGGAGAGGGCCAAGGAAGCTCATGCACTCATAGTGACGGGTCACAGGTTACCTTGATGGTTATGTTGACGTACCTCCTCCTACCACCACTGTTGTTGGTGTTGCCACTGCCAATCCAGATTACAAGATCTGGAAACGTCAAGAACGCCTCATCTACAACGCTGCCTTACTTGGTGCTATCTCTATTTCCGTCCAGCCGCTCCTCTCCAACACAACCACCTTAGATGAGATTTGGTCCACTCTATCAACGATCTATGCGACTCCCTACCGCTCCCATATCTAGCAAGTGAAGCAACAAATTGACCTTTGGACTAAAGGTGATAAATCTATTCAAAAATATTTTCAGGGACTTACTACTCGTTTTGATAAGCTAGCTCATCTTGGGAAGCCTATATATGGAGCATGATGAAGCATTCTAAAGAGTCTTCCTGATGATTACAGGCATATTGTTGATCAACTAGAGAGACGTGAAACCTCACCCTCTGATATGATCGTGGCAAGCAAGGAGCCAGAGGCTGCAGAGCAACCGGAGGTGGTGGGAAGGATAACTCGTTCAAGAGCTAAGGAGAGGGCCAAGGAAGCTCATGCACTCATAGTGACGGGTCATTCAACCTACCAAGGATCCAAGTCTTCAACATATCCAACCTGAAGACTTCACCCGGTAATGATGACTAGGTAACTTAGGTGAGAAGTTTGTACTCTTTTTCCCATAGCTGAGTTTTGTCCCAATGGGTTTTCTCAGCATGGTTTTTAATGAGGCAAATGGATCACTACGTCGAGTTATCTAGAAGTCATTACCAATGGGGAATAATGTACTTCTGTACTAGTTCAAGTGACTTCTGTACTACTACAGGTCACTTAGACGTTTTGCTGTTTTCTTATTTCCTTAAAAC
>NC_025699.1:25041580-25051989 GCF_000633955.1 Camelina sativa
TGGCAAGCAAGGAGCCAGAGGCTGCAGAGCAACCGGAGGTGGTGGGAAGGATCACTCGTTCAAGAGCTAAGGAGAGGGCCAAGGAAGCTCATGCACTCATAGTGACGGGTCATTCAACCTACCAAGGATCCAAGTCTTCAACATATCCAACCTGAAGACTTCACCCGGTAATGATGACTAGGTAACTTAGGTGAGAAGTTTGTACTCTTTTTCCCATAGCTGAGTTTTGTCCCAATGGGTTTTCCCAATGGGTTTTCTCAGCATGGTTTTCAACAGAGTCCAATCCTAGGGGAATTAAGCTGAAACTATGCTTGTTTTCAACAGAGTCCAACCCTCCCTTCCTGAATTTCTCCAAAAGCTGCTCAACCAAGAAATTAAGCTGAAACTATGCTTGTTTCTTCCTCGTCACTGCTGATTACAGCCAATGCTGTTCATACTCGTGGTCCAAACAATCGTGGTTCTTTTAGACCCAACTAGCGTCATAATCAGACTTGGCAACGACAATAACATTTTCATTCTCGTTCACAAAACACAACACCACACGGATATCAAGGACGATGTCATATTTGTGGTGTTCATGGGCACAGTGCACGGTGGTGCTCTCAATTTCAGCTCTCTGGTGGCAAACATTTGTCCATGTCATCTTCGCTTATGGCTTTGGTTCCATGGCAACCTCGGGCGAATCTCACCACAGCTTGTCTGCTCCTAACAACAATTGGTTGCTCGATACTGGTGCGGCACACCATCTTACCACAGACTTGAACAATCTCTTTCTTCATCAGCTCTACAATGGTGGTGAAGAATTCACCACAACTGACGGCTCTGATCTTAACATCTCGCATATGGGTTCCAATTTTCTCTCTACCCCAATTAAACCTCTTCGTTTAAATATTTTTTTTTACGTACCAAACATTGCTAAAACCTTATTTCCGTTTATCATTTGTGTAATGTTAATAATGTATTTGTGGAATTCTTCCGGCTCATTTTCAGGTGAAAAAAACTCAAAATGGGGGTCCGTTTACTCCAAGGGAGAGCGAAAAATGAGTTGTACGAGTGGCCAGTCCCATCCTCTTCATCACCCATTTCTCTATTCGCCTCACCATCACCCAAAGCTTTTATTCCCTCATGGCATTCAAGACTTGGCCATTCGTCTCCTCCTATTTTACAGTCCATTATTTCTCAATTTTCTTACCATGTTCTGAAACAACAAGTAAACCTCTTCCTTGTTCTCATTGCCTTATCAATAAAAGCCATAAACTTCCTGTTTATACAAACACTATCGTCTCAAACAAACCACTCCTATATATTTATTCTGATGTCTCTTATTATGTCAACGGATGGTTTTAAATATAATCTAGTGATTTTGGATAACTTCACACGCTACACCTGGTTGTATCCATTGAACAAAAATCTGACGTCCAGAACATGTTTATTACGTTCAAGGCCTTGGTCGAGAATCATTTTCAAGCGAAGATTGGCACCCTCTACTTGGATAATGGCGGTGAATTTGTGGTCTTGTGCAGCTTTTTATCATCTCATGGCATATCGCATTTAACAACACGTCCACACACGCCAGAGCATAATGGAATTTCAGAACGTAAGCATCGACATATCGTTGAGACGGGTCTTACGTTCTTGCATCAAGCCTCAGTTCCTAAAATATGTTGGCCTTATGCGTTTGCCACAGTCGTGTATTTGATCAACAGAATGCCAACGCCGGTGCTCCACAACGTCTCACCATATGCAAAATTGTTCCAACAACCACCCAATTATCACAAGCTTTGTGTCTTCGGCAGTCTCTGTTTTCCATTGCTTCGACCTTACAACACTCATAAGTTGCAAGACTGTTCTCTTCCGTGTGTGTTTATGGGCTATTCACTTACTCAAAGTTCTTATCTTTGCCTTGATGTCTCCGCTGGCCGGATTTATACTTCACACCATGTTCAATTTGTCGAATCCAGCTTTCCATTTGCTTTCTCTTCTTCCCAGCCCAATATCATCGTCCCACCATCATCATCTTAACCAAATCCTGAATCATCACCCTAGCTAGTTCTTGTTCCTTTTTGACATCAACCACTTATTTCAGCTCATCTGCGACAGCCCCAAGCTACGATCCTTCACACAATAATCGTGTTGACGAAGACCGTGAAGATAATAGGCTGTTAGGCCGAAATAAATCAACAAGCCCATTAAGAGCTACACTTACTTAACCAAGCTCAATAACCACCAAACCAAGTCCACAAATGACCTCACCATCGTCTTTTTCTCCTCCTACCTCACCACTACCAGACCGTGACCCTGTTCCTGTATCACAGCCGTCACCACGACCAAATCTCCAACCACCACCACAATCAAACCCTCCATCTTAACCCCTACCACCAAATACACTGGCTAACCATCATATGCAAACTTGTTGGAAAAACAATATTGTCAAACCCAAAACTAAACTTAGCCTCTCAGTTACCACAACCAAACCAACCATTCCCACCACTTTAACCCGGGCTATGTGAGATGACAAGTGGAGAAACGCTCTGGGAGATGAGATGAATGCTCAATTACGAGCTCATACATTTGACTTGGTTCCACCAAAACTAGGTCACAATGTTATACCGACAAAGTGGATTTATACTCTAAAGTACTTACCTAATGGCTTGCTTGATAGGTACAAAGCTCAATTAGTAGCGCGAGGGTTCAATCAACAATATGGTCTTGACTATTCTGAAACATTCAGCCCAATGGTTAAGTCAGTGACAATTCGCATGGTTCTCCAATTGGCGGTCAATAACTCTTGGCGCATTAAAAAACTTGATGTCCATAACGCGTTTTTACATGGCACACTGAAGGATGAAGTGTATGTGTCCCAACCTCTTGGTTTTATCGACAAGGACCATCTCCATTATGTTTGCCGCTTAAACAAGGCGTTGTATTGCCTGAAATAGGCTCCTTGCACGTGGTATCAAGAATCAAAAATATATCTCTTATGTATGGGGTTTTACAATTCATTGGTGGATACATCTGTGTTTGTTTAGCATCGTGGTACTGATGTTCTCTACACTCTCGTTTACGTTGATGACATTATTGTCACAGGAAACAACAACACCCTCAAAATAGGCTTCATTGCCTCCTTACCTACACGTTTCTCATTGAAAGAACCGACAAATTTGCGATACTTCCTCGGCATTGAAGCAACTCGCTCCACACAGGGACACCATCTTATGCAACGAAGGTACATTATTGATCTCTTGAACAAGACAAATATGTTGAACGCAAAACCGGTGTCCATGCCTATGGTTCTGAAAACCCACGTTGACTCTCAGCTCTAGCAAGCCTCATGCTAACCCCACCAAATTTTGTATGGTCTTGGGGAGACATCGATTTTGCGGTGAATCGTTTGGCCCAGTTTATGCATGCTCCTACATATATGCATTGGCAGGCAGCAAAACGTATTCTTATGTATCTCACCGGTACTGTCGCACACATCATCTTCTTAAGACCCTCGACGCCATTGACAATTCACACATTCTTGGACTCGGATTGGGGAAATCACTGTGATTATCTTATCTCAACAAATGTTTATATTATATACATTGGTCAGACCATTGGTCAGACTTCTATTGCCTGGTCTTCTAAAAAGCAAAAGGGTGTAGCTAGCTCTGCAACATAGGCTGAATATGGAGATGTTGCTAACACCACCGCTAAACTCATATGGATATGCTCGTTACTCACTGAACTCGGTGTCACCTTACCAGCTGCCCCAGTCGTTTACTGCGATAATATTGGCGCAACTTACCTTTGTGCTAATCCGGTCTTTCATTTTTGGATGAAGCATATAGACATTAACTATCACTTTATCAGGGAGTAAGTACAGTCAGGTGCCTTGCGCATGTCTCATATCTCAACACATGATCAGCTAGCCGATGCACTTACTAAACCACTAAGACCTCACTTCACCGAGCTATTCAACAAGATTGCAGTGACTCCAGCCCCTCGACGATACTGGCCCTTTTTTAGTGGATTTGTTGGGGGAATGGATGGCGCTTATGTATGTGTTAAAGTAAAGCCTGAACTGCAAGCCATGTATTGGAGTCGACATGATAGAACGAGCTTCAACGTAATGACAATATGTGATATGAATATGCTATTCACATATGTTTGGAACGGAGCACCCGGTTCATGTCACGACACAAGAGTACTCTCACTCACTCAAGATGGTGATCCTGAATTTCCATTGCCTCCTTGAGATAAATATTATGTGGTGGATTTAGGATATCCAAATAAGCAAGATTTCTTAGCTTTCTACAGATCATCACAAAATCGGGTTGTGAGATATCACTTGTCACAATTTAACAACGGTCCTCCCCGAATTGACAAAGAAGAGTTATTTAATAGGTCTCATGCATCTTTATGTTCTATTATAGAACAAACTTTTGGAGTATGGAAGAAGAAGTGGAGGATTCTTAGGGATGATCCTACATATGGTTTGGAGGTGCAAAAGAGAGTAAACTATCGCCACGATGGGACTCTACAACTTTATTAGAGTTTTGATTTTTTGGATACGTATTTCTTTGAAGATTCTTCAGAAGTGCACACAGAAAACGAGCACAATGACTCAAATGAACAAGATGAGGTCAAGAGAGAAGATAGACCATATATGACAAATATATGAGAAAATATTGCTGATATGTTATGGGATAATCGAAATAATAGATTTTGATTTGTAATTTTAAAAACATTTTGTAATAGTTATTATTAATTATGACTAAAAATATCATTAAAATTGTTTTTAATCTTTTGTACACACCACTCCAAACTATAGTCCTATTTTTACCATTCATAATGGTAGATGTTATGAATACTATTGTATGATATAGTGCATACCATTGTTTACTCCCTCCATACTACAGTCCATACTAAAATGTTAGTACGCATTATGTATTATGGAATGTATGAAACAACTCCAAGTCTCCAAGTGACAATCACACAGAGGAAGGCCTTAATGGAGTTCTCTACAAAATCTGGACATTAATAACTTTGTGTTCTAAAGAGAACTTCTTTGTGTTCTCTACTAAAGTCTTTGGTTTTAGGGATAGTGATATAAAGAGAACTTCGTTCTTCAGCTCCAAAGCTATATTTAGTATTGTTAAACCCATATAAATATTGACTAGGGAGGTACCCGTGCTTTAAGCGCGGTAATAAAATTTTAACAACAATAGTTTTGTTACTTCATGATATGTTACTTTTCTGATTTAATATGTCATAATTGACATATTTAAACATAGTATTTTATCTTTTGAAAAAGTTTAAAATGTTTTATTGGATTGTTAAGTACTTTTTGTGTTTGCATATATACAGAAAGGTTTATCTTACTAAAGATAAATAATACTCTCAATTTGAAATATTAATTGAGTCTTTAAATAAACAACTAAGTTACTAAATTGTAGTAAACAGATATTGAAATTCAATAAGTAAATTCTAAATTTTTAAAAGCGTAAGCAATTTCCAATAGTTTAATATTATAATGTATTATCTCAATTACAAAATAAAGATGAGAGTAATGCAAAGTTGGATTTCAAGTAGCGGTTAATACAAACATACTAAATTTTATAGACATTCAAAATGAGTAAAAATAAACGGCCAACATCCCATTCTTTACATTTGAGTGTCTGAGCTTTCACCTTGTTGCTTCATCACATGGTTTATGTAATAACGTCCAGCAAATTCAGACCTGTAAATATATAAAGTGTTTTAAGAAATTTTACTTTAACATCATACAAAACTTGTTTTAATATACATAATTACATCTTACATAGCCTGGTGATGCTCCAGTCCTTCAAACTCTGGTTTTATGAAGATCTTCGAAGAGGCCAAGGTGTTTTCAAGACACGGTGCACCTACAGACATTTATAATTTTAAGTGAATATATTGGTTACCTTATGATGATTATATCAGAACTAATTTATGTTACATACCTTCATATTCTCCCACCCTCATAAACCTCATTACACATAACACATGTTCGGATTTGTATATGAGATGGCACCCGCTTGATTGCCATATGGTCATTAATTGAGAAGCGTAGTTGTCTTTGAGACGACACTTCACAGTCTCACACCTACATGTTTATCAAATAAATAAAAATCTTAACAGAGACAATGCTAAAACGTAACTGTCTTAAAGGTAGAGTAAATATTTTTTTACTTGCCATTCAACAACATGAGAACAACTTTTTATAGACATTCAAAATGAGAAAAAAATAAACGGCCAACACCCCATTCTTTACATTTGAGTGTCTGAGCTTTCACCTTGTTGCTTCATCACATGGTTTATGTAATAACGTCCAGCAAATTCAGACCTGTAAATATATAAAGTGTTTTAAGAAATTTTACTTTAACATCATACAAAACTTGTTTTAATATACATAATTACATCTTACATACCCTGGTGATGCTCCAGTCCTTCAAACTCTGGTTTTATGAAGATCTTCGAAGAGGCCAAGGTGTTTTCAAGACACGGTGCACCTACAGACATTTATAATTTTAAGTGAATATATTGGTTACCTTATGATGATTATATCAGAACTAATTTATGTTACATACCTTCATATTCTCCCACCCTCATAAACCGCATTACACATAACACAGGTTCGGATTTGTATATGAGATGGCACCCGCTTGATTGCCATATGGTCATGAATTGAGAAGCGTAGTTGTCTTTGAGACGACACTTCACAGTCTCACACCTACATGTTTATCAAATAAATAAAAATCTTAACAGAGACAATTCTAAAACGTAACTGTCTTAAAGGTAGAGTAAATATCTTTTTACTTGCCATTCAACAACATGAGAACAACTTTATTAATATCAATGACACTCGCAGGCTTTCTTCTATCTTCCACATCCATTATACACGCACAAACATCTAGTTTGGGAAAAAGACAGAATTTAGGTTTCCAAAATGTAGCTCATCTGTTTTTGGTAAATTTTAAGTCATACTTTTCTATGAGAAGGACCAATACACAAAGTTTCATAAATCCTAAAAAGAATCTAGTTTTTTGATGTTCATATATTTTACCTTGTTTTCCCTTAGTATATTCACATCTTTTGCATTTTTTGCTATCCATTTTAACCATTATTGCATAAGCTTTAGGACTAATCATGCATTAGAGTTTAGTTGCATTGCATTTGCATCTTTTCATGCATAAACAGGTGATTTTGGAGCTTAAGGGGCATGGATGCAATGCTGAGGAAAAGTGAAGCAATCATGAGGAGAAAGCAAGAGAGTTAAGGCTGAAACAACAAGGTCCGGAGTCCAACTCGACCGCACACTCGACCAGACACTCGACCGTGTGCTGAGGAGGACTCGACCGATTGGAGATTGCAAGAGAGAAGCCAGCTCGACCAAGCCACTCGACCGAGCAGTGGTCGAGTTGACCGAGTCGTTGACTACTTTGACTTTTTGTATTTTTAGGGCTTCCACCTCCTCACCTATATAAGGCCTTGTACCTGCAGCTACCAAAGGGATCCAGCTTTTTAGATATTCCCTAAACCTAGTTTTTACCTTTTTTAGTTTTATTCCTTTTGCATTTTTATTTTTAAGATCTTGTACTTCCTTAAAAAAGAAGACTAGATTCTTATATTTTGTTGGTTCTATAACTTTCAAGATATTGAGAATTTGAGTTTCATCCTTTCATCAATATTGAAGATCTTTGTTTAATCTTTCTAATAATGCAAGTTTCAATATTTTCTGGGTTTTTGACTTTGATCACCATGTATTGTTGTGAGTAGTTTCCTTAGGATCTTGAGGATGGGTTAGGATGGATTGATCTTGTGGTTTGTGTGACTTGGTCAAGCTTGATTGTTGTAGATCTCTTCTAGGGTAGATGATCTTAATGCTGATTCTATATCTGAGAGGGTAGAGTCTGATTTCAAGCTTCTTAGCATCACACCAATGTTTAGGAAGCATAGATAAGGCTAGATCTAGAGCTTACCATTAGGCTTGCTAAGAGATTAGAGGTCTTGTTTGGTTTGAGATGTATTGCTTAATGCCTGCTTGTGTAGATTCTTTACTGTGTGAGAACAAGTCTAGAATTGCATAGGTTTGATTGTTTCTTGACCATGAGAGTGGGAGAAACTTGTCTTAGATTAATATGTCTAGAGGTTAGCTCAAAGTTTGCTTGAGATTTGTTGACCAAGTTAGATAACCACAATGATTAGTCCATCCCATGAATCCATCCTCAGGACCTTCTTTGTTTATTGAAATCTTAGTCTTAATCCTGTTGCTTGCTTGTTGTTTGATTGGATTTAGCATTACTCTGTTTTTATTGCATTGCTCTGTTTCTGCGTCTAGTCTAGCTCGACCACCCACTCGACCTACACTCGGTCGAGTGCTGCTCGAGTTCATCCCCAGAACTCTGTGTCTATGATTTGTGTTTGTCTTGTTTCATTCCTGTTTCATTCCAGTTGCATACATTTAGTTTTCAGTTCATTAATTATCTTGCATTAGTTCATTAGTAGTAGTCTCTGTTTCTGTTCTTGCTTTATCACTGTTTCAATCATTCAGTTTCATTTGCATCTAGTTGTTAGTTCTTGTAGTTTATTTTCTGCATTTTACATTTTCTTCCTAGGATTGTTAGTGACAAACAATCTTTACATTTGTCTTAACTTAGATTCATATGCATATCTTAATTGTTCACAAACACTCATTTAGGATTGATACCTCTTATACTGCAATAGCATAAGGGGAATTGAAACACCCATCCATCATTCCATTCATATCTCACCATTGCATACATCATCATTCACACCACATATAAAAATACTTGTTTCAATTTGGCGCCGTTGCCCATTTGAGTGTGTTTTTGTGACATTTAGGATCCATATTAGTCTAAGATTAAGTTTGTTTATACACTTGAATCTTCTGTTGCTGGGTTGAAGTTCCATTTCAGGTACCACTCGACCAGTCACTCGACCACCACTCGACCGAGCGGTGATCGAGCACTTGATTGAGTCAGAAGCCGTGTACATTTGGACACCACTACCCAGTCGACTTGACCCCCCAGACGAGCCTGAACTCAATTGTGAACCTGTTCGAGTCTGTACTCGCGTTTGTTGATGCACACAAGGTCAAAGGGGAAAGATAATCTTCAAAGGCCTATTGACAACATACATAGGAAGCCAAAGGGTTTGGAAAATCAGAGAAGAAGGGTAGTTCAAGTTCAGCAAGAGGATTCAGTGATCATGGAGCAACAAGCTAACCATGAGCAGAGGCCTAGGCACATAGGTACTGGAGATGCACCCAACACCCACAACCAAAGGGCTGGAATTGTGCCTCCAACTGTAGCAAACAACAACTTTGAGATCAAAAGTGGATTGATCTCCATGATTCAAGCCAACAAGTTTCATGGGTTGCCAATAGAGGATCCACTTGATCATCTAGATGAGTTTGACAGAATCTGTGGTCTAACCAAGATAAATGGAGTAAGTGAAGATGGTTTCAAGTTGAGGCTCTTTCCATTCTCACTTGGAGACAAGGCTCACCTTTGGGAGAAGACTCTTCCTACTGGAGCAATAACCACATGGGATGCTTGCAAGAAGGCTTTCTTAGCCAAATTCTTCTCCAATGCTAGGACTGCTAGATTGAGGAATGAAATTTCTGGGTTTGCTCAAAGAAACAATGAGACCTTTTGTGAGGCATGGGAGAGATTCAAAGGATATCAGACTCAATGTCCTCATCATGGTTTCAGCAATGAGTCACTCTTGAGTACCTTGTATAGAGGAGTGCTTCCAAAGATAAGGATGCTTCTTGACACAGCTTCTAATGGCAACTTCCTCAACAAGAATGTGGAAGAAGGCTGAGAATTAGTTGAGAATCTTGCTCAGTCAGATGGCAACTATAATGGGGACTATGATAGGACCATAAGGAGCTCCTCAACTGATCAAGAGGACAAATATAAGAAGGACTTGAAGATGGTCAATGAGAAACTTGACAAGATTCTTCTTAGCCAGTCCATTCACTTCATTGGTGAAGAAGAAGATCAAGTTCAAGAGGGGGAGACTGAATTTGCTGAGGTATGCTACATGCAAAACCAAGGAGGATTCAAAGGCTACAACCAAGGGGGTTTCAAGAACAACAATCTCTCTTATAGGAGTACCAATGTGGCTAATCCTCAAGACCAAGTCTATCCACCTCAACAGCCTCAACAGCAACAAACCTACATCCCCAAACAATAACATCAAGTGTTCCAGCCTCAGTTGTGTCCCCCACCAGGGTTTCAGACTAACCAAGGCCAAGAACAAGACTTAAGAGCTATGATGCAACAATTGTTGATTGGGCAAACACAAGGTAAGATTGAGGAAGCCAAGCAGTTTGCTGAGTTGAACCAAAGGTTAACATCACAGTACAATGATCT
>NC_025699.1:25056270-25057226 GCF_000633955.1 Camelina sativa
TGACCAACATGGCTAAGTCTATCAAAGGCTTAAAGAAGGAGATTGCTGAGCTGAAGAGTGGAAACTCATCTCCTAGCCATTCAAGCCCTTTGAGGAGAAGTAGCTCAACTAGAGTACTTTCAAGGGTTGCGAATCCTGTGGAACCAGCTAGGGCTTCAATGTATGAGCCAAATCAGAGGAAGAGGAGCTCAAGTACCCGAGAACATCAATTTTCGAGGCACTCGACCGGGTCACTCGAGCACCCACTCGACCGAGCACCTCCAATGCACCCGGCCGAGTACCAGCCCAGATCACCCTATGGTTTCTCACCTCCAGCTGCTTATCCAGGTTATCCAAGTTACCCTCCCATCCCACCTCAGTACTACATGGATCCAGCTCTCTACCAGCAGTTTTGCCAGCAGCAAGGTCAACAATTTGACACTCGCGGTCTAGCTCGACCCCCCCACTCGAACACGTACTCGACCGAGTGCCGGTCGATCTCCATCGTCGAGCTGCCCCAAAGCCCATCTCCAAGTCACCAACAAGAACCCAACTACTCCTATGACAGCATGCAGATGGATGTGGACAGCTTCTTCCACAACCCCTAAGGTACCATCATCACCTTCACTTGTAAATATCATTGCATTTCATATTGTGTTTTGTTGTTTTTGGTCTTGAATCCTCAATCCAATTTCTTTCACTCAGAGGACTGTGTGATTTAAGTTTGGGAGAGGGTTTGAGACAGCATTTGATGTTGTGTTTTGTGTTCTTATTTCAAATTTTTATCATCATCATGTTAGCACTTGCATAAGCATCTAAGGCATAGAAAAACCATAAAAATTTGAAAAAAAATTTGAAAAAAAAATCTTCATAAAAAAAAGAGTGTTCATGTAGTTTGCATTGCATATTAGGATCTTGTTTAGCATGTTTCATGTAGAATTGTATAATATTTGTATTAGGGATCTATGATGAGTATA
>NC_025699.1:25061553-25063111 GCF_000633955.1 Camelina sativa
TACGTTGTATATTTGTCCACATTGATGGATATACCAAATCTAGAATGAGCTGTCCTACCACATTTCATAAGTAAAGCAGCTATACCACTTGATGCAACATTAAGAACAATATCACCCCTAGATCGTATATCAACGCCAAGAATACTCCACAAGAATGTTTTTCCAGTACCACCAAATCCATGAACAAAAAATATACCTCTATTGTTTCAATTCACATCATCAATAATTTCTAGGAAGACATTTTTTTGCTCATCGGTTGACATACGTAACAACCTGTCGTAATCCTCTCTTTGGTCAGCACATTTATAGTTCCTCTCATCTATGAGAAGCATATTCTCATTATTATCCATTATAGATTGGTCTGGTTTAGGATTCACAATAGTTGACAGAGAGCTTCCATTAGACCGCATAATCATTTCAATCTCAGCTTAACATATGTTTGTTAACTGATCCTGACTTAACATTAGACCTGCATTATAGAGTATTTTGATTTTAGTTGACATATTTATGATCAAAATAATAATCGTAAACGTCTGTGTACACCAATATATCTTAAAATTTTCTTATATATATTTATAAAAATAACTATATATGTACTTTGGTTGTTCGTACGGTTCCTTTACAAATACAAAATATCTTTGCACAATATATCTTTTGTAGCGATCCAGAGATCAAGAGACACTGAATCACCTTTCAAAAGAAATATTATGACAAACAACTTCCTTAGAAACAGCCCAAAACACCATGTACTTACCTCCTTTATAGCTAAAATAAATTATTTGTCGTCATCAAATAATCCTAATGCAATGCAGGCATCTTTAAATTCCTTGTACACATCTTTACCAACTGACGAATATGATCATTTTGTGACCTAAGCTCATACTTATTTCCGTTATTCGGAACTATGGAGTCTTTTATATGATCCCAAGTATTGAATTACCCAACATTGGTTACTTTTCCAATGACATCTTAAAATTTAAGACGTAAACTCATATCAAAATAGTGCATAGTACATTAGAAGTTAATTACGGGAGATTTTAAATTATGGAGCAAAGGTAACTTACCGACCAAGTAATCATCACAATAAGATTTTTCTATTCGTATTTTGAAGGATTCAAACATGAAACACGATCAGTCAGAGAATACAGACCATAATATAACTTGCACTAAGCGAAACCAGTAATTATAAACAAATTTAGATTTTCAAACGCATTGAATGAAAATTTGTTTTAAGAACCTTGGAAAATATTCGAGATTTGATATCAATCATAAGCTCTGACCGACGTCTATATATATAACCTAAGAGATTGCTATATATTCCTAAATATATAAAATTATTTAATAATATAAAATTTGTGTATTTATAATAATAGATATGTGTAAATATATAACATATATATCTCTTCTATATGTTAATTTACTGATTTAAACAATACTTACTTACATCCTAATCTATCGATTATATAAAATCTAAATAAAAGACTAACCAAAATATATTTATTTCCATCTTTATCACTTTAAGTTTATAATAAATACAAATAATCATCCATTTAAAGTA
>NC_025699.1:25064998-25065385 GCF_000633955.1 Camelina sativa
GACCAAACCAGAAAACATGGTGTCGATCGATACACCAAGAGTGTCGATCGACACCCACACCAAAACCTTAAAAATTGGTTCGCGGATGTTACAATTCTCCCCCACCAACAAGGATTCGTCCTCGAATCCCGCAAAACCGTCCAACTGTCAAGGACCTCCGTGCCACCGTCAACACGGCCCGCACGTCTCCGACCGGACTAAATACCGTCAGCCAAGGTTTCCCGTGCACTGTCGCAACAGCCCGCACACCTCCGATTGAACCATGAGGTCTCCCTCTAGCCAATATACTCCCATCAAAGACACTATTTGCTCACAACTCAGTGCTTCCCCTGTCCGTGGTCGCAACCAACGAATCATGCCGGCTCGCTATCAGGCCAACCGCCTTAA
>NC_025699.1:25067188-25085366 GCF_000633955.1 Camelina sativa
TTCTAATTCTGGAAACTTTCCTTTTGTGGAAACTTTCTATTTATGGAAACTTCCAAAAATAGAAACCCGAGCTATTTCTCTTTTTCCCATGACGACAACAGTCAAACATAAAGAAAAATACTCATCTTATTAATCTCAAAATGTCATAATCGTTACAACCTCAACGAAAATACAACAGAAACAATAAGATACAACGATCCAATCCATCAACCCGCATTCCGAGCACCACCTCATCATAGTACTGAGTCGCACAACCAACCACCCCTAAGCGACCAAGTATCAAGAGAGATGGGCTGGAATACTCCGTACCCGTCTCCAGCCACGGACTACAACTCAGACCTGGCTAGACAAGCTTAAGTCGCGGCCTGCTTCTCAAACCACTTCTTAAACCTTGCCTTCATCCTCGCTTCAGGCTCCCAAGTCTGCTCCTCTACTCCATCACAGTCCTACAGGACTCTCATCAAAGGAATCTTCTTCTTCCGAAGTTCCTTGACTCTCCTCCCGAGTACCCTCAACGGTCTCGCCTCCAACGTCATGTTGGGCTGAAGATCCTCAGGAATCTTAGGCAACAGCCGGTCACCCTCGTGAAGACACTTCCTCAGCATCGACACATGAAATACCTTGTGGAACGCACGCATAACCTCAGGCAACTCCAGCCGATATGCCACTGGTCCCACCCGCTCAACCACTCTGCACGGACCCATGTACCTCGGACTCAACTTAGTCTCTGACAATGACCTGTTCGGACCCCGCAACATAGCCATCTTGAGGTACACTCTATCGTCAACCTGAAACTCAAGATCCTTTCTCCTCTTATCAGCATAGCTCTTCTGCCGATCCTGAGCCTCCCTCATGTTCAGCCTCAGAACCCGAATCTTCTCTGAGGTCTCCTGAACAAAATCCGCACCATATATGCTCCTCTCCCCCACCTGAGTCCAACATAACGGTGTACGACATGGTCTCCCATACAAAGCCTTATAAGGAGCCATCTTAATACTTGCCTGATAACTGTTGTTGTAAGCAAACTCTACCAGGTTCAGGTGATCTGCCCAATGGCCACCCCAATCCAACACACAAATCCTCCAGCGTCTGGATCGTCCTCTCAGACTGTCCATCTGTCTGGGGATGATAAGCTGTACTCATATGCACCTTAGTGCCCATCTCTGCCTGAAATACCTTCCAGAACACCGAAGTGAACTTAGAATCCCTGTCAAACACAATGCTCGCTGGCACCCCATGCAATCTGACTATCTCTCTCACATACTTCTTAGCCAAGACCGCTGCTCCATCAATCTTCTTAATGGATAGAAAATATGCTGACTTAGTCAACCGGTCCACAATGACCCAAATAACATCAAAAGTTCGTGACACTGGCAATCCTACCACAAAATCCATCGTGATCATATCCCACTTCCACTCTGAAATGGGTAGACTCTTTAGTAATCCGCTTGGAACCTGATGCTCAGCCTTCACCAGCTGACACACGTCGCACCTCGCGACCCAACTAGCTACAACCTTCTTCATCCCGACCTAATGATAGTACCTCTTGAGATCACGGTACATCCTAGTCGCTCCTGGATGAATAGAAAAACATGCTCGCATGAGCCTCCCTCAAGATCTCCTATCTCAAATCCTCATCCTTGGGCACACAAATCCGACCGTGCACCAAGATAGTACCATTAGTTGAGACCTGATACTCTGAATCAACATCCTTAGAGACATTCACCAGCCCCAAATCCTTCTCCTGAGCCAACCACACCCTGCTCAGAAGATCCGCTCCATAAGCCGCCTCCTAACCCAATGGTTCTCGAGGAACCACACACAAGCTCAACGCACTGACCTCTCCTACCAGAGACTTCATCTCATGGTCCTGTAGTAACCTATCAAACCAAGGAAACTCCTGATCTTAGTGACATTCTGTTGTCTAGGCCAATCCCTGATAGCCTGAATCTTCTCCGGATCTACAGAAACTCACTATGCAGAAACAATGTGACCCATAAAGCTCATCTCACGCTGCTAAAAACTGTACTTGCTCCACTTAGCAAACAACTTCTGCTCCCGCAGCTTCTCCATAACTGCCCTCAAATGCACTGCATGCACCTCACACGAACGTCCTGCGCGAACACGAACGTTGAACTCCCCTTCCAAATCATCTCGAATCTGTCTCAAACTCACCCAATTACCTCGGAAATCACTGGGAATCACAAAAGCAACGAACCCAAGCAACAAAACAACACAAACAGCAAAGAAAACACCCAAACAAGAGAGATCTCATGCTTAGATCAACCATGGTCAAGCACTAACCTTATCAACTGATTATAACAACCAATACAACCAGTTGAGACCCTCCTAACGTCTGAATCAGCCCAGAAACGCCCTACAACAAGCCATACAACCAAAAACGACTTATAACAAAACTGGACAGAAACATCAGAAAAGAACAGTCTCAAAGACGAAACCCTAAAATAAAAACCAACCGTTCGCTCCGGTGAAAAGCTACCCCTAGACGTCACGAAGCTTCCCACCAAAATTTCAGCACGATCAGGCACAAAACGAGACCACGATCTCAGTTACAATCTCCGATGGTCCCAACTCGCGTCTGAGAAAACGTGTCTCACGAAACTGCCAATAACTCATCGAGTTTAAATCCAAATCTACTTCTGTAAAAAGGCGAATGACGATGAAAGACTTGGGAATAAACCTACCAAATTTCATTACCTTTGAGAACGATTTGATATGCCGAAACTGTTTCCTCCCAAACCCTAACGATTCTGATCTTTCTCCTTTAATCTCCTTCACACCACAATAGGCTCTCTCCTCTCTCTCTATCTCTGAAAACGGCGACAAGACACCCTAAAACCCTTAATTTGTCGCTTCTCCACTTATAACACGATTTAGGGATTTTCCTTGAACCAAACAGAACCAAACAGCAATTAAAACGAACCGGACCAAACCAGAAAACATGGTGTCGATCGATACACCAAGGGTGTCGATCGACACCCACACCAAAACCTTAAAAATTGGTTCGCGGATGTTACAATAATAAATACAAATAATCATCCATTTAAAGTAATTATATATAACATATATATATATATATTTTCTGAGATATGTTAATTTTCTTTTTCAACAATAGTTATTTCCATCTTTATCATTTCAAATTTGTAAATTTTATTTGAATCGTAAATTTTATCCTTTGCCAGTATGATTTTTACAAAAAAGATATATAACAGTTATTTGAGTTGTCTAATATGTATATTTTCTATTAAATATGTGTAACTGACCGAACTATATTAATTCTGATCTTTAGATTTAATTGGACGTCTGGTGCTTGTTGAAAGCTCTGGATACATTTCGGCTAACAACGTGCACACTGAACTTTTTTTCGAAATAAAAAACAAAGAGTAAGTTTTCCTATTATAAAACTTTCTTACATATTTATCGTCTTAAATTTACCAAATTTTAAAAATTTGAAGATATACACGATTATTTCGTCATTCATTTATGTATAATTTATTAATCTATTATAGAATAAATTAGAACTTTTTCAGAAACCTTTATAAATAAATATTTTCATAAATCCAAGCTTTATTAAAAATTTAAGATTCTATTATACAAAAGTCATAAAATAAATAATTCTATTGTTAATAAATTAAATAACCTTTAATGTTACAATTAAAAAATTAGATTAAATTAAAGAAACAAATATTATAGGAATATTGTAGGGTGAAAAAATTGTCTTCTCTTTGATCTTGGCTTCCACATCATGTCTTTATGATACCAAACAGATGGGTTTGAAATTTCAGCATAAGCGATTTCTTTGCCTTGAGTAGCTTGTATATTGAATATAATCCAATCTGAGAATTTAGTTGTTGTAGTCGTTGAAGGAATCATAACATCATCTTCAGCATCATCCTCAGGACCATCCTCATTGTAGTATTCTTTAGGTTTAACCTGTTCAATATTTTTTTTAATAAAGAAAAGTAATAATTAAAACATAGAATTATTATCAATTCTCATATAACATCATTATTTAAATAATCTACATGAAATTTAAGCTAAAGATAAAAATTAAACAATTTTGTTTCTATATTCCCAATACATGGCTATTAACGATCATAGTTATCCTACAAATATGGCAATCCAAGTGTAATCAACTTATAAAAAGAAATTATATATAATAGAAATAATTTAACATGTTAATCATTTCGATTATATAAAATAATACCTGATATTAATTAGAAACAAATTTATTGATCGATATTATCTATTACATTAACAGAAAAATAAAAGAATAATAAGATCCATATGCAATATATTTCTTTAAAAATATGGAAGATAAATATTTGATTGAAGAAATTTTTTTTTTGAATGTTATTATAATTTTGAGAACATAATAAAAGAATAAAATTTATAACCTCATCAAAAAAGAATAATTATTATAACTTTTTCGAAAGGTGAACCAACAACAACTAAAGCTTTATGATTTATGGACTTGCTTTCCAAGAAACCACTATACGAACAAAAAAATAAAAAGAATGAGCCGATTAATCATAAAAACAGAAAATCGGAATACAAATAAAAAATGTTGAAAAGATGATTAAATAATTAAACGTAAAACCTCAACAAAAAAAAGCAAAATATTATACTTTTTTGTAAGGTGAACCAACAACAACCAAAGCTTTATGATTTATTAATTTTGCTTTCCAAGAAACCACTATACGAACATAAAAATAAAAAGAATCAGTCGATTAATCATAAAAATAGAAATTCGGAATACAAATAATTTTTTTTGTGAACATGATTAAAGAATTAAACGTAAAACCTCAACATAAAAGCACAATATTATACATTTTTTTGTAAGGTGAACCAACAACAACCAAAGCATTATGATTTTTTGCTTTCCAAGAAACCACTATATGAACAGGACAATAAATGGGATCAATCGATAATCATAAAAAATAGCAGATCGGAATACAAATATAAATTTGAGAACATGATGAAGAATTATTGAAATTGATAAAACTATAAATTCGATAGAAGAGGATTTTTTTGAGAACATGATTAAAGAATTAAACGTAAAACCTCAACCAAAATAGCACAATATTATACCTTTTTGTAAGGTAAACCAACAACAACCAAAGCGTTATGATTATTGGATCTTGCTTTCCAAGAAACCACTATCTGAACAGGAAAATAAACATGATCAGTTGATGCATCATAAAAAACATCAAGATCGGAATACAAATATAAATTTGAGAACATGATTAAAGAATTATTGAAACTGATAAAACTATAAATTCAAGAGAAGAGAGTTTTTTTCTTTTTTCTTTGTTGAGTTATGGTGAAAGCGAACGATAGCATTGTATTTATAGTTGTAAATGATCTATCTTTTTAGGGTTTCCAGTAAGGAGGTGTAGTGTCGTCGTTTTTTTTTTCTTCAGAAGCCCATTAATCTATAAACAATCTAAGCCCATTAATTATCTCAAATCTGTAGAATTTATAGTATAAAACAGAACTATAGTTGTAAAAAGGGTGTTTTCCAGGAAATTTAGGGATTAAATTAGCAAATTCTATTTTTGCAAATAACTTTTTATGCGATTAGATTATTTCTAAATCAATTTTTGATTTATTTTTAATGTGAAAAATAGGTAAATTTATGTCCAGGGGCAAAATATTTCAATGTCAAGGGCAATTTCATTAGTGGTAAAATTGTAAAATTTTGCTAAGATTGAACGTGAGACGTTTTCACTTCTCGTTTAATATACTTGATTTTTCAAACAGTTTGAATATAAAACGAAATCTGCCAAAAAAAAAATTTTAAGTTATTTTGCAAAAAGAAAAATAGACAAACTAAGAAAAAAAGCCCATCAGAGAAACTTTTAAGAGAACTAATAAAAACCCAACAAAACCCAAACTTTAGTAGCGTTCCCTTCTAATTCTCTTCTTCTTCGTCTTCGTCTCTTGTCTTTTTTCCAAACTTTTGCTGTGCGCTTTTTTTTTGTCCAAAGAATCATATTCTTTTGCCCTCTCACACGAGTCAAATTACCTTTTTGCCACAACAATCATGGCGGCGACGGCGGTGGTCTGGCAACCCCGAGACGACGGTCTCGCCGAGATCTGCGCTCTTCTCGAACAACAGATTTCTCCTTCCTCCGTCGTCGACAAGTCTCAGATTTGGCAGCAGCTTCAACACTTCTCTCAGTTCCCTGATTTCAACAACTATCTCGTCTTCATCCTCGTCCGCGCTGAGGTTTTTAGAACTTTTCTCTACTCTCTCTTCGCTTCCTCAGCTTTTTTTTATTGTTTGGTCTCATTCGCCGTATTGACTCAATCTACTTGTTGAGGACGACGACTCTTCGGAGTTCGGATCGTTGAATTTTCATTTGCTCTTTGGATTCTCTTTGTCGCTTAGCTTAGCTGTTCCTCCTGCGTTTCCATTGGATTGCTTTTGTTTCTCCAGACTAGATTATGAGTTTCTGTGTCCTGTGCCCTAATTGATTTATCTCCTTTTGATCGTATATGTTGTGAATGAACTTTGTGATTCAATTGACTTGAAGTTTACTTGAATCCAGATAACTCATTTCCTTATCTTGAGAACTCATTTCCTTTCGGTTTTAGTAGTAATTGCAGAGTTTACTAGGCAAGACCAGTCTAGAGTATTTATATTGATTATGTTATATGCATTCTACTTGAATATCTGTTTCTTAGCTGATGAGTAATTGTATGATGGTGGCCAGGGTAAGTCCATAGAGGTCCGCCAAGCTGCTGGCTTGCTTCTGAAAAATAATTTGAGGGGTGCTTATCCATCTATGGTTCAAGAAAACCAAAAATACATCAAGTCAGAGTTGTTGCCTTGTCTGGGAGCAGCGGACAGGAATATACGGACTACAGTTGGAACTATCATCAGTGTTATTGTTAATATCGAAGGAGTTTCTGGATGGTCTGAGCTTTTGCCAGCTCTTGTTACTTGCTTAGACAGTAATGACCTAAATCACATGGATGGTGCGATGGATGCATTGTCAAAGGTATTAGCAGCTACGCATTTCCTTTCCTGTTTCTTGCTCTTTTTGTTGAACCTTTGGTTTATGAACCTTAAGCCCATGTTATCTAAGTTCTGATTGGTGGTTGTAATATATGTGCAATTCTTTCGAAGTTTTTGTGATATCTATGTGTCATATTCTTACCGATCAGATTTGTGAGGATATCCCGCATGTCTTGGATTCAGAAGTGCCTGGCTTAGCAGAGCGCCCTATCAACATTTTCTTGCCTAGGCTATTTCAGGTAAGCATCTCATATTTGTACACAGACTTCGGAACTCGGTTGTAGCACTTGTTAGGTTCTATTTTGATTTTTTGTCGTCCTGTTGGATTGGTTGCGATAAGATTTTGATTACCACTCTTTTATTTGAGCAGTTTTTTCAGTCACCCCATGCTTCACTGAGGAAGCTTGCCCTGGGTTCTGTGAACCAATATATCATAATAATGCCTGCTGTAAGTATTGCCGAAGGCTACTTGTAAAATTTCGTTTTTGTTTGATATGGTATAAAGGACTGTGGTTAGTAACAATCTACTTTTTGCAGGCTTTGTTCCATTCCATGGATAAGTACCTTCAGGGTTTGTTTGTCCTCGCCAATGATCCTGTAGCAGAAGTCAGAAAATTGGTACTCGTCTTATTTAAGCTTCTGTCAATTGTTTCTTATTTTTGTCAGTACTAGAGAGAGTTATTTTGGCTTCTTTAGATGACATATGTTATAATCAGATTCTCATCTCATTTCTTATGTTCTTATGCCTCCGTAATAATGTCTTTTCTTCCTTTGCTTAAAAGGTCTGCGCAGCATTTGTGCACCTCACGGAAGTCCTCCCCTCATCTATAGAGGTATTTTTCATTGTGGTTTTAATATTCACCTTAATTCAAATCTAATTCCAAATGCCCCTTTTTTTTGAGGTACTTTATATGTAGTCTGAGCATTTCTTCTACCATGCATCTCAGATATGTCTTCTTCCCTTATTTTCTTTTTCAGCCGCATCTCAGGAATCTCATGGAGTACATGTTACAAGTTAACAAAGACCCTGATGAAGAAGTTTCTCTCGAAGCATGTGAATTTTGGTAAAGTTTTGTTCTCTTTGTTTGCTCTATTGATGACGGTTCTATTACCTTGTTTTCTCTTATTTTCCATCATTGTCGTCATTTAATAACATAAAGCAATATTGTTGTTTGGCAGGTCTGCATACTGTGACGCTCAGCTGCCGCCAGAGAACTTAAAAGAGTTTCTGCCACGCTTAATTCCAGTATAGTGATATTTCTCCTTTTCTTCATTATATTTTGGGCACTTAATCATTTACCCTGAGGGTGTAGTTTTTAACGTTACATAAAATATATCTGTTTTAGGTGTTGCTTGAAAACATGGCTTATGCAGATGACGACGAGTCACTTTTGGATGCAGAGGTTTTTTTTTTTTTTCTGTTGATATTTTATGTTTTGTCACCTTTCTCAATATAATTGTCATTTATTTATATGAAAACTGCTTACTTTTTGCAGGAAGATGAGTCTCAACCAGACAGAGATCAGGTGCAAATTGTTTGTTCTTGTCTTTGTTTTTTCTTATAGATTTATCCTTCTCTAATTTTCATTCATTTTGGTTCCCCTACAGGATTTGAAACCTCGTTTTCATACATCAAGACTTCATGGATCAGAGGATTTTGATGATGATGATGTATGTATTTACTTTTTGTGTCATTTGATATCTGTACAGAAATGCATGTCTTATATGATAACAATTAATTAATACTATAAAAGTAACAATTAATTAATACTTTTTAATGAGTTTCTCTGGGTACAGGATGATGACTCGTTTAATGTGTGGAATTTAAGAAAGTGCAGTGCAGCAGCTATTGACGTTCTCTCCAATGTATTTGGAGATGAAATCCTTCCAGCACTCATGCCCCTAATTCAGGTAAATGTTATTCCTCTTGGTCTATTTGAAATGAACACAATTAGCTAAACCATGTTCTTCCAAGCTGCAGACAAAATTGTCAGCTTCTGGTGATGAGGCCTGGAAAGATAGGGAAGCTGCTGTTTTGGCTCTCGGGGCTATCGCTGAAGGCTGCATGACTGGTCTTTACCCTCACTTGGCTGAGGCAAGTTCGTTTTTGATCCACATCATCTCATATATATGATATACATCAACATGCTAACGCCTTATTTCTGCAGATTGTAGCATTTCTTCTTCCTCTTTTAGATGATAAATTCCCGCTCATACGAAGCATATCTTGCTGGACGCTTTCTCGATTTGGCAAGTATATTATCCAGGTATGACTTGAACAGGATATAATACGCTTTAACTGCTTCAAACGGTCTTTAGATAATTCACTGTTTTTATTTTCTAGGAAAGTGGCAATCCGAAGGGTTATGAACAGTTTGAGAAAGTTCTTATGGGTCTTCTCCGCAGACTCTTGGATACGAACAAGCGGGTCCAGGAGGCTGCCTGTTCGGCTTTTGCAACTCTTGAAGAGGTACCTATTGGTTTTGCAGTGTGGTTTTTGGTATCATTTGTTGATGTTGGTTGACCATGTGAATATTCTATGAACGTGTAGGATGCTGCTGAAGAGTTAGTGCCACACCTGGGGGTGATATTGCAGCATCTGATGTGCGCTTTTGGAAAGTATCAGGTCATTAAGTTCTCTTAAAATTAACTGCTTTGCCTGACTATATCTCTGGGGCGGCTATTATCTACTTCAAACCACTGTTCTATATGTCAACCTAACATACAATTTTCATATACCCAGAGGCGGAACTTAAGAATTGTTTATGATGCTATTGGAACACTGGCAGATTCAGTTAGAGGAGAGCTGAACAAGGTATAATGATTGAATTTGTACAAGTTTAATCTGATCTTGTAAATTTAGCTCATTGGCTAATATCTATCAAGTTCTATTTACTGGTGGTTGTATGTATTTTTGGCCTAATTATTTTTCCCTTATGCAGCCTGCTTATCTTGAGATTCTGATGCCCCCACTGGTTGCAAAGTGGCAACAACTTTCAAACTCAGATAAAGATCTATTTCCATTGCTAGAATGCTTCACTTCCATTTCTCAGGTATGGGCTACTTGTCAAGGTCTTAAGAAATCTGTAAGGTCTTGAATCTGTTTCACGAATGAAACTACTCTGAATGATCCTACTCAGTGAAGTTATAGTTTTGGTAGTTTGAATGATCACTGAAAAAGAATCCTGGAGGCTTGGTTGGTCAGCTAGAAACCCAAAAATTCCTCAAAATGCTACTAATAGTAGGAGACGAAGTTATGAATGTCTGACAAGTTCATTTGTTATCCAAAAAAAAAAAGTCTGACGAGTTCATCTTGACCAAAAATTAGACTGTTTGCAGCATGAATTCTCTATGTTTAACAAATTGTATTTCCATGTTTCAGGCTTTAGGTGTAGGATTCGCTCCATTTGCTCAGCCTGTTTTCCATAGATGCATGGATATCATCCAACTGCAGCAGCTGGCTAAGGTTCCATTCAGACTTCTGCAGTTTCATTTCATTTGGGAATTAGAGTGACTTTTGCCAGTTTAACTAAGTCACTTGCTTGGACGTACGTAACTATTGCATACTTTGGTTTTCCGTTTGATCAAAGCTTGCTTCTGGTTTTTGTAGGTTGATCCTGCTTCTGCTGGGGCTCAGTACGACAGAGAATTCATTGTTTGTTCTCTTGATTTGCTTTCTGGACTTACTGAAGGGCTTGGCAGTGGGATAGAGTCTCTGGTACTTCATTCTCTTGATGTCTTGCTCATACAAAATATTACTCATAATTTCTCACCCAGTAGATAACTTTTGTAACTTCGCTGATCATTGTTATGGATTTCCACATCCGGATATATTCTTACGTCATTGCTCTTATGCAGGTTTCACAAACTAACCTAAGGGATCTACTTCTCAAGTGTTGCATGGATGAAGCTCCTGATGTCAGACAAAGTGCTTTTGCCTTAATGGGTGATCTCGCAAGAGTAAGCTACATGTCCTTTTATGCTTTGAATATATTCCTTAAACAACAAGAACTAGCATGGGAAGTGACAACTTGTAGTTATGTGAGATTATATGTTATAATTTGATATGAGCTTGTGTTTTAGATTTGGCTCTAGTAACCGGTGGTGAGTAATCTAGCCTTAGAACTAAAGAATTAAATAGCTTAAGCTTTCTCTTAACCAGAGTCTCTCTTAGAGAATTAGGGTAATTGTTGGAAGTTGAATTCTTATAAATCAAAAGAGGCCTTATAGAGGAATCTTACAAGCTCTTAAAAAAAGGAGAAACACCAAACCCTCATTCTACTATGAAATGGAAAAAACTTAATTGCCTTAATGCTAAAGAAAAGTTCCAAAACCCAAAACACTAAACCGGCTAAGTTGCTGCCGACTTCCTGCGGTTGTAAGTGATGCCAAATCTGGTATCCTTTTGCTAGAGTGAAATAATGCTTTTTGGCTACTACTGACAGGTATTCCCGGTCTATCTACAACCCCGCCTGCTTGAGTTCCTTGAAATTGCAAGCCAGCAACTGGTTGGTATCCAAGTTTTTATTGTTACTATACCTATATTCTTCGTCTATGGCACTGATCACATCTCCGCTTTGTACAGAGTGCAAACCTCATTCGAGAAAACCTTTCTGTTGCAAATAATGCTTGTTGGGCCATTGGAGAATTAGCGGTCAAGGTAATCCCAAAAATACTATTTCATCTATTAAAGCTAGAAGTTTGTGGTTAAGAGCAGAGTTGTGAGTGATGGGAACTTATTTTTCCAGGTTCGTCAAGAAGTCTCACCAATTGTTGCCAACGTTGTCTCTTCCCTAAGCGTGATTCTTCAACATGGAGAGGTGACTTTGGCAGCCTATTCATTGTTTTCATGACCACATCTAAGTCTATCAACTGCGGTATTTGATGAATATGCCTAATTTTGTGAAGCAGAATGTTAATAAGGCACTAGTTGAGAACAGTGCAATTACCCTTGGGAGACTAGCATGGATTCGTCCTGACCTTGTAGCACCACACATGGAGCAATTTATGAAGCCATGGTGCCTGGCATTGTCAATGTTAGTGAACCTCTGTGTTGAATTTGGAGTCTTTACGTTTCCAACCTCTGCTCCACAGAAAAAATCTTATCATGCTTTCTTTTCAGGGTGCGTGATGACATTGAGAAAGAAGATGCATTTAGAGGATTATGCTCAGTGGTATGTCTCTATTCCTTGGTTTGTGGTCAAAACATGGAAATCAAGTTTGGTATGTAAAAATGTTCTCTGCAAATTCAGGTTAAAGTGAATCCATCAGGAGGTGTCAGCTCACTAGTTTTCATATGCCAAGCCATCGCAAGTTGGCATGTAAGTAAACAGGAAACAAACTGTGGCTCTTGTAGCTAAATTTAATATCGTTACGGAGCTTTGGATCAATTGATTGATACACACATATGACTATTTATTTTTTGTCACAGGAAATAAGAAGCGAGGACGTACAGAACGAAGTCACCCAAGTACTGAACGGCTATAAACACGTAAGTTATGCTGAATGCAATTCAGTGTTTAGCCATCCTAAGCGCTTACTCGCGTATTGTATGAGTAATCTGATGTCAACTTATATAATTCATCTTTTGGGTTCAGATGCTGGGAAACTCATGGGCGGAATGTTTATCTGCTTTGGAAACTCCTGTAAAGGAAAGGCTTGCGAGATATCAAGTGTAGTCTCAAAATAGAGAGATCTGCTCTAGCTGCTTATTCATTGCAAACAACAAATAGATTCAAGAGAGTTTGAGCACAAAACGCTTGAGACACCATTTATTTGTGCAAGATTAAATGAAGGGCCAAAAGGTCAGTAGAGAAGGCATACAGTACAGAGTTTGTGTGTGTGGGGGGCTCTTCAGATTTACATGGTTGAAATTTTTTACTTCCTGTCTTTATTATTTTTTCTATTTCTACATCGATTCTTGGTCCCTTTTTTTTTTCTTTTGCGGGCAACGTTGTATGGTGGTTTGAGCAGTTTTGGTAAGATTTCAAAAAACCTAAAAAGAGCTAAGCAAAGTTTAGTTTCATTGTGCTTCAGCTTGTTTGAACTATTGGGACCTGTGGATACCAAATAAGAAAAATGTGACTGGGATTTTATGTATGATCTGCCATCGTTCTTCAATTGCATTTTGCGTTTTACACTTTTATTTCAATAATGGTATCTCAATAGTCAATAGTTTACGTATGATTCTTAGCATCTTCACCCGAAACATTTTACGAGTTGAAACACCAAAAATCAAACTCGAACTTACATTGCTTCAAAAACAAGTGGAGCCACGAGTAACACGAGTCCCTCAAACCATTGTATTGGACTTGAACTCATTATATTACCTCACCATCAATTGGAGTCACAACGATCAAACCAAAGAGTAGAATCAGGAAATGTTTTAATCGGAAACAGTAACAGTAGGCTAATCCTAAAACCCACAACAGAATTAAACACCTCCTCAGTCCCAAAACAAATTGCAATCCAAACGGTATATATTACTCCCTCCGGGTTTTTTACTTGTCGTTAATGTTTTTACATAAATTAAGAAAACTATAAAATTTCTGTTTTGCATTTTATTAATATATTTTATAATTTTTTTCATTGTTTAAAAACCTTAAAACAGTAAAGATAAAAATGAAATATTCACTAAACATCTGCATTAAAAATCTAAAACGACAATTATTATGAAACAAAAATTAAGTCCTAGAACGAAATTCAAATTGAAACGGAGGGAGTATAATACTGACTACTGACAAGACAAGTTGAACTTTTGGTTAAATGATACTTAATGGGTTGTTATCTTGGTTCCAAAAGAGTTTCTTTTGCTTCAGATTCACAGCAGCTAATCAAAACATTAAATTTGGGGTCTTCCTCAAAAGAGCTCTAGGGATTCAACATGATATCCTTCTTCTCTCCCTCGATTTTGATATTTGTTCATTTGTTTTTGTTAAAAGAGAGAACAATTTGTAAGTAAATGCCTTAGCTAAATCGGCTTTAATATCTCTACCTAATGTACCAGCATATTAATCAATGAAAACCGGTTTGGTTTGACAAAAGAAAAAAAATTGGATTCCTTCATTAAGATCTTTTACTCATATGGGTTTTCTAAAAACTAATTTGACTGAATATAAAAAATGCATCATCAAAAGAAATAAAGTTCAGTCAACCCATAAGAAGTTTTGTTTTCTAAGTATATATCTTTACTAAATAAACACTATTTTTTGGAAAATACCCTTTTACCCATTAACAATTATAAACATACCATTTTAATTTATTTTCCGGAAAATATTTATATATAATAAACTGAACCCTAATTGCATTTTTAGATTTCTTTTTCTCTAAATTAGTCACCGCTGCCTCTCTCTCTCTATCTCCGCCGCATTTCTATCTCTCCGCCGCATTTCTATATCTCCCTCCGTCACTTATTTTCGACTTTTTTCTTCGTAGTAACATCGAGTAAGTTTATTTTCCTTTTCTTATTTATTTGTTTCTATCGATTTATAAAATTTCATACAAGTTCGTTTACATAAAAGTGTTTTTACAAATATTGTAAATATTGTATGTTATTTGTTAGATTTATCTTTTCAATTTATAAATGTTAAAAGATTGTTTGATTAACATTAATTGACAATCTTATGTTTATTAGTCATGTTTTGTGTCTTCTCAGTGGCATCTCCGAAACTCATGGAATACAAGTCGCAATGGATAAGAGAGCAAAAAGAAATGATTCTTAATCTATGCCGTCGTCGTCAGCTACAAGTAGAGGAGTTTAAGGAGTTATTGCCTCATCTAATTCCAGTATAATGATACTACTCCTTTTCTTCTAAGTATATTTTTTGGCACTTAATCTTTTTTGTTGTTAGTCTGACACTCTGACACTATAATTTCATTTCGATTTGTATTAGAGGTTTCTCTCGGTCATGGCTTATAAAGATAACGATGTGTCACTTTTGGAAAATAACGAGGTTTCTTTTTCGCCCATATTATATGTTTAATGACGTTGTGTATTAATGAGACTATTAAGTTAAACGATTCAAATATAAAATAAATAATTCTTTAATGACTAATTCTAGGTACATGATGCTGACTCGTCTAACGTACGGAGTCTAAGAAAAGGCGGTGCAAAAACATTTCACATGCTCTCTCATGTATTTGGGAATATTATGGTTCAAACACTCACGCCAATTATTGTGGTAAATATTATTTCTCTCGGTGGTATCTTGAACTGAAAACAATTGGTTTGGTTAGTCCTGTTCTTTTCAAACTGCAGACGAAATTATCAAGATCTGATGATGAGACGTGGAAAGAAAGGGAAGCTATTGTTTTTGCTCTTGGAATCATTGCTGAAGGCTGCGTTCCTTATTTTTACCCTCACTTGCCTGAGGCAAGTTCGTTTATGATTTTAACTCTCATCACATATATCCGAGTTTTCTCCTTTAATTAAAGTTCATTGATATGCTAGTGCCTTGTTGATCTGCAGCTTGTAGCCATCCTCCTTCCTCTTTTGGATGATAAATTCCCTCTCATTCGACGCATATCATGTTGGACACTTTCTCGATATGGCATATATCTTCCTAAGGTATGATTTGAACAATATCTTCATGCTTAAGTACTGTTTCAAACAATCTTTAGATGATTTGCTACTTTTTTTTTTCTTTTCTTGTAGGGAAGTGATCATAAGAGTTATGAACAGTTTAAGAAAGTTCTTGCCGGTCTTCTTCGCAAACTCTTGGATAATAACAAGCGGGTCGAGAAGGCCGCCTGTTCAGCTTTTACAACTCTTGTAAAGGTAACTCNTTTTTTTTTTTTTTTTTTTTTTTAATAAACAAAGTTGAGCTTGCATTGAACCTCCATTAGTCCATAACTACAATTACTTGGTTATCAAACATTCTCCCGTATGAAGTGAGACACCAACTCCACATGTTTCCTCCTTGCATGAAATACTAAATGGTAGAGGGGGAAAGTATTTATAATTCTAACATACTTTGACCATACCCACCAAAAAAAAAAGAAACTTTGACCATTAAAAAAAAAAAAAAAAAAACTTTGACCGTTGGGCCGGACATTAAAATTCCATTGTGATTTAAAAGCATGTATAATCTTGATGATGTGATTGTGGTTGAGAACTTGAGAAAATTGTTTTTTTTTTATGAACCTGTAGGATGCAGGTGTAGACTTGGTGAAATACCTGGAGGTAATGCTAGAACATATTATATGCGCTTTTGGAACGTCTAAGGTAAATAAATCCTCTTGAACTTCACTGCTTTGCCCGACTAAATCTTTGTGGTAGCTATATATTATCAGTTTCCAAACAACTGTTTCTTTATGGTTACCTCACATATACTACAGAGGGAGAACATCGGAATTGTTTATGCTGCAATTAAAACACTGCCAATGGTTGTTCGAGAAGAGCTGATAACTAAGGTAACATGGCGTGGAAGGGATTTTAGTTTTTCTATGCACATTTTATTAATAAATCTTTAACTTCGAAAACAATATTAATCGAGATATCTGAATTTATTGAATTAGGAGTTCATAGTTATTAGAATTTGTTTTAAGTAGTGTATGAAAAAGATGCAAAAACAACTCTTTCATAATTTTGTCTTTCTCATGTATTTTCTACCTACTATGCAGCCTGGTTATCTTGAGATTATGATTTCCTCACTGGTTGCAAAATGGGAACAACTTTCAAAGTCAGATAAAGATCTCTATCCAATGTCAGAATGCTTTATATCAATTTCTCAGGTAATGGACGAGTTCGTGATCTTGTCGGGAAATTATAATAATTTGCAACAGGGAGTACTCTTTATTTCTAACATATTGTGTTTCTATTTCAAGGCTTTATTAGGTACCAGATTCATTCCATTTGCTCAGGCAGTTTTCAAGAGATGCTTACGAATCATGGAAAAGCAAAGACTAGCCAAGGTGTTATTATTATTATTAATTATTATGATTGATAAAGTATCTGGCTGATGTTCCATTTAGAATTATGAGATTCAATCTCATTTGAGAATCAATTTTTTTTTTTTTTTGTTTTGTTTTCCAAACTATACCGCACAGTTTTGTTTTATCGCTTGATCAAAACTTGTTTCTCTTGTTTGTAGGTTGGTCTTACTGCTGCTGGGGTTCAGTATGACAAGGAGATTATCGTTTGGTCTCTTGATTTTCTTTGTGACCTTGCTGAAGGGCTTGGGAGTGGAATAGGGTCACTGGTACTCCATTTTGTTGATGTCGTGCTCACATTGTTTAACTTGTACTCATAAAACCACACTTGGTGGATAACTCAATATTTATGGTCAATGTTGGTTAAATTTTATAACCAGATATAAATTTTCTTTCACTGCTCTTATACAGGTTGAACAAAGTAATTTAAGAGTTATGCTTCTCGGCTATTGCTTGGATAATGCTTCTGATGTCAGAGAAAGAGCTTTTACCCTTATGGGAGTTCTTGCAAGAGTAAGAAGCAAAATACAAAGTCGTTTATATATATTTTCATTTAACATAACTAATTAAAAGGAAGTTATGTGAGATTATATTTTATAATTTTGACTCTCTTTTGCTATATATATTAGTGTGTGTCATAATGCTTTTTGCGGTCACTGATAGGTATACCCGGTCTATATACAACCCAACCTACGTGAGTTCCTCGAAATCGCAAGCAAGCAACTGGTTGGTACTTGGTATCCAATTTACTGTTACTATACCTATTATTTTCTTCTATTGTATTGAAATGTATCTATGTTCTGAATAGAGAGCAAACGTTATAAGAGAAAATGTTAATGTCGCGACTAATGCTTGTTGGGCCATTGGAGAATTAGCTGTCAAGGTAATACCAAATACTATTTATGCTAATTATGCTTGAAGTTTCTGGTTAGAAACAATCTTGTGAACTATAGGAACTCAATCTTTCAGGTTTGTCACGAAGTCTCACCATTCGTGACCAATGTTGTCTCTTCCCTAAGCTTGATTCTTCAACATGGAGAGGTGATTATAGCTACCAACTTATATACTTAAGATTCTCTTGGCCATGTCTATGTTTATAAGCTGCAGTATCTGACGAGTATGGCTAATTGTAAGGTGTGGGACAATAAGGCACTAATCGAGAACAGTGCAATTACCCTTGGGAGACTAGCATGGGTTTGTCCA